>NW_027256887.1:83077555-83535259 GCF_029215685.1 Pituophis catenifer annectens
GCAGTGGCCGCTAGCATTGAGGGGAGAGCACCCCACAGAAACGGCAGCACACAGAAACGCTGCCCCCTTCTCCCTCTCCCTCTCCATTGCTGGGCGATCCCATGCGAAGAAGGGGGCTAGTAGAGAGGGGAAGAATGTGAGGTTGCTGCTTCCATGACGAGGGGATCCAGGACACATCTGGGTCTGGCTCACCTGGCTTCTCTTCATCTCACAGCCAGCTTTTTTCGGCTGTTTTCAGGCCATTTTCAGGCCGTTTTGTGGGCTGTTTTGGACCAAAAATCAGCCTGAAAATGCCCTGTTTTTAGCTGGGTTTTTTGGCTGTTTTCAGGCCATTTTTCGGGCTGATTTTGGCAAGAAAATTTGTCTTAAGCAGCCCGAAAAATGGGCAGGGGCGGGGTCAGCCAGTGGTGCGATCTCCGATCCGTGCAGAATCGGAACAACTGGTTCAGGAGAACCGGTCCAAACCGGAAGCAGCCCACCTCTGAGTTAAACAGAAGATAGAAAATCAGCAACAATTAACATTCTTCAATGCAATGTATAGAAGAGTTCTTTCTTAAATAGGCTATTCTGTAGGCTATTCTGCAAATCAGCATAGTGATTGAGAAACAGATTCTAGCAGTGGTGAAATCCAATTTTTTTTTACTACTGGTTCTGTGGGTGTGGCTTGGTGGGCGTGGTGTGGCTTGGTGGGCGTGACAGGGGAAGGATACTGCAAAATCTCCATTCCCACCCCATTCCAGGGGAAGGATACTGCAAAATCCCCATTCCTGAGGGAAGGATACTGCAAAATCTCCATTCCCACCCCACTCTGGGGCCAGCCAGAGGTGGTTTTTGCCGGCTTTCCAAACTACTCAAAATTTCCGCTACCGGTTCTCCAGAACCGGTCAGAACCTGCTGGATTTCACCCCTGGATTCTAGGCTATTTCTTCTGAATTCAAGAAATCATGTAGAGCAGGGGTGTTAACTCAATGCCCGGGGCCCAGATCTGGCCCACCGGTTGCTTAGATTTGGCCCGTGGGGCCGCCCTGGAAACAATGAAGGACTGGCCAATGGTGCCTCTGCCAGTGAAAATGGAGCTCGGGAGGACCACCGGCGGCCCTCTGGAGCTCTGTTTTCACTGGCAGAGGGTTGCATGAGGCCATTGCATCCAAAAACGGAGCTTGGGAGCCCGTTTTCGCAGGCAGATGGCTTGGGCCGCCACAGGCACCCCCGACAGGAGTGATGTCACGCCCACCCTGGCCACGCCCACCCTGGCCCCCTGAGGTAAAACACAACCCTGATGGAGCCCTCAATGAAATAGAGTTTGACACCCCTGATGTAGAGCAATGAAATGACTCTCCAGGATGGTAGGGAGGGAGTTCAAAGGAAGAAGAAATATTTATCCTAGTCCTGGTCCTCGGCATAAATCAGCTGAAGGAAGATCTGGATGTCGAAAATGGGCAGCATGAAACCCTCAGCATTAACATAAAAGACATGCACATTCTACCCTTCAAGTTCCCAGTCTAATCTGTAGTCTGGAATCCATAGAAAGAAAACATTTTATGTTTGTGGGATCTAGCCATCCAGCTCTGATACTCTGCTATACTTAATGATGAACAATGAATTGTTTGGTTAGACCAATTATCTCTTCCAGACTTCCTTTTCCTTTTGCGGGGCAGTTGGGGAAGATATGGTGAGATCAGTGCCCCCTAGCCCAGCGTTTCTCAACCTTGGAAACTTTCAAATATATGAACTTCAACTGCTAGAATTCCCCAGCCAGCCACCATCACATATTCCAATGACTCCTTGGCATAAATTTACAGAGTCTTTTGGCAGTTGCTTTGTTTAAGAGGAGTCTCCCCTAACTGAGATCCATCTACATATGCCAGAAATGGTGTCAAACATTCCTAGCTGACATATCAATCATCTCTCTCTGTGTGTGTCTCTGTCTGTCTGTCTGTCTCTCTCTCTCTCTCTTTCTCTCTCTCTCTCTCATCTATCTAATCTCTCATCTAGCTAGCTTCTAGCTATTATCTATCTAATCTATCATCCATCCATCCATCCATCCATCCATCCATCCATCCATCCATCTAGCTAGCTAGCTAGCTAGCCAGCTCTATCTATCTATCTATCTATCTATCTATCTATCTATCTATCTATCTATCTATCTACCTACCTACCTACCTACCTACCTACCTACCTACCTATAACTACGTACCTCCACCCAGAAGCACACACACATACTCATCTATCTGTCTGTCTGTCTATCTACCTACCTATCTACTTATCATCTATCTATCTCACACATAGAGATACAAACTCACATTCATCTGGAAGCAGGACATTCGTTCCAGAATCCCCCAGTTGAAATGCCAACGGAGGGCAGAGAGGGTGGTGAATAGAGCTTCTCTTAGAGCAGGGGTCTCCAACCTTGGCAACTTTACGACTTGTGGACTTCAACTCCCAGAATTCCGCAGCCAGCGCATGCTGGCTGGGGAATTCTGGGAGTTGAAGTCCACAAGTCGTAAAGTTGCCAAGGTTGGAGACCCCTGTCTTACAGCGTGGCTATTATGTGCTTTCAAAGGAATTGGTTTGGTTGATTTGGGACAGGAGAACTCTCTTCTGGAGAGTTGCAAAATAAATTGCTTTGGGTTGGTTGGCAATTGCTGCTTTGACATTTGGTTCAGATTCCATGTTTCCTCTCTTGCCTATTTCCATAGTTTTCTTCCATACTGTTTTGTCTAAATCAGGGGTCCCCAACCCCCAGTCTATGGACCGGCACTGGGCCATGGCATGCCAGAAACCAGGCCATGCAAACAAGCGAAGCCCCAGCCGCAGGATACAGACAGCATGCAAAACCAGGCCCTCTCCAGTCCACGGAAAAACCTCTCACCATGGAACTGGTTCCTGGTGCCCAAAAAGTTGGGGGCCGCTGGTCTAAATGCTTTGATAAATTAAATTTAAAATATATGACTTGTTAATCAGTGTTTCTCTCTTTTTTTTTATTTTAAAAACAAAACTTTATTCATTCTTAAAAAACATTTAAAACATACAAGTTTCTCTTAGTCAAGAAACAAATTTACATATACAGTACACAACTTCACCTACTAACTAATTTCTGTTATTATTATATATACATATATACAAACCTACAGTGACATATTTCATTTTCTATCTATCTGACAGTGCAGTTTTTAATTATATTAATTTCTTCTAAATTTCATCTCTACCCATTTCCCCTCCTCTGATTTATCCACTGGTACCATCTATTCCATATTGTAAAATATTTTGAGTCCTCCTTATCCTGTAACTCTAAAGTTAATTTGTCCATTTCTGCGCATGTGTATATCTTTTGTATTAGCTCCTGATCGGTTGGCAATCGATCTATTTTCCAAAGTTGTGCTACCGCTAATCTAGCCTCCGTAATTATGTGAAGTATTAAATATTTTATATCATTTCTAATGTTCTTTTTAATCTTTTTAAACTTGTTAATCAGTGTTTCTCAATACCTCATCTTGCAGCTGAAAAAGAAGTAGCTACACTATTTTTGTGTGGGGAACAAAGAGGAAAAAGAGCTAAATTCTTTAAAATAACTTTTTCAGTGAAATATTCTTTCTGATGATTTCCATGTCCAAGTATCAAATCCATCATTGTGGCCAGGGGTGGGCTGCTGGGGGTTCGCAAGGTTTCGGGAGAACCTGTAGCTAAGATTCAGTTTGGAGAACCCCCAAATCCCACTCCTGGCTGGCCCCACTCACCCTGCCCCGCCTCTCCCAGGAGTCCCCATGTGGCCTGTTTTGGATGCAGGTAAATGCAGGGTGTGCGAGGAGGCTTGGGGAGGGCCTACTGGAAATTTGGGAAGGCCAGAAACAGGCCTGGAGAGGGCCTCCGGAGCCTGGGGAGGCCATTTTTGCCCTCCCGGAGTCTCAAGGAAAGCCTCCGGAGCCCAGAGAGGGCAAACCCGCCCCCCCCCCCGCCATGGTGCAGGAGGCTGACTAGGCCACGCCCACCATGACCACACCCACCCAGCAACCGGGCAGAGAACCCCTTGCTAAATTTTTGAAGCCCACCCCTGATTGTAGAAACACCTTAGCAATAACAATAACAATAGCACTTAGAATTATATATACCACTTCACGGTGCTTTACAGGCCTCTCTAAGCGGTTTACTGAGTCAGCATCTTTGCCCCCAATAATCCGAGTCCTCATTTTCGGAGTCTTCGGAGAGGGGCGGCATATAAATTGAATTAATGAAATTAAATTAAATTCTGACCTCAGAAGGTTGGAAGGCTGAGTCAACCTTGAGCCGGTCAGGATCAAACTCCAGACTGTGGGCAAAGTTTGCCTGCAATACTGCACTTAGCCACTGTGGCCAATAGCTCCTTATTCATCAATACTGTTAGAAATAAAAACCAGAAATGCTTCTTCTTAACTACAAACAGGTGATCATGTGCCACTGTTCTCTACACACAAAGCGCGGCAACTGCATTTATGTGGGTTTCAGTAAAGTCAGACACGGCAAATATATATTTTGAGGGTTTCATTAAAGTCAGGCATGGGAGGCAATGTTACTGGGTTGACAGCATAAATAGTATTCACTTGTATTATCAGAAATAATGCCATGCGTTTTCTCAAAAAAAAAAAAAGAAAGAAAGAAAAGAAAAGAAAAGAAAAGAAAATCTCCTTTTTGCCCCTATCAGTTCTCATCCAATATGATGAAAGAGAAATTACGTTAGATGTTTATTTCATGAGAGAAGAGAATTCTAGAGAAAAAGGCCACAGGTAAAGGGCAATTTGTTTTGTGAAAGTGTTCCAGGGTTGTGTTAACGCTCTGTTTTTCATTCTGGTATCTTTTCTTGTGGGAACTTCTGCCACTTAGTCTGGAAATTGTAGACAACAACAAGGAGGCTTCGTGTTCATAAAACGCTGCAAAACAATTTTATGCGTGTGTTCAAGAATTTCAGGTGTTTCTTTTTTTTCTTCCTCAAACACCCTGCCCTAAGAGCTGGTGTTTTCTTCAAGAACTCCAAAATGCTGTGACTTTGAGGGTCAGCCAAGAGGATGACCCCACATATTGTTGGTGAGAAAACCAAGGGCACGTGGGAAGCGAAGTAGAGATAAGACAAATGTGGGGCGAAACAATGAGGGATTGAACATGGAGACTGGATAGAGAAGGGTGCATGAGTGAGAGAGAGAAATTAAAGCACATACATTGAGTAGATATGACAAGCTGAGCATATGAAGTGCCTAGTTGGGGGAAATGTCTTTTTATATAAATCTCTCACAAGCAAATAAGTAAAATTCATGTCCCTGTGAATGGCAGGGCTTGGGTTGGGTTTTTTAAATTATTATTAACAATGAAGGCATATTTTTACTTGTTTGGGACTCATGCTTACACTGATATATTTTTTTACTTGTTTTTTTCCTGGCAAAATTTATATTCTCCCACCAGGTCCAGTGGAATGGAGAGTTTTTCTTTTGTGGATGGATGAATTTTTGTTGGTCTATGTAGATTTAGAGGTTCCTATTGTAAACGTGGTACTGATGAGGTTTAAGAAGAATGGTTACTGGAACTGGGTATGTCTAGTGTAATGAAAAGAAGGATTAGGGGAGACATGATAGCAGTGTTCCAATATTTCAGGGGCTGCCACAAAGAAGAGGGAGTCAAACTATTCTCCAAAGCACCTGAGGGTAGAACAAGAAGCAATGGGTGGAAACTAATCAAGGAGAGAAGCAACCTAGAACTAAGGAGAAATTTCCTGACAGTTAGAACAATTAATCAGTGGAACAATTTGCTCCAGAACTTGTGAATGCTCCAACACTGGAGGTTTTTAAGAAGATGTTGGATAACCACTTGTTTAAAATGGTATAGGGCAGTGATTGCTAACCTTTTTGTCATCGCGTGCCAAAAGCAGGGGAGCAGGGGGGTTGTGTGCATGCCCACACCCATAATTTAATGTGCCCTGCGCATGCACGTGTGGCCCCCCCCGCTCCCCCCGCTTTTGGCACATGATGGCACAGTAGGCCCATTTTTCACCCTCCCCAGGCTCCAGAGGCTTTTTTGGAGCCTGGGGTGGGCGAAAACAGCCTTCCCCCCCCCGAGGCCCTCCAGAGGCTGGAAACAGTCCGTTTCCCGACTTCTGGTGGGACCGGAAGGCCCGTTTTTCACTTTCCCAGACTCCAGAGGCTTTCTAGGAGCCTGGGGAGGGTCAAAACGGCCTCCCCTTCCCCCCCGGAGGCCCTCCGGAGACCAGAAAAAGCCCGTTTCCCGACTTCCGGTGGGCCCGGAAGGCCCGAAAATCAGCTGGCCGGCACGCACATGTACGCTGGAGCTGAGCTAGGGCAACGCTCGTGCGCTCACAGATATGGCTCTGTGTGCCACCTGTGGCACGTGTGCCATAGGTTCACCATTACGGGTATAGAGACCTCCTCCAAGGTCTCTTCCAACTCTGTTATTCTTTTATTGGAACTATAACTCCAATTTCCCATTCAACAGTGTAAAATGCTAGGTGGTGTTACTACAAGAAGCTCATACTGAGTTTCCTTCAACAGATAGGGAGCCTAACCCAGTAATAAAGCACAGTTTTGCTTGCAGAGAAATCCTGGTTCAACCTTCAGCATCCCCAGAAAGGTGGAGATATTCCCTAGTCACCTGGCTTAAACCCTAGAAACCTATTGCCAGTTAGCGTTGACAAAATTAGGCTCGTACGAATTTTTGTCCACTACTAGTCCAGAAACTGATTAAGTATACGTTCCTAGGATTTCATACATGATCCAGTTGACAAAGTACGGTAAAACATATTGATTATTATATTAGTTAAGTGTGGTCTTCATGGCATGTCTGTCAATTGCTCCATTGTTGGTGGGAAAAACCACACTTAAACCGGGCTCATCACTGTTGTGTTACGAGTAAACTATTAAGTGTTGTGTCTCGGTGATTTGAATGAAGAGGTGGACGATATGTTTATTAGTCCCAAATATTGTTATGACACAAAACTGATGGGGTAGCTAATACTCTAGAAGATCAAAACAAAATTCAGATGACCTTGTTAAATTAAAGCTAAAAATAACAGAATAAAAATCAATTGCCAAGATGCCAAATCTTTCACTGAGGGATTCAGATATGCAGGTATCGGATGGAGGATACTTAACCTGGTGGAAAAATGTGTTGGAACTGCAGACGATAAAAACCGGAATATGAATCAGCAGTGAGACTTAGCTTTTAAAAAGATAAATACAACATATGGTTGCATCGATCCAAATACGCCTTCCAAATTTCAGGATATAATATTTTTGCTTCATGTATGGCACCGTAACTTAAAACTGGGCTTTCAAAAAGATTCACATCAAATGGAATCAGTACAGAGCAGAAAACTAAGGAAGCTACAAGGAAAGAATAAGAAAATCAGTACAGCACTTTTTTTTTTTCCTCGAGAAAACACAACTGAAAGGGACTAGCACTTTTCAAGTATTTGAAAAGATGTCACAAAGAGGAAGAGCGTGACCTGTTTTCTCTTATCCCAGAATAGAGGGGGATGGAATAAATTCTAAGAAAGTATAATGTGGTTAAAGGCTAGGGGGGAAAAAAACTTACAAACAGTAAAAGCAGCACAGGAGTGGTTCCAATTATCCAGAGAGGTGGTGGACTCCCATTCACCAAAGAACTTTCAAGCAAAGGGTTGACAGTCCTCTGTCTGAGATGCTTTGATTTGAATTCCTGTATTGAGCAGAGGGTTGGACTTGATGGTTTCAGGGACCACTTTCAATCCTCTAATCCAGGAGTGTCAAACTCAATTCCATTGAGGGCTGCATCAGGGTTGTATTTGACCTCGGGAGGGTGTGTGTGTGTGTGTGTGTGTGTGTGTGTGTGTGTGTGTGTGGCCAGGTGGGCGTGGCCAACTCAACATCACTCATGTCGGGGGCACCTGTGGCAGCCCAAGTGCTCTGCCAGTGAAAATGGGCTCCCGAGCTCCGTTTTCGGCTGCGATGGTCTCCTGCAACCCTCTGCCAGTGAAAACGGAGCTCAGGAGGGCTGCATACGACCCTCCCAAGCTCCGGTTTTCTCTGGCAGAGGCATTGTGGGCCAGTCCTTTGCTGTTTCCAGGGCAGACCTGCGGGCCAGATCTAAGCACCCCGCAGGCCGGATCCAGAGTTTGACACCCCCTAATCCTATGAATCTATCGATCGATCAATTGATTTATCACCTATCATATCTATCTATCTATCTATCTATCTATCTATCTATCTATCTATCTATCTATCTATCTATCTATCTAATCTATCATCTACCTATCATCTATCTATTTATCATCTATCATCTATCATATCTATCATCTATCTATTTATCATCTATCATCTATCATATCTATCTATCATCTATCTATCATCTATCATCTATCATCTATCTATTTATCATCTACCTATCATCTACCTTATCTATTTATCTATCATCTATCATCTCTATCTATCTATCATCTATCTATTTATCATTATCTATCTATCTATCTATCTATCTATCTATCTATCTATCATCTATCTATCTATCATCTATCTATCTATCTATCTATCTATCTAACTATCATCAAATTTATTTACTGCTCCTTTCAAATCCAATGACATTAGACAATTAGACCTATTGGGACCCTTATATTAAAACAATGTATTTCATGTGTGGTCAGAATTCAAAAGCCACACATAACACAGCCCTTTATTTGAACAAAATAGTTCCCTTGAGATCTGCAGATGTGGGTCTGATTGAGATCAATTGTCGGGGTGACAGAATTATTGATTTCCATTCTTTTTATTTCATCTGTTTCTTCCATTCCATTTTTTGCATATGGTTTTACTAAGGTTTCCGTGCTTTACGTTCTGTATTTTGAGATGGCCTACTGGCTAAACAACAATAAAGTTATCAAACTGAAAATAAAAGCACCTACAGTCCATTGAGGTCCTCCCCTTGGCTGGAAAGTGAGGAACCTGCAGGAAACTCATTACTATATACATGTATTCATAGATCAAGAAGTTGGGCTTAGACAACTTAGAACTGTGATGGCGAACCTATGGCACGGGTGCCACAGGTGGCACGCGGAGCCATATCTGAGGGCACAGGAGTTCAACTCCAGCACACATGTGCCCACCAGCCAGCTGATTTTCGGGCCTTCCGGGCCCACCGGAAGTTGAAAAATGGGCTGTTTCCGGCCTCCAGAGGGCCTCCCGGGGGTGTTGAGGAAGGTTGTTTTTGCCCTCCCCAGGCGCCTAGAAAGCCTCTGGAGCCTGGGGAGAGTGAAAAACGGGGCCACTGTGCCATCGCATGCCAAAAATGGGGGGAGCGCAGGAGGAGCACGTGCACGTGCGCAGGAGGGTGGGGCACGGGTGGGCATTGAATTATGGGTGTGGGCACGCACGCGCACGATCCCCCCGCCCTCCCCCCACTTTTGGCACACGACGGCAAAAAGGTTAGCCATCACTGACTTAGAACTTCTCTATCTTCGGTCTGACCTAACCATAGTACATAAAATCATCTGCTACAATCATCTCCTACTTCAGCTTCAACCAAAACAATACAAAAGCACACAATAGATACAAACTCATGGTAAACCGATGCAAACTAGACGGCAAAAAATACAACTTCAGCAACAGAGCGGTCAATGCCTGGAATGCACTACCTGACTCTGTGATTTCTTCCCCAAATCCCCAAAACTTTAACCTTAGACTGTCTACTGTAGACCTCACCCCATTCCTAAGAGGTCTGTAAGGGGACGTGCACAGGGGTGAAATGTTCCCGGATCAGACCAGACTGCCCGATCCGGTAGCGATTTTTCCCTGTGCTTCGGCGATCCGGTAGCGATCGCTGCCAGGGTGTCATTACTTCCTGGTTTTAACCAGGAAGTAATGTTTTTTTTACCTTCTGCGCATGCACAGAAGGTGCACACATGCACCTGACATGTGAGGTGCATGCGCTTCTGAACCGGTAAGGAAGGTAAGTAGATTTCACCCCTAGGTGTTCATAAGCGCACCAGCGTGCCTACCGTCCCTGTCCTAATGTTTCCTTTTATTTGTATCCTTTTCATGTATTTATAATTATGTTTACACCTGTATCTGTCATAAAATACATGCTTGACGAAATAAAATAAATAAATAAAATAAAAATAAAACCTTGATCTATGGATAGGCAGCAAAGGTAGGACAATTTTTTTAAAAAAAAAGGAAGGAGGGGGGAGTAAATCATTTGATGGTGCTGTTGTGTGCTGCAAAAGGCATTTTCTGCTTTACAAGGCACGTTGGCTTGGAACCGTACCCAGATCTCATTTCTGATTCTCTTCCCTCTCCTCTTTTCTCCTTTTGCCTATTTTCTTTTTTCTTTTTTTTTTTTGGTCACCATATGATGCTCAGGGACTCCAGAGAGCCTAGCGGAGAAAGAGAGGCAGCTTATGGGCATGATCAATCAGCTGACCAGTTTGCGGGAGCAGCTGCTGGCGGCTCACGACGAGCAGAAGAAATTGGCGGCCTCGCAAATTGAGAAGCAGCGCCAGCAAATGGAGCTGGCCAAGCAGCAGCAAGAACAGGTGAGCGGTTATTAAAAGGGACTTTTAATCTAGTCCTGCTTTGGCATCGGGGAGGCAGGAGATTAGCACTCTATTAACGCGTCTTTATTTCTAAGAGGGGCTGAAATATTCACGGAACTGTTCCCAGAGGGCTGGGAAGATTTAAAAAAAGGGAAAAAAAAGAAAGTTAAATGGAATATACAACAGGAGGTGTTATTTTCAGCATGCAGTGGAAGAGAGGAGCAGATCCCAGAGTTTTTGACATAATGATATTGTCCAAATTATGGAGAGTGTGTTTGAAGTGGGGTACTTAAAACCACCCCACCCCCTAATCCTGCTCTTACTTCCCTGCCCCAAAGATCAGGGGGCGGCCCCATGTAGCCCTATCAAAAGAATAGGGTTGAGAAACAAGAGTAGGGGCAAGGCACCTTAAATGTTCTTTCCTCCCCACTCTTTCAGTTTCAATCCATTTAAATCTGACTCCATTAAATTTTATAATGCCGGTAGTCCTCGACGTACGATCTCGATTGAGCCCAACATTTCTTTTACTAAGTGAGGCACTTGTTAAATGAGTTGTATGTCTCATTTTACGAGGCTTTCTTGCCACAGTTGTTAAGAGAATTATTAGAGCCTTGGTAGTACAGTGGTTTAAAGCACCCTGTTATTAACACAGCTGCCTGCAATTACTGCAGGTTCGAACCTTACCAGGCTCAAGGTTGACTCAGCCTTCCATCCTTTCAAAGGTAGGTAAAATGAGGACCCAGATTGTGGGGGAAATAAGCTGACTTTGTATAAATATACAAAAGTATGAAGGCTATTGCTTAACACATTGTAAGCCGCCCTGAGTCTCCGGAGAAGGGTGGCATATAAATCAAATTAAAAATAAAATAAAATAAAATAAATAAATAAAATATTAAGTTAGCAACACAATGGTTGAGTGAATCTGGCTTCCCTATTGACTTTGCTAGTCAGAAGGTCGCAAAAAGGGATTGCATGACCCCGGGACACTGCAACGGTCATAAATACGAATCAATGGTCAAGCGTCTGAATTTTGATCACGTTACCATGGGGATGCTGCAACGGCCGTGAGTGAGAAAATAGGTCATAGCTCACTTTTTTTTTCAGTGCTGTTGTAACTTCAAATGGTCACTAAACGAACCGTTGTAAATTGAGGACTACCTGCCAATATTTTAAAGGCTTGTTTCAACAAATACGACCCCAGGACAGTGCAATTGTCAAAAATTCATGCCAATCGTGCCCCAATTTTGGTCATGTGGCCATGGAGATGCTGCAACAGTCATAAGTGTGAAAAATGGTCACAAATCACTTTTTTTTTTCAATGCTGTTGTAAGTTCAAAAGGCCATTAAGTGAATGACTATAAGTCGAGGACTACCTGGACTTTAGAATTACTGACTTGACTATGTATAAAGTGTTTTTACATGGATGTTTGGCTTCTGATACTTTCTTGTACTGTCGTAATATGCGCAGTAAAATCTCGAGCCTTCTTCCATTCTGAAATTCATTGGGTATATTCCAGTGGTGGGATTCAGCCGGTTCTGTCCGGTTCGGGCAAATTGGTAGTGGCGCCTGCAGGAGGCTTTGCCAACCCAGCCGGATGTAATGCGTGAGCGCTGCACATGCGTGGAAGGTCATGGGCATGCACAGAGCGCGCGCTCACATTTGCAAACCGGTAGAGAAGATAAGTGAATCCCACCTCTGGTATATTCACTAGACATTCCTACCCATGTTTAAACTGAACCATGGTTTATTCAACATAATTTTCTGTGTTTGCCCATATCACACTCAGCCGTACGCAATAAGGATGTGGATCTGCATAACATAATAAGCCAACCTCATTGCCTAGTTCACAACTGACAATCAGAAGAGGCAAACATCAAATTCCACGTCAGAAAAATTGGGGTCTTCCCAAATTTAGGATTAGAATTCATTTATAGCGGAGTAAAAAATGGGCCTCCTTCCAGATTGGACAAACTGACCTGGAATGGGAGAAATTGGAATTTGGTAACATTTACCCTTGGCTTAAACCATTATTTCTCAACCTTGGCAGCTTGAAGATGGGTGGATGGGGGGTGGGTAGGAAATAGAATTCCCCCTAGCTGGCAGGGGAATTCTGGGAGTTGAAGTCCATCCATCTTCAAGCTGCCAAGGTTGAGAACTCCTAACTGAAACTAAATATCTGAAGGATCTTCCATTTGGATGGATCAAGAGGGTTTTCCCCCCCCTTCCTTTAATCCAAATCTGAAATTTTCTCCACCTCATTTGCAAAATAGTTTATAATTTTTAATAATTTTATTTTAAGCTTATTATTTGTTTGTTTGTTTGTTTGTTTGTTTGTTTGTTTGTTTGATTGATTTATATGCCGCCCTTCTCCGGAGACTCAGGGCGGCTTACAATGCGTTAAGCAATAGCCTTCATACTTTTGTATATACCTGCTTAATAGGGCTTTCCCCCCCCCCAGCGGTGTTCTTTTTACACAAAGTCAGCTTATTGCCCCCACAATTCGGGTCCTCATTTTACCTACCTCGAAAGGATGGAAGGCTGAGTCAACCTTGAGCCTGGTGAGATTTGAACTTGCAATAATTGCAGGCAGCTGGCGTTACTTTAACAGCACTTTAGCCGCTGCGCCACCAAGGTTCTTATTATTATATTGATGATTATTAAATGTAATAATCATTTTAAATTTAATAATTTAATAATAAATTAATTTTTACTACATACAGACTAAAAAAAAAAAGCCTTCTTCATCCAACCTGAACAAAATCAAGATAATTTTTTAGGATCAAAGGATCAACACAAGGCAAAAATAAATGGAGATATAATCTGCAACTTGGACAAAATTAAAAGGAATTAAACAGATTTATGGGGGTTGAAGTGATCAGGGACTACTTATCATTATGACGGTGAATGTCAACTCCTATGCTATCAGTGAGCTTGTCGATCAAAGGTCAGCAGTTCGGTGGTTCGAATCCCTACTACAGGTCTCCTGCATGAGCAGGGGGTTGGACTAAATGACCTCCAAAGTCCCTTCCAACTCTGTTACTGTTACTGTTCCAGTGGCCGAGGAACACAAGTTAGAAAATGCTACGGCTTTCATGGGTATTTACCATTGTCATCCATCACAAGCCTTCTAATATTCTTAGTAATTTCCAACCACTCCTATCCGAAATCACTTTTTTTTCCAGTGTAAGAACAAGTGTTCAACTATGACTGCTACACATAATCAACACTTTATTGGGTAATAGAATGGGTGTATCAATGGTTTTAATTTGAACAAGACTGTTTATGGGCAAAGACCTAAGCCGATTTAGAAACATTGGTCTTTTGAGACAGACACGCGCACGGATGCAAACATACATACATGCACGGGCTATTAAATTACATGTACGTGTGTTGACCCTACAGATTGCAAGACAGCAGCAGCAACTTCTGCAACAACAACACAAAATCAACCTGCTTCAGCAACAGATCCAGGTCAGAGATTATGAATCTGTCCATTATTTCAATTATTCAAGTCCATTTTCCATACCTTTTCACTGTCTTCAATTCAGAGATGCAGTGCCAGTCATTAACAGAAGGGTTCCGTATATGTAGACGGAGGTCAGGTTTAAATTCAGGTTTTGGGACTTGAGGTCGGAGTGTACCGTATTTTTCTATGTATAAGATCAGTGGTGAAATTCAGACGGTTCTATCCGGCTCAGGCGAACTGCTAGCGCCGGTGGCGGGAGGCTCCGCCCACCTGCCCGGAAGTCATCACGTCCCGTTTTTGACCCTCTGCACATGCGTGGGAGGAGGTTCGCGTGGCCGCTCTCACATTTGCAAACCGGTAAGTGAGTTTCACCCTTGTATAAGATGCTACATTTTCTTTAAAATATTTACTTGAAAATGGAGGGGCATCTTATACACAGGAGGCCGAGAGAAGAAGGTGTGGCCCATCCCCGTCCTCTAGCTCTGCCGCACATGCCGGACGAGCCTCTACCTTATATGCATCTCTATCATTCCTCTCTATTGTAGTTGTTGTTCCTGTATCACATTGCCACTCTAGGTTTCATCTCTATTGTTTCTGTGATGCATTTCCTGATGTTGTATTACTCACTCTCTAATAAGATGGTTTCTGCACAGTGATGGCTTGTAGTCTGCTTACTTACTTACTCTACATGAAACATGGGGGTGTCTTATAGATGGAAAAATACGGTATATCGGTTCATACTGGTTGAATTCTATATGAGTGAGGCAGTGGTGGGATCCTCCCAGCTTAACAACCGGTTCGGTGATCACGCGCTTCGCACGGATGCGCAATTTGAACAAATCTTCACTTCTGAGTTTATTCAGAGGAGTAACACAACTGATTCACACGGCAATCAGCTCTGCTGAGCGAATCAGCTAAGGAGATAAAGTGGGAAAATAGCACGGGCAGGCGGATGGGCCCATCTGATCGTCGGGGCGAACCGGTTTTCTCCCAGCTGATCATCGGAGCTACCGGTTCTCCCGAACCGGTCCGAACCGGTAGAATCCCACCACTGGAGTGAGGTCCATTGAAAGCTGGGTGGAAGAGGCCTAAGGAGATACATGGGTTGAGGGAGACATATCTCAAGCCCAATTGATTTAAATGCATCTTCACAATGTCAGTAACCACAATTGATTTCTTGTGATGCGTGGTGTTAAATGAACAGCTGCTTTTCTTGGGAAAACATCTGCAGGGGCTTTTGGAGACACATTTATCACAGCTGTGAAACTCTATTCATTTGCTTGGTAGCTGGCACATTGGTACCGTACATAAACGGAATGGACCATGTCGTTCATGTTCCTTCTCACAATGGGAAGCCCATTCACACAGAAACATTTTTTTTGTGTGTGTGGAAAAATCACAGCATGTGGGCAGTGCCATCTGTCACATAGCCAACCATACAGGTGATGGGGAATTATTTCTGTTGTGGCTGTAAATCCAAGATCCTGTTCTGTGACGGTAGGTAGGATGAAGTTTAGAAGACAAATCTCCTTGCATATTCTTCTAAGGCACAGGGTTATGCAAATGTTCTCACTATGTTCCTTGATTGGTTGGCATTTCTCACATAAAAGGGAAGAGAGAAAAAAATAGGTTTCTGTACATTGGGAAAATTATGGCTGTAAACAGGTCCAACAAAGGATATTTTCCTGAAACGTTTTTTTACTACTGGAAGTAGTAACTTGTCCATCGTGTTGAGTGCAGGAGAAGATTTTGGCTTAGTTGGAGGTCTTTTCCAACTGCTTTTCCAAATTCTGCTCATTTCCGATCACAAAATTGATAAAATTATGAGAAAATGACGCTAAAATGGTGCGATCAATGTTAAGACATTATGGTTTGAATATTTAAGATGCAGACAATTGTCTTTCTCCTCCTCCTCCTCCTCCTCCTCCTCCTCCTCCTCCTCCTCCTTCTCCTCCTCCTCCTCCTCCTCCTCCTCCTTTGTTTAAAATCCTACTTCCTAGAGCCAATTTTCTATTAAAGCTGACTAACTTCACAGTAATTCTTGTGCATGCTGTGTGAAGTGTTCATTGATTTTAATTTATATTTCATAAACTATCCTAATTTTTTGAGAGTTGTATTGTCGGAGGATTGATTTATTGACTGACTGATTTGATTTGATTTATGTAGCTGTCCATCTGACATATGTGGCTTACAGTTCAATAAATAACATTCATAAACCACACTGTATAAAAAAAATAAAAAAATAAAACATGTAGCAGCCAGCCGTTATCCAACCAATTATCTCTCAGCCAGGAGACAGCCTCTATCCCACTCCAGGTTTAGGCATAAAGCCAAAATTTCAAGGCCTTGTAGAAAGCCCTGAGGGACAGGGACAATCTTAAGAGAAAGATGTTGCAAAAAGTGGGCACCATAACAGAAAAGGGGCTCTCTTTTTGGAGCCCATAAAGCGAAAGTGGCTAGAGCATGTCCCTCATCAGGTAGAACCAAGATCTGGGAAAAGACAGTATTGTAAATAACCTGACCCCAAACCATGATGGTCTTTAAAGGTGGCAACAAACACCTTGAATTGCACACGCACTGACTGCACACCAGCAGTCAGTAACACTTTGGAGAGCAATGGTGTCTCATACTTCAAAATAATCAGTGCCAGTAACTATCTACACCAGGGGAGTCAAACTTGCGTCGTCATGGCCGTGTCACATGACATATCGTGACTTCCCCCCCCCCCCCTTTCGCTAGACTGAGTGTTAGCATGACCAGTGTGTGACGCATCCGGCCTGCGGGCCACGAGTTTGACAGCCCTGATCTATATCATCACATTCTGCGCTATTTGAAACTTCTGAATGTTGCTCAAGAACAGCCCATATAAACCACATTGCACTAATCCAGTCTGGACATCACAAGGGCACAAGCGACCTGGAGCAGAGCTTCCCAGAATGGGCACTAATCAGAGGTGGGTTTCAGTAGGTTCTGACCAGTTCTGGAGAACCGGTAGCGGAAATTTTGAATAGTTTGGAAAACCGGTAAATACCACTTCTGACTGGCCCTGCCCTCATCTATTCTCTGCCTTCCGAGTCCCGAGCTGATCGGGAGAAAATGGGGATTGGGGTGGGAATGGAGATTTTACAGTATCCTTCCCCTGCCACGCCGACCAAGCCATGCCACGCCCACCAAGCCACACCCACAGAACCAGTAGTAAAAAATTTTGAAACCCACCACTGGCACTAATGTACAATCTCAAGTTGTGCAAAAAGCCTTCTTACCCACAGCTGCCACCTGCTCTTAGAGAGGAGTTACAGCTTGGCAAACTCCCAAATGCTATGCCATGCCATGCCATGCTGTGACTTTCCCTCCCTCCCTCCCTCCCTCCTTCCTTCCTTCCTTCCTTCCTTCCTTCCTTCCTTCCTTCCTTCCTTCCTCCTCCCTCCCTGTTTGTTACTTTATTTTAAGGTGACATTTGAACCTCCCAATGCCCTGAGCTGAGCATGCTAAGCAGTGAATGTTTTTAAAAAGTAAAAATAAATATAGAGGGGTCTCTTATATCCCATAGGGCTGACGGTCTACATTTTTTTCCTTCTACAAATTGTGCTGGTAACACACCAGACAACAAACAAGTGTCTAACCTAGAAAATTCCTAGCTAACCCAGGACCTGACACCACTGGTGGGATTCAGCCAGTTTGCACCACTTTGGGAGAACCGGTTATTAACTTTCTGAGCAGTTTGGCCAACTGGTTGTTGGAAGAAATCTTAGGGCAGAGAACCGGTTGTTAAATTACTTGAATCCCACCACTGCCTGACACCCATTGCTATCAGTTCCATCCATTTAGCTATAAACCCCATCCTAGGATCCCCTCACCTCATTTTGTATCCAGTGAGGTTTGGTGGTCTTTCTACAAAATGCAATTTCCCTGCATTCTAAGATTCAGGCTGCCTTGGAGCAAACATTTTGGTTTCCAGACTCCGTCCTTTCTTGGGAAGAAGGATATTTACTTCTCCTATCCGCCACTCTTTTGCAACGTGGCCAACTCCCAGGCATCTCTTACACCGCGGGCATTTTTAAGAATGCTTTTATTTTATTTATTTATTTCCCGCCATATGCTGTGCATATGGAATGGCCCAGCAGGACGCCAAGGGGGCAGAGAGAGGAGATGAAAACTCTTGTCCATTGAACTGACCTGCTATGGGGAGCATTAATACGCCATATGATTCGCATCTCGACCATGTGGAGAACATGGAGTCATGAGCACTTTTCCTTGGCAGCCAGAAAAGGCCGTTTCTGCTGAGGGAAGGTGAAAAAAGAGAGAGGGAAAGAAAGAGAGAGAGAGAGAGAGATGATTCAAGCAAGATAACAATAAATTTTTTTACTGCTGGCTGGTGAAGGGAGTTTAGGACGTTGTTTTCTTTATATCTCCGTCCGCCCCTAATTGACGATGCTTTAAAATTGAATGACTAGCAGTCAAAACGTGTTTGCTTCAAGCTGAGAAGAAAAATGCCGGTGTCGGTGCTTCCAAACTGATTGCGCTTTGTACACAAGTGACAGCCGCAGTCACTTTGAGTGACTGATAAGTGGGAAGCTTTGCAGCTTATCAAGGAATGCGCAGCCGAATAAGAAAAGGACTTTGAGCCATTCAGATACGTTGGCATGTTCAGAATCACATCTCACATCCCACATCAGCCTCGGGGAAGCACAGGGAGACATTGCGAAATAAATTTTGTACCTCTCCATCTTGCTGGCTGGAGGGAAAAATTCAGGGTAACAGGGCGGCATCACAGAGTTTCTCGGCGTTTCCCGAAAAGGAGACCATCATTCATAGGCTGATCTGTAGAGGGGGAGGAGAACCTTTGCCTGGCCTCCTTCCCTGTGAATTTTATTTTGAACTGAGTGAAGAGCACTGATTATGTCACCTAGTTTGGTAATGAAACGTCTGCAACCAAGCTCAGAGAGCATCAAGGAAATCAAAGGTGGGGTATTCAGCCGGTTCGGACCAGTTTGCCCGAACCAGTAGTGGAAATCGCAGGTGGCCCACCCACCTGCCCCGACTCTATGCCGTCCTATTTAGGCACGTTTTTGAGGCCGGGCGTATGCACGGAAGGCATGCGAGCAAGCAAAGTGCATGCACAGAAGGACGTGTGCATGCGTGTATGTGCGCATGTTCATATTTGTGAACCGGTAGGGAAAGTAAGTGAATACCACCCCTGAAGGAAATGTTTGCAACCAAGAACCCCTCAGTTCAACCCTGAGCTACAAATATTCTCATTTATCGGTTATTTTGAACTCGCATTCCACCAACTCATGAGTAGGTGGAGTTGCTGATTGGCAAACTGCATGTCGTGTGTTCAGTCTATTAAAAAAAAAAAAAATCACATTGCAGGCGACGAGTAGAGGATCTGCTTTCCGGAACCTGAAGACTTGCTTTGAGTTAGTAGCAAGAGAGATAGTAGGAAGCAACTTCTAGGGAGATGCTGCCCTTTAAATCCAAAACTAAAATATTTATTTCGGAGAGGGCCTGGTATGCATGATGCCCTTGCTAACAGCTCTTTAAAGCAGCTGCATCTTTTTCTGGATTTTCATAGTAGCCATGTGATCCCGGGAAGTTACACATTTGAGTCAATAAGGCGGTAGTGAGGTATGACAAGTGTTTGGGGGCAGGTGTCAGTACAGCCTACTGCACCTACGATTCCTATTCTTAAAGCAGCTGCATCTTTTCCTGGGATCACACAATAGCCACACAGTCCTGGGAAAGAACACATTTGTGCTGATAACTTATCCATCCTCATTACCCAGCAACTTTTCAATCTCAGATCGAAGCACAGCACATCCCTACCAACTTCTTATCCTATATATCCATGAGGTTCATTGGATTATGTGGAATTTCTGGTACAGAAAATCCTCAATTTACAACCAGGGGTGGGATTCAGCCAGTCCATACCAGTTCGGGCAAACTGGTAGTTGTGACTTGCGGGTGGGCCTGCCCACTCACCCCGGCGCTATGCCGTCCTATTTAGCTGCATTTTTTAAGCCACGCGCATACGTACAAGCACGCACGCAATGGACTTCGGCCCTCCTTTTATAAAGGCTGTATATAATGTCAAAATTGTGTTTGAGTGTGATTTTACCTATGGGATAAGAGAATTTACCTAAGATAAGGCCGACCAGTTTATTCCACACTTATATTAGGGAAATGCTTATTAATATTACTTAATGCTTAGTAATATTTAAAATAGACATAGTTTATTTTTATGCTCCCTTATGGGCAAAAGGAAAGGGACACGGTGGCTCAGTGGCTAAGATGCTGAGCTTGTCGATCGAAAGGTCGGCAGTTCAGCAGTTCGAATCCCTAGTGCCGCGTAATGAGGTGAGCTCCCATTACTTGTCCCAGCTTCTGCCAACCTAACAGTTCGAAAGCACGTAAAAAATGCAAGTAGAAAAATAGGGACCATCTTTGGTGGGAAGGTAACAGCGTTCCGTGCGCCTTTTGGCATTTAGTCACGCCGGCCACATGACCATGGAGACGTCTTTGGACAGAGCTGGCTCTTCGGTTTTGAAACAGAGATGAGTATCGCCTCCTAGAGTTGGGAATGACCCACATATGTGCAAGGGGAACCTTTATCTTTTTTATGGGCAAAAGAAAAGTTCTTAATTCTGGATGTTTGGTTTTTTTGTTATGTTTGGAACTTCTATGGAGTTACAAAATATTATTCTGATTGATGGAGCATTGCCTGGAAAATAGTGCCTTCCCAAAGTGAAGAAGTTGACCATCAGCGAAAATAAACAAGGCCACATTGTATTAACTTCGATCCTGTATGGGCAATTTTGACATTTGCCTGTAGCCTTTTGGGTAACAAATTGCTGAGACTTGTCCAGAATGACTCCCAAGAAATGTAAGTGTCCCAGCAAATGATTCATTCTCCCCCACCCCCGTTGAAAGCATCATGATAGATTTCCTTTTACACATCATCTCCCTAAAGACGAGTTTTTTTATTTGTAGGACGTTTAACAAGTAGAATCTGAATCTATACAAGGTTTCTTTTTCTGATTAGTTGCTTTGTACATTTGCTAGAGTTTCTAGCACCCATTAAATTTTGCAGGGATGAGTTTTAATGAGCCATCACAGTGGTTTAGTGTTACAATGCAATTTGAAATACGGTTTTATTATTAGGAATTACATTTCTGTCTCATTCTTCCTGTACGCAAGATGCTTCAGTTTTAAGACAGAGGATCAACATTTGCCAAGCAAATTCCTGTGGCATTTAGCAGATATACCAGCAAAAAAAAAAAAATTGATATCACGTAAAGATATTAATTTTTAGAATTAGACATACGTTTGTTTTTGCATTGAGTGAATATATAGATGGCATGATTTTGCTGATTACATCCACTCTGAAATACACCCCCAAGCTACTTTTCAGTTTATCAAATGCAATTGTTCTTTGATTTCTTCAATCCCTGATAATACAAACCAGGTCCATATAGTTATATTTCCTACAAAAGTATTGGTGATTTCAATATAACCTATCAGATGTTTATATTTCTGGTACTTTGAGATATCCAATTTAATTCCCAGATGCAACTTGGGTTTTCCAATAACTCTAACTGTATTATTAAATCCGAAGAATGTGAATTCTAGTCCCGCCTTAGACATGAAAGCCAGCTGGGTGACTTTGGGCCAATCACCAGGAGACGGTGAGTTCTAGTCTCACCTTAGGCCCCAAAGCCGGCTGGGTGACTTTGTATGAGTCACTTTCTCTCAGCCCAACTCACCTCACAGGGTTGTTATTTATTCTATTATTATTTATTTGATTTTATTTGATTTTTTTTTTAAAATTTGATTTATATGCCGCCCTTCTCTGGAGACTCAGGGCGGCTTACAATGCACTAAGCAATAGCCTTCATACTTTTGTATATTTATACAAAGTCAGCTTATTGCCCCCACAAACTGGGTCCTCATTTCACCTACCTTAGAAAGGATGGAAGGCTGAGTCAACCTTGAGCCTTGGAGAGATTCGAACCAGCAGTAAATTGCAGGCAGCTGTGTTAATAACAGGGTGCTTAGACCACTGTACTATCAAGGCTCTTTTTTTTATACCGCCCTTCTCCAACAGGACTCAGGGCGGGGAACAGCCGAGATAAAACATAGCATATAAAATTTAAAAACAGTTTAAAAGATATTAAATAATTTCGGCCCACAATTTAAAACAACCCAGTTAAAACCAATTCCAGATTAAAACCGAAAGGATGGGATCAAGTTGTTGTCGTGGGGGAAAAATAGGAGAAGGGAGGTGTGTTGGATATGTTTGCCACCTTGAGTTATTTGTAAAAAAAAAATATCTGCAGGCTATAAAACAAATAAATACAATTATGAAAGGCGAAAAGAAACTAGAGTTAGGGTTGTCAGCATGATACCTGTTGAGTTTTTAGTTCCCCCAAAAAACTCCAACCCACATAGTTAACTGCATGAATTATGGCAAAAATTTGCAGGCCATCAGACCTCACCAACTTCTTGGGACCCTCAGAATGGCTAAGCAGTAATTTTTTCTGACCATGAACCTCATTCATGGGGCCTGGGCTCATTTTTCAACCTTTACCCAATTTGCTAAGGTTTCCCCATGAATATTCATCTATTTTCCTCGGTCTTTATTTCCAAAAATTAAAAAAAACCAAAACAGTTCTTTCCTAACTAAGCCCTTCTATTTGAAACCAGTGAGAATACTCCAGAGTAAGGAGAATGGGGATTGCACCTAAAGAATGGTGGTGGGGGAAGACACGAGAAGAAAGCTACCAAACCAGTTCCATTATTTGTTGGAGGTTTTTCTTCTACACCCATTGTCTGCTTCTCTTTTTGTTGTGCGTAGCAGGTGTTTCTTTCACTACACCAAAGCTGGCAGTACAAGAGTTTCTTTTGTGATGGCTCCTTGGAGACTTTTGATTAAACTCTTCTTTATGGCGACGATGCCAAGTTGCACATGGAATCTGTGTGGAAACAAACGCTTTCAACTTCTTCATTTATTCTCGTTGCTTCAGCCTTTCTTCCTCTCCTCCCGGCGTTATCTGCCATTTGCCAGCTAAATCTATAAGCAGATCTTTTTGCTGGCCACCAATCCTTAAAAAGAAAAAAACCAAAAAAACCCACCCTCTTCTTTTAGCAATCCTGAATGGGCTTAGCTCTTGGTTTGAAAAATCAGTGGTGAACGAAAATAATTACAAAAGGAAATATCTTTTTTTAGGAAATTATTATTTTTTTAAAAAATAATAATTAAAGGAAAAGGTAATAGAATTGTGATGATGCTCATGCCCTACCTTTAAAAAAAAGTCTCCAGTTAATATTTTGAAGGACAGAGGAGGGTAAAAAAGAAAGAAAAGGCCAAAGGATTTGAAACAATACAATATATTTTGTAAGTAAAAATGGTGACAGCTCACAGAGATTACTAGGTGCAAATAGAAATGCACATTATTTCCATAACAAGGAAGACAAAGCAGGAATGGTTTAACTTGATTACTTTATTTTAAAGAGGAAAATACATTCTTATTTGGATATCCCTTCTGGGATTTGTACTTGTGAAGAAAAAAGAAATGAAATTTTGATGTTGGTTTTGTTGATTAGAAAGATTTGGTGTTATAGAAATGGCTAGTTATGTATTAATGTGTAAAAGCAAAAAGTTGAGGTTGGAGTGTGTTTATCTTGTACTGTGCTAGGAAGAGTTGGAAGTCAATGCCCCCTTTTCTTTCTTTTTCTCTTCCCGCTTGTATCTCTCTAATCCCCTTTCCCCTGTTCCCTTTCCCTCCCTTAATTTCCTATTTTCTTTTCTTTTTTGTATGTTATATAATTAAAAAAATATGAATGGAAAAAAAAAAGTCTCCAGTTCAATCCCTTGTATAAAAAGGAGACAATTTGACAATTTTGAGAGCTGGTACCAGCTTAGATCGTTCAAAGCTAGATAGGCCATATCTAGTTCATTCCCCTAATTTTAATGCAATTTTTAAGATCAATATGAAACCAGATTGGTACCTTGAGGGATTGTGCCAAAACAGCAGCCTGTTTTGAGGAAAATATTTATCAGAATATCCCTCTCTGGGTAAAGTTTTGGGTAGTTTTGAAATATGAAAATATTCAATTTTTTCCCAGAAAAATATTTCCCTGGATATTGAGACTATCAAATCCGTGTGAACAAAAATAATAATAATCTAGAATCACATTTTTCTTACTTCAGCTCAACCTCATTTCTTCTCCTTGAGATTTGAATATACCATGTTTCCCCAAAAATAAGCCCTCCACGGATAATAAGACCTCCCCCCAAAATAAACCCTCCCCCCAAAATAAGCCCTCCCCGAAAATATTTAAATGCATGCGCAGCCAGCCCCCCCCCCAATTTCCTCTGGTGAGGGTTAGGGAGACAGAGCTGGAAATCAGGTAAGACGGCAAGAGGATCCCTGTCTTGCTCCATGCACCCCAAAATAATAAGGCCTCCCCGAAAATAAGGCCAAGCGCTTATTTCGGGGTTCAAAAAATATAAGACAGGGTCCTATTATCACGTGATTATGGGGATGCTACAAAGGTCTTAAGTCACTTTTTTCAGTGCCATTATAGCTTTGGACGGTCACTAAATGAACTGTTGTAAATTGAGGACTATCTGTAGCCTTAATTTTGCCAGTCAACTTTCCATGTATAACCTTTTCAAGAGGATGCGGATGTCTCTACTCAGTTAGACATCAGCAGATGAATGATCCTTCCATCTTCTATGCTTCAGCTATCGTCTCTACTGCCACCTCACACCTGCATTCATGTTTAATCCCTTTATCCCCCTGAGGGAAGAAGGCAAGACTGGTCCTGGTGTAGGCCAAGAAAATTATCGAAACTACACAAAGATTCAGATCACAAAGGTTTGAGTGACACCCTAAGCCCACCTGTCCTGAAAGGGAGCTGAGAACACGTGTCTCTTTGAGGAGAAGTCGAGGACTGTCTGTATACGGAGAAAAGTCTGTTTTTGAAAGATGGCTTTTCTTCCCGGTCTCACAATGGAAATGTCAGAACGAAAGAAGAATAAATGCTTGGCTGCAAAAGGAAAGAAAATGTTCTTTTGTATTATCAGGGGACAAAGTCAAAGTGTGTTGACATGTACTGAGAGGCAAGACAAAAGCAGCCTGGAGTTTGCAAAGATCACAAACTTATCTGAGATTTTAGGAAGAGAAGCAACCGAATTGTAGAGTTTAAAATATGGATTTTTTTCCCCTGTAAACAGCACACAGTTTGAAAAACCAACTGCATTCACCGCTATGTTTGATTGAGAGAAACATATTCAAATCTAATTCCTTCCAGTGCTTGTGAAAAATGGAATTTAGAATACTGAGCTCATTTGTCCAACTCCATTCCTCACTTTTATCTATCTATCTATCTATCTATCTATCTATCTATCTATCTATCTATCTATCTATACACACACACATATACATACATATATATGTGTGTGTGTGTGTGTGTGTGTGTGTGTGTGTGTGTGTGTGTGTATAAAGCAGCTTTGTCCGTATCTCTGGGTTCTTAGAGCTTCTTAGAAGGCAATGAAATACATATATAAAATTTCCTTGAAGTTTCCTTGTGTATTTCCTTGTATATTTCCTTGAAGTTCTTACTGGTCTTCATTTGGACTGGGAAACACAGCTAATCCTCAACTTACAGTATACGGTATTTGTCAAATGGATTTTGCCCCATTTTACGAACTTTCTTGCCACCGTTGTTAAGTGAATTGCTGCAGTTGTTAAGTTAGCAACATGGTTGTTAAGTGAATCTGGCTTCCCACTCTGCTTGTCGGAAGGTCGCGAAAGGGGATCACATGACCCCGGGACACTACAACTCACTACAACCGTGAGTTGCCCCCGGTTCGGACCGGTTTGCAAGAACCGGTAGTAAAACTGGCAGGAGGCTCCACCCACTGACCCAGACATCATCATAAGTGATCTGCACATGAGCAGAAGCGTGCGCGCGGGCGTAATGTGAACCGGTAGTAAAGGTAAGTAGAACCCACCCCTGACTACAACCATCATAAATATGTACCAGTTGCCAAGCATCCAAATTTCGATCACGTAATCATGAGGATGCTGCAGCGGTCGTAAGTGTGAAAAAACCATCATAAGCCACTTTTTTCAGTGCCGTTGTAACTTTGAACAGTCACTAAATTGTCTGAACTGTGTAAGTCAAGGACTACCTGTAAAGCGTTGACTGCACCGATTTCCCACAAGTGTCACTATCTTTCTTTTGCATCTCCCTAATGGATCCCTCTTCTTTTAATTTTTCCAAACGATCGAATTATAAAAAGCTCTATCTCTCCCGTTCTAATACACACACACACACACACACACACACACACACACACACACACACACACACACCTGGAATTATGTTTCAGTTGTCAACTTGAGAATATGTTCTTGTCTTCAATTTCCTTGTAATTACAGGTCTCTCTACCTGACTGGCTCATGGCTTGTTACCTTTGATGAATGTTCTTGGCCTATAAAACAAATGCATAATTGATTAGAAATATTATGCTATTTAGAATGAAATACAATGATAGTTACACTGGTCCTTTGGGGGAAAAAATCCACTGTAAGGCAATATTGATATAGGACAGTGATGGCTAACCTTTTTGCTGTCACGTGCCAAAAGCGGGGGGAGTGCGGGGGGTCGTGCACGCGCATGTGCCCACACCCATAATTCAATGCACCTTGCCCCCCTTGCATGTGTATGTGACCCCCCCCCCCGCTCTCCCCCCGCTTTTTGCATGTGATGGCATGGTGGGCCCGGTAGACCTGTTTTTCACTCTCCCCAGACTCCAGAGACTTTCTAGGAGCCTGGGGAGGGCAAAAACAGCCTTCCCCACCCCCTGAGAGGCCTTCCGGAGGCAGGGAACAGCCCGTTTCCCAACTTCCGGTGGGCCCGGAAGGCCCAAAAATCAGCTGGCCGGTGCGCGCATGCACGCTGGAGCTTAGCTAGAGCAACGCTCGCGTGCCCACAGATATGTCTCCACGTGCCACCTGTGGCACACGTGCCACAGGTTCGCCATCACGGGTATAGGACCAACCAAAATGCTATTTCACATGCACGGCTCGACAGTCTGCAGAATTTTTCAGGTGATAAGATTTTACAAAGGGATTGGGGAGGACGTCCAATGATTACAGCAGGCATTTCATCCATTATATTTCTGAGATCTGAAGTTTAAAATAATAAGTATGATTAATAATAGTAATGTAATAATTTTAATAATAGTATTCAGTCCCCAAACAATTGGAGCATCACTTGAACACCATCGGTATTGACAAATTCACCATCAGTCAATTGCAGAAGGCAGCATTACTTGGAACAGCTTATATCCTGTGACAATACCTCTAACTCCGTGAAACATCTACATGGGCCTATCCCAGGTCCTTGGGGAAGGATTCGATAGGTGGATAAAAATGCCAAATCTGGTCCGAACAACTGGCTGACTGTGTGATAAACCTTAATAATGTTAATAAAAGAATAAATTTTGTAGACAAAGTACATTAGAATTTAGAGAATTTGGAAAACATAGTAAGCTCTCCTCACAGTCACTTATGCCCTTGTCACCTCACGGTTAGATTATTGCAACGCGCTCTACATGGGGCTACCCTTGAAAAGTGTTCGGAGACTACAGTTGGTCCAGAACGCAGCCGCGCGAGCTGTCGTGGGTGCACCTAAGTACATCCACATTACACCAATTCTCCGCGAGCTGCACTGGCTCCCTATTGGTCTCCGGTCACAATTCAAGGTGTTGGTTATTACCTTTAAAGCCCTACATGGCTCAGGGCCAGGTTATCTTCGAGACCGCCTTCTACCACATAGCTCCCAGCGACCGGTAAGATCCCACAGAGTTGGTCTCCTCCGGGTCCCGTCAACTAAACAATGCCGGCTAGTGGGCCCGCGGGGGAGGGCCTTCTCTGTGACTGCCCCAGTTCTCTGGAACCAGTTACCTCCTGAGATCCGGACCACCCCCACCCTATTGGCCTTCCGAAAAGCAGTGAAGACCTGGCTTTTCCGGCAGGCCTGGGGCCGTTGATCTCGCTTTGCGATCTGACGAGATCCGGCCATGAATGGTATGAATGGGTTTTAATTGTTTTTCATGTTTTAATTTTTCATGTTTTTATATATGGGTTTTAAATGCATTGTAAGCCGCCTTGAGTCTTCAGAGAAAGGCGGCATACAAGTTGAACAAATAAATAAATAAATAAACTGATCCAGAGCAGAATTTTGCAACTCACCTCACAGGGTTGTTGTTGGTGTGGGGAAAATAGGAGGAGTAAGGTGTGTCAGATATCTTTGTCACCTTGAGTTACTCATAAAAATTATATGCAAATAAATATATGGTAAGAGAAAAGGGAATACTGAATCTAGTATACACTCAAGCTTAGTTACACACAACATTTCTCCATATCATTCTGTTTTTGCAAGCCATCCTAAATTCTACCAGTTTATGCCCCAAAGTAGAGGGGGCTAGGTTAAGCAATATACCATCTTTTGTTCTTTAAGTTTCTCACCAGTTTTCCTGAAGCAAGAGTGTCTTCCTCTCTTTGAAAAAAGAATTATGCCATAAGGAGTAGACAGTACTTGGCTAGGTAAAAAACTTGATCTGTTCTAAATCACTTTCCCCTGACATTATCCAAAGCTTCTACTACCGTGATGGCGAACCTATGGCACGGGTGCCACAGGTGGCATACGGAGCCATATCTGTGGGCACGCGAGCGTTGCCCTACCTCAGTCCAGCACGCATGTGCGTGCTGGCCAACTGGTTTTTGGGCCTTCCGGGCCTACTGGAAGTCGGGAAACAGCCTGTTTCTGGGCCTTCAGGGGGCCTCCGGGGGGGGGGAGGCTGTTTTCGCCTTCCCCAGGCTCCACGAAAGGCTCTGGAGCTTGGGGAGGGCAAAAAATGGGCCTACCGGGTCCACCGTGCCATCGCGTGCCAAAAGCGGGGGGAGAGCGGGGGGGTCATGTGTGCATGCGTGGGGGGGACTGGGCACATTGAATTATGGGTGTGGGCACCCGCACGTGCAATCCCCCCCACTACCCCCGCTTTTGGCACGCAATGGCAAAAAGGTTAGCCATCACTGTTCTACTACCACCATCCCAGCCCCAGAGATTCTATTTTTCTCAGAGCTGCAAATCCATTTCTCTGTTGTGTATCTCCGTTCCTATTCTTTTTTAGCCCCTTTTAATAACGGTGTTGCAATATTTTCAGGATCAGACTCAATAAAGATAATAGAAGTTAGAGATTTAAATATATCTCTTTTTATTCATAATAGGCATTCTATATTCGCTGAATATTCAAGATAGAAGCAAGGAAAATGGGGAGGATGGCTCCTTTTATATACAAGGGGTGGAGCCAGGAATGGGAGTGGTAAATTATGAATACATTAAAGTCCAAAGAATAAGTTAACCCCTGATGTTCCATATATACATTATTTACACATTAGAGAATAAGGCATTTACATCTGACAAATCCCCCTCTAAATGCCGGTTCGTTATACAACACCAGTTACATTCAGATTCAGGACAATATAATACATATAATTTAGAAGTTAAATATTTGTGTTGTTTAGAAGGTAAGGGTTTTGTTAATATGTCAGCTAATTGTTCAGAAGTATCACAATGTATTGCTTTGATGAATCCGTCTTGAGATAGTTGTCTCACGTGCTTAAATTTTATATCAATATGCCTGGACCTTTGTCCAATTGCATCGGATCTAGATATTTCAATGGCCGCTTTATTGTCTTCATGCATAATAAATGGTAAAGTAGGTTTCTTCCAAACATCTGTGATCAAATCATTGAACCATACAAGGTTATTTGCAGCTTTAGACAAGCAAACATATTCCGCTTCTGTGGTAGAAGTGGCTACCAGTTCTTGTTTACCAGTATACCAGTAAACTGGACAATCGTTCAATAGAAAAACATAACCAGAGGTACTCTTTCTGCATGATGTATCACCAGCCCAATCTGCATCAGCATAACAAGTAATTTTTGGTTCTTTGTCATTATTGGGTTCCAATATTAAACAAAAATCTAATGTACTTTTCAGATATCTTAAAATTCTTTTGACAGCTTCCCAATGATATAAGGTTGGTTTGCTAACATATCTTGACAATAAATTGAGAGGTAATGCAATATCTGGCCTAGTCCAATTAGATATATAAAGGAGTGAACCTATAACTGATCTGTAAAATGTGTTGTCTTTAAACTCAGGGGAAGATTCATCATTGTTTCTAAGAAAATCAGTTTGCATAGGTGTGTCACATGTTTTGGCATTATTTAAGTTACATTTGTTTAGGAGTTCAATGATTTTATCTTTCTGAGTAAGTTTGAATCCCCTTTTAGTTTTGTTAATTTGTACACCAAGGTATTTATTCACTCTACCTAGTGATTTCAATGAGAAGTGTTCGTTTAACTTATTTACAAAGATTTCCCTGCTTTCTTTATGCTTTCCAATATATAAAATATCATCCACATAAATTAATACAAATTCAATATGATCATTACTCTTTTTTACAAAGAAACAGTTATCAGCAGTGGTGGCGTTGAAATCCATGGTCTTAAGTACTTTTACCAAACAATCGTACCATCTTTTGCCAGATTGCTTCAATCCGTACAGACTCTTATTTAATAACCAAATTTCGTTCTTATTAGTGTATTGACTGTGTGGTGCTCTTACATATATTTCCTTATCTAATTTTGCATGTAAGTATGCAGTCTGTATGTCATATTGAAACACGTCTAGATTGAGTGCAGATGCTACTACAAGAGCTGTTTTGACACTCTCTGTTCTCACTGTGGGTGAATATGTGTCAGTATAGTCTTCTGGATATTTTTGTGCATAACCTTGTGCAACTAGTCTGGCCTTGTATAAGGTATTACCTCCTTCTAAATTCTTAATTTTATAAATCCACCTGGTACCTATAATTGTTTTATCCTTAGGTGCGATCGCAGGTGTGAATACATTTAATCCTTGTAAACTTTCCATTTCTTTTTCCATAGCTAGTTCCCATTTTTCTCTTTCTTCACGGGGAAGTTTCAATACTTCCTCATATGTATTAGGTGTTATTTGTTCTCCATTCATATGCATAATATAATCTTTGTATTTATTTGGTATTTGGTTTCTATTATTTCTAATATTTCTTTCAGGTTTGCTATGGTTGTCATGCAAATATCTGGCTTCCTTTTTTGTTAATGTGTCTGTCTTTATTTTATGCTGACTATTTGTCCAAGTTTTGGTTTTGTTCTTACTTTTGTTAATATTTTGATTTTCTGTTGTTCCTTCCTCGCAACATATATTATCTTTGCTTTTATTAGGAAAAATTTCATTAAGGTGCAACTTAGACCAATTGGCCTGCTCATGAAACACAGCTGTTCTGGATACTATAAATTTGTTATTATTATCAATGAATCTGTACCCTTTGGTTCCAGTTTCGTATCCCATGAATCTTAATCTCCTGGATACGTTTTCTCCCTTTCTCCTCAATTGTTTAGGTATGTGCACGTCTGCAGTAACTCCAAATATGTGCATGTGTGCTAATTTAGGTTTTCTATTGTACATCACCTCATATGGTGTCTTATTCACAATACTGGACCATGTTCTATTTTGAGTGTAATTTGAATAATGTAAGGCTTCTGACCAAAATTGTTTGCCTAAACCAGCATCCTCTAATGTGCATCTAATCATGGTTTGTAGTGTGGAGTTCTTTCTCTCTGCAATCCCATTTTGAAATGCAGAAAATGGATTGGACGTGAAATGTAGCATCCCTCTATCCTTTAACCATTGGGAGAATTCTTTAGACATGAATTCACATCCCCTATCTGTCATAATTTGTTTTATTCTGATATTATGTTGTGTTTCTATGCGTTTGTAGAATTCCTTAAATTTCTGAAAGGTTTCATCCTTGTGCTTTAATGTGTAAACAAAACCATAGCGACTGTAATCATCCACTATTGTTAGGAAGTAACGTTTTCTATAGGTAATTGATGGAGTTAATGGACCAACTAAGTCCATATGTACCAAATCAAAAATATTGTTAGTTGATCTGTTAGATTTTTTTGGTCTGGGACTGGTTTTTAGTTTGGTGGATTTACATACTGAGCATTCTAAATAATTTTCACAATTTTTTATTTTTACACCTTCTGCGTGTTCAGTCATTTTTTGTACTACAGGAAAGCTTGCATGTCCTAACTTCCTATGTAAGATGTGAGCACACTCATCATGAATTGGTTTACCTATTTTTGGTTTCTTCTCATTGTGTGTATTTTTGTTATCATGAGTTATTTTACATTCATCATTGTCACTGTTACTGACATTTTCATCATCTGCTTCAATACAATCTTCCATATTTGAATCAATGTTATGTAACCATCTTTCTTTGGTTATCAGATAGGGTAGACCCCCTTTTATCATCACAGTGCCTACATTTGTTTTGTTCTTTTCTATTGTTGCTTTCCCCTTTGAGAAAACTATATTGATGTCAGATTCTCTGCTTAGTTTTATAGCACTTAGTATGTTGTGAGGTATTTCTGGGATTAATAATACCCCCTCTATTTTCCCTAAACCAGGCAAGGTCACATTTCCTCTGCCTAATACTTGAACCTTTTCTTGATTAGCTACCTTTATCACAAACTTATCTTCTGTAAATGAAGATAATATACTTTTGTTGTTAGTGGTGTGATTTGTTGCACCAGAATCAATAAGCCAATTATTGTTCTCATCTTGTTGTGTTTTGGTGCTGTCTTGTTTATTTAGCCCATTTAGTGACCCAGATTTTCTCTCTTTTGAATTTTCTCTACCCCCTCTACTTTCTCTGTAATTTGGTGGACTTCTATATTTGTGTCTATCTGTGGAAGATTGTCTGTAATTGTATTTGCTCCTATATTCTGGCCTATGTTTCTCCCTTGAGACTTTGGGACAGTCTCTTCTACTGTGTTCCCTGGATCCACAATTGTGGCATCTAAAGGCCTCATTATATTTATCTTGAAAGACTACTTTCCTAAAAGATTTGTGTTCTGTTTGGTTACTGGAACGATTTTTTCTTGAATTGTCTTCTGCTATCAATTTGTTAGATAGACTTTCTATTGATAAATATCCCAAATTAATGGTATCTAAGTGTGACATAAAGCTATCCCATGATGGATCAAGTGAATTGATAATAACACTTTTCATAGTTTGATCTGAAATCACTTCCCCCCTCAATTGCAGCTCAGCTCTTATTTTGTTTAGATTTATCAAATGTTCACTTATAGAAACCCCTGGTTTCACTCTAGAAGAAAAGAAATCCTTAGACATTCTTGTGGTTGTGGCTACGCTATCGCTGTGAAATAGATTAAACATGCATTGAATTATTTCTGATACAGTTAGGTTTGGTTTGATGCTATGATACATTGCAGGAGACACGCTAGATATTGTCAGAAAAAATGCTCTATGGTGTAAGCAATCTATTTTTAAAGTCCAAGGTCTTCTTGGGGGACTGGTGATAAAAAACATTAGGTTTTCTTTCATAAAGGCAACCTGAAGTTGCTGATACCACTCTTGCAAATTAATGCCATCAATTCTAAGTTTTGGAAAATCGCTAGGTAAGTCCCCAGTATTATTATCCCCACTACTTACAACGGAGGGTAGTCCATGGTCTCGTAAGTGTTGAAAGTCACAGGATGGAGTGGGTATGCTGTGCATTAGTCTGAGTGGTTTTTCTTCATCATAATGTCTTCTGTAGTTCTCTGAATGCATCTGCGCATGTGCATAGTTTGTATTTCTGTCGAAGTTGTCATAGGGAGCCTTTGTCGCTGCAGTTTCTTCGTAAGGTTCTTCCTCCGACGATTCGGTCTCCATTTCTATCTTGATCTTCTTGCCGATGGCTGATGCTTGCTTCTTTTCGCCAAAGCCGCTCCGCTTGAAGCTCTCCACCTCCGGAACCGTCTGCGGTGTGGGAAAAAAACTGCAGGGTCCTCTGGGCTCAGGTGTCGTCATCCTTTCTGTACGAGTTGAATTGGATATGTTCTGGTTTTTCTTTTTGCTTGCTTGTCTTTTTACTTTTAGGTCATTGGCTTCCGTTGATTTTTTCGCCATTTTTAAATTTGGATCAGAAGTTCTAAATAGTTGTTTCTTTATCGCTTCAACTTTCAGTTCAATAGATGTTTCTTTTGTGTCCGTGTTTGATCCTTCTGAAGAATAAAGGTTTTCTTTACTATTTTTTGTACTGTTTGATTCTTTTCGCGCCAGAGATTTTGAATGGTGTATCGTGATTGGCTCTGCTTTGCTTGTCTCAGTGGCCGGTTGAAGACAAGATGGCTGCCATTCGAAATTTTGAGCGGGATCTCTGTTCTTTCTTCTCGTTATTTTCTCTTTTATAGATGGGTTGCTCACCGTCTTTGTTTCTTTGAATTCAGCTGTCTCGATGCTATTTTCTCTCGCTGCTTCGTTTTCTTTCAAGAAGTTTTGAAGGTTCGCGATGAGATCGTAGTCATCCTTTTGTATTTTTATTATTCTCAGTATCTCTGATCTGAGATCGTTGCTTTCTATTTCTTTCTTATACATGTTTGTTTTATTGAGTCAATTAACCATCCTCTGCTACCAGCTTGTTGCAATATTTTCAGGATCAGACTCAATAAAGATAATAGAAGTTAGAGATTTAAATATATCTCTTTTTATTCATAATAGGCATTCTATATTCGCTGAATATTCAAGATAGAAGCAAGGAAAATGGGGAGGATGGCTCCTTTTATATACAAGGGGTGGAGCCAGGAATGGGAGTGGTAAATTATGAATACATTAAAGTCCAAAGAATAAGTTAACCCCTGATGTTCCATATATACATTATTTACACATTAGAGAATAAGGCATTTACATCTGACAAACGGCAATCACTGTTTCCCTTTAATTTCTTTGCTTTTATACGGCCAAGCTCTCATGCTGAAAGAAATCTCAAAAGTGTTACTTGGATACCTGTGTTTCTGTTACACCCGTTTCTTCCATCTTTCAGAGAGTTGGGCTTGCTTTAAAGAGGGAAGAAGTAGGAAGTGACAAATTCTGCAGAGCTGGCATGGAGTCCTACCAGTCTGTTGGCTGCCAACACTCATGAGTGTCTGAAAATCTCGTATGCAAATCTCACGCTAATGTGCTGTTCTCCTTAAAAAAATCTCCTGCTGCTGAATAATGAAAATTGATTTTTTTTTTTTTTTTTTTGTAATTTGAGATAAAACTCTCTAGGATTCATTGTTGCCAAAAAGGGAGCGAGATGAACAGAAAGCTGTTTTCAGACTTCATTATGGAGGGATAGAAACTGAAAATTTTATAATATATTGTTCTGCTTTAGATAATAGGCGTTAATACAGACAGACAGACAAACAGGTCGTTTGATAGATGCAATGGGTTGAAGGCACACAAAGTTGCGCAGGTAGTTCTTGAGTTACACCTTTAATGTAGCCTGTCCATTGTGGTCATAACTCATGATTGTCATAAAGCAAATGTCGCGGCCATTAAGTGAACCAATTGGGGGTGGGCTTCAAAATTTTTAGCAAGGGGTTCTCTGCCCTATTGCTGGGTGGGTGTGGCGTAGTCGGCCTCCTGCACCACAGCGGGGGAGGGGGCGTTTTTGTCCTCCCCGGGCTCCAGAGGCTTTCTTTGAGCCTCCAGGAGGGCGAAAATCGCCTCCCCAGGTTCTGGAGGCCCTTTGGAGGCCAGAAACGGGCCTGTTTCCGGCCTTCCAGAACTTCCAGTAGGCCCATTTTTCATCCTCCCCAAGTCTTCGTGCGCGCCCTGCACTTATCTGCATCTAAAACGGGCCGCGTGGGGACTCCTGGGAGGGGTGGGGTGGGGTGGGCAGGACTAGCCAGGAGTGAGATTTGGGGGTTCTCCGAACTGTACAGAATCTTAGCTAGACATTCTTCCGACCCCCTCCGAACCCCCAGCAGCCCACCCTTGGAACCAATGGTTCATTATGGCTGCCATTTTACCCAAAATGGGAAGTAAAAAGCCAGCTTTCAGCTAAACCATCATAAAACATAGTCAAGTGACTACAGGACACTGCATGTGGCCATGAATGTAGGCTAAATGCTGAGCAGCTGAAGTGCGGTCATGTGACCACGGGGAGGGAGGGGAGTGGCCGCCAGAAGTTTGAATCCAGGTTGAAAATCTCCCACAGGTAGGCCCGTCAGAACTTTGAATGGTTGCTAAGTCATAACACAACTCAACATTACCTATAGTTAGAAAGGAACTATTGTTTTATGTAGAGAGAGAAGCAACTTAGAACTAAGGAGAAATTTCCTGACAGTTAGAACAATTAATCAGTGGAACAACTTGCCTCCAGAAGTTGTGAATGCTCCAACACTGGAAGTTTTTAAGAAGACGTCGGATAACCGTTTGTCTGAAGTGGTGTAGGGTTTCCTGCCTGGGCAGGGGGTTGGACTAGAAGACCTCCAAGGTCCCTTCCAACTCTGTTATTCTATTTCTGTTTCTATGTCTATTGGAGTTTAAATTTGTTGTGCTTGTTATATTGATTCCTTTAACCTTTTTCTGTATTACTAATAACAAACGAACTTGTCAGAGTCAAAGCGGTTTTAGATGCCCGGAATAGGTAAGTGTCGAAGTTCGAAGTGACAGTGACACTGAAAATAGTGACTTTATGACCGGTTTTCACCCTTACGACCGTTAATAGCATCTTCATGGTCACATCAGGGGTGAAATGCTCCCGGTTTGGACCGGATTGCCCGATCCGGTAGCGATGGCGGCGGGTGGTTCAGAGAACCGGTAACAAAAATCCCTGTGCCCCCCCCCCCCACCATGCCCAGCTGAGCCACACGATCATCAGAGGCTTTTTTTTTTTTTACTTTTAAAAGCATTTTTTCTACAACCTCTTCCCACGAAAAAATGCTTTTAAAAGTAAAAAAAAAAAGCCTCTGATGATCGCGCGGCTCAGCTGGGATCGTCAGAGGCTTTTAAAAGCATTTTTTTCTGCAACCTCTTGGCTGAAGAGGTGGTAAAAAAAATGCTTTGAAAAGTCTCTGATGATCCCAGCTGAGTTGCCTGATCGGCAGAGGCTTTTCAAAGCATTAGAAAAAATGCTTTGAAAAGTTAAAAAAAAAAAAAAGTTGGCCACGCCCACCCAGTCACATTACCCCCCCACCAAGCCACACCCACAGAACCGGTAGTAACAAATTTTACATTTCACCCCTGGGTCACATGATCAAAATTCAACCTCTTGGCAACTGACTTGTATTTAGGATGGTTGCAGAGTCCATTGGGTAAGTGGTTTCCAACCAGCAGAGTCAATGGGAGAAGCCAGATTCACTTAATGACTGTATGATTCACTCAACAACTGTGGCAAAAAAAAGAGATCACGAAATGGGGTGCAATTCACTGAACAACCGCCTCGCCTAGAAATTTTGGGCTCAGTTGTGGTCGTAAATCGAGGATTACCTGTAGAAGGAGCCCTGCCACCATTCAGGAGTCTGTTTGAAGGAATCCTTACTATTTTGTCTTCGTGTTAGATCTCAAGATAGAGGAACGTCTCTGTATGTGTGTGCGCGCGCATGTCTTTTCTATATATGTATTTTACTTGACTGTTGATTCTCCCGCGGGAATCAGTTATACTGTGGGATTTGATGTTCCATTTATGGAAATGCGTGCAATGATTCTCTCTTACTTTGCAGCTGGTAATTTTAATGTACAATATATCAAACGTTCTAAATCTACAAGTGCAATAATATTCAGAAACTTCTTCTCACACTCCTCCAGGCTAAGCATTGAATGTGCCACAACGAGTTAATTAAACACCTATCTGAAGATAAGCTGTTGAAAGGCAATAACATAAAATCCACTTGTCCCATTTTTAGGAAGCAGGAGAGGCTCTGCGGAGGCAAAGTAGGAACCTTAGAATAGTTCTTATTATAATTCAACTCGGTTTAGCCAGGAGTAAAACTATAGAGCTGTGCGTGAATTTCTCTTACACGATGCCACTACGGCTGAGTGATTCATGATTAATATTGATCATGAAGCAGAACATGCGACTTTGATCTGATTCTTGTTAATCCTAGAATACCTCAAGAATGATTGCCATCAAGCTGCGTATTTCTTGAACAAAACAAAACATGCTTGAAAAATCTTGACTTGACCGGAAATGGACAAATCTCTTTACTTCCAATTAATATCATTTTTCCACATGTTCATACATCAACTGGTTTGCATTAATAAGGAATTCCCATGTTCGTCTTTCAAGGAAAACAAGTCTTCTTAAAAAAAATATGGACATAACTGATTGAATCATGATGTAGATAGATAGATAGATAGATAGATAGATAGATAGATAGATGATAGATAGATAGATAGATAGATAGATAGATAGATAGATAGATAGATAGATAGATAGGCAGGCAGGCAGGCAGGCAGGCAGGCAGACAGACAGACAGACAGACAGACAGACAGACAGACAGACAGACAGACATTATATCCACCCCTTTTCATTTATTATTTTTCTTTATCCCACCTTTATTATTTTTTATAAATCACTCAAAACGGCGAACACAACTCCTTCCTCCTCCTATTTTCCCCACAACAACAACCCTGTGAGGCTGAGAGAGAGTGACCGGCCCAAAATCACACAGCTCAGCCACTCATGGTTAAGGTGGGATTATAATTCACAATCTTCTGGTGATTGGCCCAAAGTCACCCAGCCATCATTCATGCCAAGGAAGAACTAGAACTCACAGTCTCCTGGATTTTAGCCTGGTGCCTTAACTGCTAGACCAAACTTGTCTTTCAAAGAAGAACAACTAAGATAATTTAAGGCTTGGAGACTAAAACATATGAAGAACAGTTGCAGGATTTGGGTTCGGCTGGTCTAGAGAAACCGCGTCTATGGACGCGGTGGCTCAGTGGGTAAGAAGCTGAGCTTGTCGATCGAAAGGTCAGCAGTTCGAATCCCTAGTGCCGCGTAATGAAGTGAGCTCCCATTATTTGTCCCAGCTTCTGCCAACCTAGCAGTTTGAAAGCAGGTAAAAAATGCAAGTAGAAAAATAGGGACCCCTTTTGGTGGGAAGGTAACAGCGTTCCGTGCGCCTTTGGTGTTGAGTCATGCCGGCCACAGGACCACGGAGACGTCTTCAGACAGCGCTGGCTCTTCGACTTTGAAACAGAGATGAGTACCGCCCCCTAGAGTCGGGAACGACTAGCACATATGTGTGAGGGGAACCTTTACCTTTACCTTTAGTCTAGAGAAAAGGAGGACTGGGGGGGGGACGACATGATAGCAGTATTCTAGTATTTGAGAGGCTGCCACAAAGAGGAGGGGGTCAATTTATTTTCCAAAGCACCAGAGGGCAGGACAAAAAACAATGGATGGAAATTAACCAAGGAGAGAAGCAACCTGGAATTGAGGAGAAACTTCCTAACAGTGAGGACAATCAACCTTCCCCTTCCTCCTCCTCCTCCTCCTCCTCCTCCTCCTCCCAAACTGCACATAGCTGTTGTTTTTTAATCATTGAGAACCGGGCCATTGCGTGCCAAAAGGGGGCGAAGCGCGCGCATGCGCAGGGGGGCGGAGTTTATTGAATTATTGGTGTGGACACATGTGCGCGCTCCCTCCCGCGCTCCCCACTTTTGGCACACGACGGCAAAATGGTTAGCCTTCATTGGCCTAGATGATGACAGAGAAACACCATGATGTACTCTCCATGATTTTCACTTAGTAATATCTACTAGGGGGGCGAGAAATGGTGCTTTTTAAAAAAAAAAAAAAAGAAAAGAAGAAAATGGCTATTTTGGATAAAAGCTCTGTGATTCAGGCCTACCTTTAATTACCTCACTCCCCTGAAGCAGGTATGATTGAAGCCAGCCAGGTATTACTTAACAGCAGTCAGCACCCAAAATAAAACCACGTGAAGCTTCATCGCTGATATGGGATCTTTTGTAAGTTTTCAAATCCAGATGGCCGATTCTTTCTTTCCTTTTAATTCTTTCGCTGCCTCTGGGCTATAGGCTCCTCCTGCCTTTGCTCAGATGTTCTTAGACTCTTCTGAATGCTTAATTACTCAATGAGATTTAGATTTAAACCAAATGGGATGAGATAACGGTTTAGTCCTGTCCTCGCCATCCTGTGATCAAAGCAGAGCTTCTCCGTATAAAATATCTATAGGTGAGAGTTTATCAGGAGATTGACATGAAGGTCTTCCTTATTGAAACTGACAGATGCCCCTGAGTGATTATTATTTCATGTCAGCTGTGTCATAGGAGATAATATATATATATATATATGGCTCTACTCATGTACTCTCCTGACCTGATTCAATAAAAATAGTGATTAGATAGTGCTGATTTGTGTGCCTTAATCTCTGGCTAAGATTACTCTTAATGAAAGGCGCCAACCTTAGATGAACTTGTTATCTTTCCTCACCAATCCTCAGTGCTTTTTGCATTCTTCATTACTATAGCAACAACCATCTCGTGCAACTGCTTAAGTATTTCATGTATATGGTCAGCTTTCTCCTCCATTGTCCGGCGAGACCTTATATAGGAGGGTTTCGTTTTCAAATCTTTTAAGGAAAGCTATGGCAAATCTAGACAGCATACTAAAAAGCAGAGACATTACCCTGCCAACAAAAGTGTGTATCCTCAAGGCTATGGTGTTCCCAGTTGCAATGTATGGCTGTGAAAGTTGGACCATAAGAAAGGCTGAGCGCCAAAGAACTGAGGCCTTTGAACTCTGGTGCTGGAGAAGACTCCTGCAAGTCCCTTGAACTGCAAGATGATCCAACCGGTCAGTCCTAGAGGAAATTCTGCTCTTTAGAAGGCCAGATCCTGAAGAGGAAACTCAAATACTTTGGCCACCTAATGAGAAGGAAGGACTCAATGGAGAAGAGCCTAATGCTGGGAACCATGGAGGGCAAAAGAAGAAGGGGATGACAGAGAATGAGGTGGCTGGATGGAGTCACTGAAGCAGTCGGTGTGAGCTTAAATAGACTCCAGAGGATGGTAAAGGACAGGAAGGCCTGGAGGAACATTGTCCATGGGGTCACGATGGGTCGGACACGACTTCGCAACTAACAACAACAAGAAGTTTCCAAGGCTTCTCTAAACAATATCGTGCCCCAGTTCCACAACAGGGACCGCAGCACAGAAACGCATTCTAGATGGTGTTTAGGGTTAGCCTAATTTTTGAAAAACTTTAATAGAATCTCAATTAAAGTGGACTCAGAAGCAAAATTGAACATTTCATCAAATTAGTTCTCCAGAACTTTCAGTTTTTACCAGACTCCATATCTAAAGGGATGGTTTGGTCTGGAGGTTAAGGTATCTCCAATCTTGGCAAGTTGAAGATTGTGGACTTCAACTCCCAAAATTCCCATCCTGGCTGGGGAATTCCGGGAGTTGAAGTCCACAAGTTTAAAGTCGCCAAATTTGAAGATCCCTGGACTAGCTGTTAGAAGACTATGAGGTCTACTCCTGTGCTATGTTATGTACTGTAAACCAGCTGGATGACTTGGAACTGATCATTCTATCAGATCAACCCAATTTATGGGCTGTTTTTGTGGGGGAAAGAGGAGGTAGGGACATTAGAGTCACTATGGGAGGAGGCCTCCCATCGGCCTCCCATCGACCTGTGCGCTCCCACAGAGAGGGCCTCCTCGGGGTGCCATCAGCCAAACAATGTAGGCTGGTGACCCCCAGGGGGAGGGCCTTCTCTGTGGGGGCACCTACCCTCTGGAACCAGCTGCTCCCAGAGATAAGGAGAATCCAAGACCTCGGTGCCTTCCGCCGTGCCCTTAAAACTTTCTTTTTTCAGCAAGCCGGGCTGGCTTAATACTTTTAAATGTTTTTAATTGGTTTGTCATTGTTTTTTAATTACAGGGCCAAATTTATATATATCTTTTTAAATAGTATTTTAATGTTTGTAGTCTATGTTTTTATTTGGCTGTACACCGCCTCCTCAGGGAGAAGGGCGGTATATAAATTTGATATAAAATAAAATAAAAAATAAAAATGAGAGGTCTCCAAATTTGATATATAAATAAAAGGAATGAATAAATAAATTATGCATGCTGCCTTGAGGTGACATCATCATCATCTTGGCTTTTCCCAGATCAGTGTATTAGGGCTACAAATCCCCCAAAGTTTACTGGGGATGCCAGGAGTTATCATCATAGTATATCTAAAAGGCACCCAGTGGCTTATCTCATTTGAAATTGTACTTCATCCCAAAATGAATTGAATAAGATAAGATAGAAATGAGACAAATGGCAGATTTTCCAAATTCATGAAATCTACGTCATTGCGGGGAGCTCATTTTTTCACGCATACTGAGTATCCTAGGTTGAATCTCTGGCATATCTTGATCTATCAAGTGAAATACATTGCCGAGCCTCTGGTTTTCCTTGGGATAGATAGTGGACCAGTGGTCTTTTTCAGTGTACAGGACATTCATATATAGATTGATAACTTTATTTAAAAATTCAGAAAGATACATTTTTTTAAAAAAATTGATTTATATGCCGCCCTTCTCCGGAGACTCAGGGCGGCTTACAATGCGTTAAGCAATAGCCTTCATACTTTTGTATATTTATACAAAGTCAGCTTATTGCCCCCACAATCTGGGTCCTCATTTTACCTACCTTAGAAAGGATGGAAGGCTGAGTCAACCTTGAGCCTTGTGAGATTTGAACTTGCAGTAATTGCAGGCAGCTGATGTTAATAACAGTGCTTTAGTCTGCTGCGCTACATGACCAGCACATTAGCTTTTCATGATACACGAGTGTTTAACTGAATAAAAGAATAGCAGTGTTGGAAGGGACTTTGGAGATCTTCTAGTCCAACTCCTGCTATACCATTTCAGACAAATTGCTCTCCATTCTCTTCTTAAAAACCTCTAGTGATGAAGCATCCACAACTTATGAAGGGCAACCCGTTCCATCAGTTAATTGTTCTCACTGTCGGGAAATTTCTCCTTAGTTCAACTTTGCTTCTCTCCTTGATTAGTTTCCATCCATTGTTTTTTTTTTTTTTGTCTTGCTTTTAGATGCTTTGGAGAAGAGGTTGACTCCCTACTTCTTTGTGGCAGCCTCTCAAATATTGGAACAGTGCTATCATGTCCTCCATAAATATTTAGTCCTGTATAAATATTTGGTCCTGTATTAAATTTTATTCCAATTTCACAATGAACACTGCTCATTGTGAAATCCATACCAGAAATGATCAGAAAGAAGCCAAAATTGACTTACTCATATTTGATTTGCTTCTTCTGTTTCACTTCCCTTTCATTCATCTTGTTTCACCTCTTCAGATGTAGTCCTGTCACTAGTATCTGTATCACACAGAAGGTTTCTACCTTCCTTAGTCCTTATATCTTCAAGAAGTTAATTGGATACTCTCGTTTCTACGATGGAGGCTCTGTGAGATTAACAGCCACTCCTTATCACTTTAAACTGACTGTAGAATGTTGCCGTTGCCTGTCAGACATTGTCTTAATTATCCTTTAAACTCATCCATGATAACTTTGTCACACTGACTGCACAAGGAATACAAGCGAGAGACAAAAAGTCTTTGGAAGAAATTCAGAAAACGTTGTTTAGTATGGTGGAATCAAATGTATATTGATCCTGTAAACGATTCCCAAAAGAAGATATTGCAGCTTATCTCTACCAAACTGTTTCCTTTTTATTGCCTCGTATCACAATATAATTTCGTTAGAGATGATGCTATTGGAAGGACTACAATGCGGTGGGTGATTTAACATCAGGTAAGGATGATGCATAGCAACTCCTAAAAGATAGCAGTTTTGGAAAAAAATCTTAACAGGAAAAACTATAAATTGGTCCTCAAGGTACAACTGAGAAAAATGGAAATGTACATGTCATTTTGAAAATCAAGAATCAGTTACCCAACTTCAGGTCATCTCACACTGGCCACTAGTGTGAGATGACTTCAATGGTCATTTTGAAGGACCATTTTTTCCCAGTCACATCTACCAGGCCCACCAGAGCGAGAAGCCAGGGAATATTACAGGTCCCTTCTTCTAAGGAAGTCCATCTAGCGGGACCAAGCGGGCCTTTCCTGTGGTGGCTCCCTCCCTATGGAACATCATCCCCACGGAGATGAGATTGGCCCCCACTTTGATACTCTTTCACAAAGCTCTGAATCAGTGGTGGGTTCGGCCCGGTTCGGCCCGATTCGACCAAGCCGGTAGCGGTGACAATATGATGTCACCAAACCGGTTCTCTTTGTTCAGGAGCTGGGCCCTCCTGCCCCCCATCCCCTGCGTTATTCTTACCTTTTATTTGGCCCCATCCCCAATCTATTGCTGCCTCCCGAGTCCCAGCTGATCGGCTAGAAGGAAAAAAAGTGCCGCCCTGAGTCTCCGGAGAGGGGCGGCATATACATTTAATAAATAAACAAAACTGTTTAAACTCTTGCCCAGGCTTCAAAGGGCTGCCCTACAGCTGATCAGTGTTAAAAGGCAGTGTGGCGGTAGACCGGTGCCTCCAAAAACAAATGGGTAAACAGGTGCCTCCAAAAACGAATGAGTAGACCGGTGCCTCCAATAACAAATGGGTAGACCGGTACAGCTCTGCAAGCAGTTAAAAGCCTAGTAGACCAGTACCTCTGCTAAATCCTAAAGAATTGTCACATGACCATCAAGCCATGCCCACAAAATAGGCCACACCCACAGAACCGTTACTAAAAAATTTTAGAACCCACCCCTGCCCTGAATATCTGGTTTTGCCAATGGGACTGGGGACCCAGAGCGTGATGGAGTCCCTTCAAATGGCTCATTTGATTGTTGTCGGGGGGTGGCGGAATAAAGGTTTATTGCTAAGCAGGGGGTTGGACTAGCTGTTATTCTATTCTATTCTATTCTATTCTATTCTATTCTATTCTATTCTATTCTATTCTATTCTATTCTATTCTATTCTATTCTCCTCTCCTCTCCTCTCCTCTCCTCTCCTCTCCTCTCCTCTCCTCTCCTCTCCTCTCCTCTCCTCTCTTCCCTCCCCTCTATTCTATTCTATTCGTTTCTATTTATTTCTATTGGTTTCTATTCTATTCTAAATGAATAAATATTGCTAATAGGGATGAACAGATAGGAGTATATCTTGACAATCTTTCTGAAATGCTAACATCCTTCATGTCTTAGAGCCAGGTTTCCTGAAAATCACCTCCTTCCATAAGAGTTTGTTTGGACAGTGAAGTAATGAATGAATTTGAGTTCTTCTCAACTTATTTGCAAAGCATATCTGTCAGGAAAGGAATTTAGTTGGTAGCTATATACTTGTTTGGGAAATTTTGCTCCCATAAGCAAGGATATTGTTTCAGTGCCAGAGCCTTTTAAAGAACTTTGAATTCTAAATTGGCTGGTTTTATGGTGCTTTTATCTTCTGGTTTTAATTAATCAATTAATTTAGGAAATTTATATGCTGCCCATTCCCTTAATGGTGGTAGGCAGCTTACAAAGATACAATAAAAGTACCCATTAAAAAAAAACACTGAAAGCATAGCAAAAATCTTAAACAGTCGTATTAAAAAGGCTTGGGCAAATGAATATGCTAAGTGTTCTTCTAAACTGTAACCAGAAAGGGGCCTGATTCCATTCCAAATGCATTTTATTGCACAACAAAAGCTACCTTGGGAAAAAGCAGTATTTAATGTTGATGTTAGATATATCAGGAATATTATGGCTCAGCGGTTAAAGACACCGAACTTGTCAGCTTAGAACATCCTGGGTTCAAGACCCGAGCACCATGTGATGGAGCGAGCTCCTGTTATCCGACCCAGCTCCTGCCCACCTAGCCATTCCAAAGCAGCAAATGCAAATAGATAAATAGGTACCACTTCGGTGGGAAGGTAGCAGCGTTTCATGCACTTTTGGCATACAGTCATGCTGGCCACATGACCACGGAAATTGTCTTCAGGCAACGCTGGTTCCCTCAGCTAAGAAATGAGCACACCCTCCTTGGATGGATGGATGGATGGATGGATGGAAGATGGAAGGATGGATGGATGGATGGATGGATGGTGGATGGAAGATGGAAGGGTGGATGGATGGATGGATGGATGGATGGATGGAAGGAAGGAAGGCAGGAAGATGGATGGATGGAAGGAAGGATGGGTGGGTGGATGGATGGATTGGTGAGTGGATGGATGGAAGGAAGGAAGGATGGATGGGTGGAAGATGGAAGGAAGGAAGGAAGGAAGGAAGGAAGATGGAAGGAAGGATGGATGGATGGATGGATGGATGGATGGATGGATGGATGGATTTAAAACATTTATATATCAGAAATTATGGGATAGATAGTCCTGCATGTAGTCCAAAATGCTATTTCAGCATAGAACAGTGTTTCTCAGCCTTGAGAAACATGCTGGCTGGGGAATTCTGGGAATTGAAGTCCACACTTCTTCAAGTGGCCAAGTTGTGAGAAACACTGGCATAGACTGATGTTCTCCTCCAAGACATGAGGTGGGTTACAAATTGCAAGCAAGCAAGCAAGAAACCAGTCCATAGCAATTATTTCCTAACTAACTTCATCCTGCAGTACAACCACAAGCCAGAATTCTTAACTGTTTTACTTGTTTTTGACAGTTTAGCATTTATAACTTGAAGTATTAAAATAGCCCTACTCTCAGCAGGGTTTTCATCTTTGCATTTCCCCTCCCTGGTGCTATGTTCTTTCAGTACGGACCACCTGGGTGTTGTCAGTGGTTACCTTTTAAAAAATTACTTTATGTCTTTATTTTTGTAGCAAAGCATTTTTTTTTCTAAAAAAAAAAAGGAACTTAAAAAATCAAAACTGCAAGCTGAAAATACAAACTAAGAAAAGAAAATGGAAGAAAAGAAAAAAATAGTAGCACAGTTTATACTTATCAATACGGGAAGGGCTCAATTTACGCCCACAATCAGGGCTAGAATTTTCGTTGCTAAGCAAGATGGCTGCTAAGTGAGTCACCTGATTTTATGACCTTTTTGCCATGGTTCTTAACTGAATCCCTGCAATCCTGAAAGCAACTCACACAGTTGTTAACGAATCCAGCTTCCCCCCGTTGACTTTGCTTGTCAGAAGCTGGCTGGGAAGATCACAAATTGGCAATTGCATGCCCAGGATAACGCAACCATCATAAATACACACCAGATTGTGAAGCGCGTGGATTTTGACCACATGAACATGGGGATGCTATAACCGTCGTAAGGGCGAGTACTGGTCGTAAGATGCTTTTTTCAGTGCCATTGTAATGTCCGATGGTCCCTAAACGAATGGTTGTAGTTTGAGGGCTGACTGTAATTTCTAGTTTATCAATGAATTCATTACTGCAGGGGTGTCAAACTCGATTTCATTGAGGGCAGCATCAGGGTTGTGTTTGACTTCGGTGGGCTGGGGGCGGGGGCATGGCCAGCTCGACATCACTCGTGCCGGAGGTACCTGTGGTGGCCAAGTGCTAAGAAGAGAAGAGAAGAGAAGAGAAGAGAAGAGAAGAGAAGAGAAGAGAAGAGAAGAGAAGAGAAGAGAAGAGAAAATATGGAATAGAATAGAAACAGAAACAGAAAATTAGAATGGAATGGAGTGGAGTGGAGTGGAGTGGAGTGGAGTGGAGTGGAGTGGAGTGGAATGGAATAGAATAGAATAGAATAGAATAGAATAGAATAGAATAGAATAGAATAGAATAGAATAGAATAGAATAGAATAGAATAGAATTATTGGCCAAATGTGATTGGACACACAAGGAATTTGTCTTTGAAGTTTTATAAGAAATACAAACAATTTTCTCCCCCCCCCACCCTTCCCCTTCCCCACATGAATTATACATTTTCTTATACATAAGAAATCCTCCATATACATGTTTCCCTTAAAGAAAGCATTAAAATAAAACATTTTAATTACATTCGGAGTTGCTGTTCTCCTTCCCTCATTCCACAACAAACCTTCTTCTCCTCCTCCTTTCTTTCCCGTCCCTCCCTCCTCTTCCCTCCTGCTTTCTCCAATTTGTCTTTGGTGCATAGGCTCTCAGTGTACATAAAAAGACAAGATACATTCGTCAAGGATCACAAGGTACAACACTTAATAATAGTCATAACGTACAAATAAGCAATAAAATCATACTAGGAAACAATATCAATATAGATAGTAAGGATACAAGCAACAAAGTTACAGTCATGCAGTCATAAAATGAGTGGAAATGAGTGATAGGGACGATGAGAAGACTGATAGTAATAGTAATGCAGACTTAGTAAATAGTTTGACAGTGTTGAGGGAATTATTTGTTTAGCAGACTGATGGCATTCGGGAAAAAACTGTCCTTGTGTCTAGTTGTTCTGGTGTGCAGTGCTCTATAGTGTCGTTTTGAGGGTAGGAGTTGAAACAGTTTATGTCCAGGATGTGAGGGGTCCGTAAATATTTTCACAGCCCTCTCTTTGACTCGTGCAGTATACAGGTCCTCAATGGAAGGCAGGTTGGTAGCCATTGTTTTTTCTGCAGTTCTAATTATCCTCTGAAGTCTGTGTCTGTCTTGTTGGGTTGTGGAACCAAACCAGAAAGTAATAGAGGCAGGACATCCCTCAGACCTTCCCTCCCTCTCATTATGATCTCCTTCCTTCCTTCCTTCCTTCTTTCCTTTTCTTCTTTTTCCTTCCCTCTCATTCTCCTTTCCTCTTCCTTCCTTCCCCTCTTTCCTTCTTTTTCCTTCCTTGCTCTCTTCCCATCTTCCCTGCTTTGTCTTTCCTCTTGCCCTTTCTCCTTTCCTGCCCCTTCTTGCATGCTCAAATGGCATTGGACCTGGATACCTTTGAGACCGTCTTCTGCCACCAGTAGCCTCCCACCGGCCAGTCCGCTCCCACAGAGAGGGTCTCCTCAGGGTGCCATCGGCCAAATTATGTCGGCTGGCGACACCCAGGGGGAGGGCCTTCTCTGTGGGAGCTCCTGCCCTTTGGAATGAACTGCCCCCAGAAATTCATAAAATCTCTGATCTCCGTGTATTTCACTGTGCCCTCAAAACCTTGTTGTTCCGCCAGGCTGGGCTATCAATGTAAAGATTTTAATTGGTTTTTAAATATGGGATTTTAAATTTGGGGGTTTTATAATTGAGCCTATCATTTAATAATTTTAATAATTTTAAATTTTGTCTGTCTTTGTGCTTTTAATCAGGCTGTACACCACCCTGAATCCTTCGGGAGAAGGGCGGTATAGAAATAAAATAAATAAATAAATAAATAAATAAATAAATAAATAAATAAATAAACAAATAAACAAATAAATAAGGAAATATTTCTCCTTTTGTTTTGTTTTTTAGTTTGTTTTGCTAGTCCTCTGCCAGCGAAAAGCAAGGGACCGGTCCGCAGTGCCTCTGCCAGCGAAAATGGAGCCTGGGAGGGCCGTGTACGGCCCTCCCAAGCTCCATTTTCACTGTCAGAGGCACTGCGGGCTGGTCCTTCACTGTTTCCAGAGTGGCACCGTGGGCCAGATCGAAGCACCCCACGGGCCAGATCCGGCCCATGGGCCTTGAGTTTGATACCCCCGCATACTCCTGTAATATGAACAGTGTGTAAATTCCCAATCTAGGTGATGGCTATGCATAGCCATTTTCTTTCCTTTTTTCCATCTCTCCTACCGTGTTTCCCTGAAAATAAGACCCTGTCTTATATTTTTTTTGAACCCCGAAATAAGTGCTTGGCCTTATTTTCGGGAATGTCTTATTATTTTGTGGCGCGTGGAGCAAGCTGGGGCTCCTCTTTGTCATCTTACCTGACTTCCAGCTCTGTGTTTAAATATTTTCGGGGAGGGCTTATTTTCAGAGGGAGGCTTATTTCAGCACATGGGCTCAAAAGCCCGATTGGGCTTATTATCAGGGGATGTCTTATTTTCGGGGAAACAGGGTAATCAACCGATAGGAGTAGAGTACTCTAATCCCCCGTTTCTCCTCAGAATGGCAGTTCAAAAAGTTGACGGCCTTGGCGGTTGCATGTTTAGGATTTCTTTATTTCACAAATGAAGGACGAATATACGTGTCCGAGGATAATGTTGCCGGATCCAATCTGGGTCGGGTTATCAGGACTAGATATTTAATCTTCCAAACTTTCAGACTCATGCTGGAGCCCGTCCTCAGGGAACTTCTCTCTAGCAGAATTACTGTTAGAGCACACAGTGACCCAGTGACTGATGGGGATTGGACTGATTTATTTGTGTCCTGCCTTTATTAATTTAAATGACTCAAGCTGGCCAAGATGCCTAATATGCCTTCTGACTCCTATTTTCCTCACAACCAAACTCTGAGAGGTGGGTTGTGTTGCAGACGCAGATGCGCCGCTACCCGGCAACACGGAAGCGCCTCCCATTGGCTGAGACTTGACAGCTCAGCCGGCGGAAGAAATAAGCAGGCGCCATTGGCTGTTCCTTTTGACAGCTGCTATATAAATAGCAGCCGTGACTGAAAGTTGTTGTTGTTGCCGTTCTATCTCGTTCTGGTTGCCTGTTAGTTATTGTCTCAATAAAAGAGATTCCTTTCAGCCCTTTGCCTCAGTTTCCCTACTTTGTTCTCTCGATCTAGAACAGGTTGGGCTGAGCAAGAGTGACTGGCCCGCGTCATCCAGAGGGTTTCATGGCTAAGGCGGGACTTGAACTCACAGTCTCCTGCTTTCCAGCCTTGTGCATTAACCACTAGACTAGACCAATGCTTCACTCAGGAACTTTTTCTCAGCTTGTTGGGATGCAAACAGGTGAAGGTGTTGGCCAACATTATTCTCTCTTTTTCTTTTCTCTCTCTTTCTCTCTTTTTTCTCTTTCTCTCTGTCTTTTTCTTTCTCTCTTTCTCCCCCCTCTCTCTGTCTTTTTCTCACTCTTTCTTTCTTTCTTTCTTTCTTTCTTTCTTTCTTTCTTTCTTTCTTTCTTTCTTTTTCTTTCTCTCTCTCTCTCTCTTTCTTTCTCCATCTTTCTCCTTCTCCTTCTCTTTCTCTCAATCTCGTCAGGATGCTTGAAGGTGCAGCCTCTCAAGAAGAAACTTTTGAGCCAGCTGTCTTCAGCAATATTTTGATGGTTTGCATCCAAGACTGCTGGGAATGCCAAGCGTAGTTCAGATCTGTATCATTAATTTCCCCACAGTGTCAGAAGAAAAAGTTTAGCAAGAAGTGAATGACACGAAAGTGATTCTTAAAAAAAAAAAAGTTGCAGTTGTAATAGTGAGAATTATGGGGATATTTTTATTTATTATTTTATTTGATTTGATTTATTTACTTACTTACTTATTTATTTATTTATTTGTCAAGAATGTATTAGGTAATATATATAAGTATAAGCATGAATTGAATGCATAAAATAGATACAAATATAGGAAACATTAGGACAGGGACGGTAGGCACACTGGTGCACTTATGCACGCCCCTTAAAGACCTCTTAGGAATGGGGTGAGGTCAACAGTAGACAGTCTAAGGTTAAAATTTTGGGGAGGTTTGGGATGAAACCACGGAGTCAGGTAGTGCATTCCAGGCATTGACCACTCTGTTGCTGAAGTCATATTTTCTGCAATTGAGTTTGGAGCGGTTCACTTTAAGTTTGTATCTATTGTGTGCTTGTATATTGTTGTGGTTGAAGCTGAAGTAGTCATTGACAGGTAGGACATTGTAGCAGATGATTTTATGAGCTACGCTTAGGTCATACCGGAGGCAGCATAGTTCTAAGTTTTCTAAGTTCAGAATTTCAAGTCTGGTGGCATAAGGTATATTGTTGTATTCCCTTTGCTGCGAGCCTGTGTCAGTTCCACTAATTTCACAAGAGAGGAAAGCAAGGGAGCAGTGGGCCTCTCTGAGAAGAAAGACGCTTACAGGGAAGAGAAGGGGAAAAAATCAGAAGTTTGCACTGTCCCCCTGTGCAACTGCATTGAAAAGCATTCCCCCCTCCCCTAGGAAACCTTTCCATTATCCTCTTCTTAACTCGAGCCTTTTTTTTTTTTAAGGTGGACTTGCTAACAATTCCGTTCATAAAATGGAACAATTCCATTTTATTCATAAAATAATTTGAAGTTTCTTTAGAAGCCTCCAAGATGTTAGAGGTATTACGAAAATCAAAACTGCAAACTGAAAATGCAAACTGAGAAAGGAAAGAAAAAATTAGAAAAGAAAAACCGTATTTTATACTTACGAACACAGGTAGTCCTCAAATTAGAACCACGATTGGGACCAGAACTTTCATTGCTAAGCAAAGTGGCTGTTTAGTGAGTCATTTGATCTTATTACCTTTTTGCTTCGTTTGACATAAAATATCTATTCCATCCACCCACCTACCTACCTACCTATCTATCTATCTATCTATCTATCTATCTATCTATCTATCTATCTATCTATCTATCTATCTATCTATCGTAATAGTGCTTAGACTTAAATACCACTTCACAGTGCTTCAAAGCCCTCTCTAAGCAGTTTACAGAGTCAGCCTATTGCCCCCCACAATCTGGGTCCTCATTTTACGCACCTCAGAAGGATGGAAAGCTGAGTCAACTTTGAGCCCGTCAGGATCGAACTCCTGTCAGTTGGCAGAGTTAGCCTGCAATACTGCATTCTAACCACTGCACCACCGAGGCTCTATATCAATCCTCCTCATTCAGTCCCCTCCAGATGTTGGACTCCAGCCTCCAAAATTAGAGCTAGCATGGTCTTGTTTGGCTGGCAATTATGAGACCTGAAATCCACCATATTGGGAGAGCAATAAATTCAGGAACTCGACTAGATTAACGGCGTTTTTCTTCTAACTTCAGAGAAGATAAAGGGAAGGGTCAGTGATAAAAGGGGCGGGCATGGTTATCGTTCAGAGCGGCTTTGATCAAACAAGTGCTGAGGAATGCAGCAAGAGGCTTGGAGCTTTTTAGATTCCTGTAGCTGACAGGTAGATCACAGAAAACCTTAAATGGCTGTTTAGGGAGAAGATGAATGGGTGAGCTCCTGCAAACGGATAGTTTCTTTGCCTGGCAGTGATTATTCCAGCTTTTGAAGCTTTCGACCAAAAAGAAGATAACTCTTTAAAGAAACTCTTTAAAAACTCTTTAAAATATGCGAGTGTGGGTGTGTATACACAGAGACACACCGTTTAAATTTTCCACTGCATATAACAATGCATCTACAATAAAAATAATTTTATTTTAAAAAACAGTTAAAGGATAAAAGAAATAACTACTCGAAAGGGGGAAAAAAAGAGGAAAATGAGAAATATCAAAGTAAGATATAAGTATAATCTAAAATAAAATATAAAATGAATTAAGATCACGTGAAGTGTTTGGTACCACTTTATAATGCCTTGGGAAGACGACACTTGGAATACTGCAACCAGTTTTGATCGCCATGATATCAAAAAGGTGTTGAAATTCTAGAAAAGAGTGCAGAGAAGTATGAATGCTCCAACATAGGAGGTTTTTAAGAAGAGCTTAGATAGCCATTTGTCTGAAGTGGCATAGAGTTTCCTGCTTGAATAGGGGGTTGGATTAAAAAAACCCTCCAAAGTCACTTCCAATTCTTTCATTCTGTTAAACTATCAGTAAATAAACAGAAATTATATTTGTCCTAAAATTTAAAATTCATTGCGTCATTGATTAATTAGTTGACTATATAAAATTAAACACATGATACCACCTGGAGAAATAGCTATATTTAATGAAATTTAATGTTTTTATTGATGTCATCACTATTCAGTAAGCGAACATGATCAAAAGGAGGGAGGGAGGGAAAGAAACAGAGGGAATGAAGGGACAAAAAAAGGGGAAAAGAAAAAGATAAGTTTTGTAGTTAATTTTCAGAAGACTCCTACTCAGGTTCAGAAAGATCTATGGGCAGCTATAATTTCTCCTTTCTTGTCAAGATGAAGAGATTTCCATTTACGGAACTATATTTGTGAAGATTTTCAACAACGTAGCGAGTTTTAGAATTAACCTTAGTGTTAGAATTCAGTTTTGATTTTTATTAAAACCATTACCTTCTTAAAGAATAACTTCAGTTTAACTTATTTAATTAAAAATTATCCCAAATCCTTTTCTTGTACATTTTCAAACACTCTTCATAAAAATGCAGATATATACGAGCTTCTAGAGATTATTTAATTCAATTCTGGCTATAATAATCCCAATCATCATTTGATCCCTCTCTAACCCTTGGTTAAGGCAGCAGGCTAGAAACTAGAGTTTGTGAGTTCTATTTCCGCCTTACGAAGAAAGCCAGCTGGGTAATCTTGAGCCAGTCACCAGGGGTGAAATGATCCCGGATCGGACCGGATTGCCTGATCCGGTAGCGATCTTGGCCGTTGGTTCGGTGATCCAGTAGCGATGGCAGAGCAAAGCTCCGCCCACCCACCCAGGTGTCATTACTTCCTGGTTTTAACCAGGAAGTAATGTTTTTTTTACCTTCTGCGCATGCACATTACCTTCTGCGCATGTGCGCTTCCGAACCGGTAAGGAAGGTAAGTAGATTTCACCCCTGCCAGTCACTGTTTTAGCCCTAGGAAGAAGATAGTGGCAAACCACCTCTGCAATCTTGCCAACAAAAACAGCAGGGACCGGCAGTTGCTATTAGTCAACATTGTCTTGAAGATACAGTCACCATCATCATAATCTGGAGCATCCTATAGATCTGTGATGGTGAACCTATGGCATGGGTGCCACAGGTGGCACATGGAACCATATCAGTGGGCACGTAAGCATTGCTGTAGCTCAACTCCAGTGCGAATGTGTGCACCGGCCAGCTGATCTTTGGGCCTTCCAGTCCCACCGGAAGTTGGGAAATGGGCTGTTTCCGGCCTCCGAAGGGCCTCTGGGTTGGTGGGGAAAGCCGTTTTCGTCCTCCCCAGGCTGCTAGAAAGCCTCTGGAGCCTGGGGAAGGTGGATAGCTCAGCAGACTAATGCTGACTAATGCATTGTAATTAACATCCAGCTGTCTGCAATTAAAGTAAGTTCGAATCTCGCCAGGCTCAAGGTTGACTCAGCCTTCCATCCTTTCTAAGGTGGGTAAATTGAGGACCCAGTTTGTGGGGGCAATAAGCTGACTTTGTATAAATATACAAAAGGATGAAGGCTATTGCTTAACGCATTGTAAGCCGCCCTGAGTCTCCAGAGAAGGGCGGCATATAAAATCAATTTAAAAAAAAAAACAAAAAACGGCCTACCGGGCCCACTGTGCCATCACGTACTAAAAGGGGGGGGTTACGGGGGTGCATGCGCGGGGTGCATTGAATTATGGGTGTGGGCACGCACGTGGGCGGTCTCCCCACGCTCTTGACACGTGACGGCCAAAAGGTTAGCCACCACTGCTATAGCTCATAACAAGAATATGGGCTCTGTTCACTGTTCTTTGAGGCGAACGTTAGTTTTCAGAAGAAAGATCATTGTTTGTCCCAATCTCTGAAATCTGGTAATATTTGGCACATTCTTTGAAAAAAATAAAGTACGCCATATAAGGTGAGCAAATTACATCCTCACTCTTCAAACAAAACCAATCAATGGGTGTGGGGGAGGAGAGCCAGTCTATAAATGGTACATCATCCATTTCCCAAAATATCTCTTCCTGATCTTTGAATCTCCGACTTGCTTTAAACATGATTGGTGTGCAGAGGCAGGTGGAAAAACAGGATTTTGCTAAGATTTCTCATGGATCTTTGTAGTTTTTCACTTAGGAAACTGATTATCTGAGCTATGTAAAAAGGATGTGGAGACTGTAGAAAGAGTGCAGAGAAGAGCAACAAATATGATTAGTGAACTGGAGGCTAAAACGTATAAAGAACGGTTTCAAGAACTGGGTATGTCTAGTTTAATGAAGAGAAGGACTAGGGGAGACATAATAGCAGTGTTCCAATATTTCAGGGGCTGCCACAAAGAAGAGGGAGTCAAGCTATTCTCCAAAGCACCTGAAGGCAGGACAAGAAGCAATAGGTGGAAACTGATCAAGGAGAGAAGCAACTTAGAACTAAGGAGAAATTTCCTGACAGTGAGAACAATTCATCAGTGGAACCACTTGCCTCCAGAAGTTGTGAATGCTCCAACACTGGAAGTTTTTAAGAGGATGTTGGATAACCATTTGTCTGAAGTGGTGTGGGGTTTCCTGCCTAAGCAGGGGGTTGGACTAGAAGACCTCCAAGGTCCCTTCCAACTCGGTCATTCTGTTATATTCTGCCTTTAGTTTCGTGATAATAACAGTGAGTAAATTTATTCCTAAAAGCATTTACTCTTCCTTTAGCTTTGGTGAGTTTCACACTTCTCTTGTAATTTTGTTAATTTTATAATTTTTGTTTGCATGTAGCTGTAGCTTACAGAAGGAAAGCTCCCCTTGCTTCTCTCCATAAATAACACTTGTAATCAAACTAGGCTTGAAAGCATTAATTACTTAGTGCAATTAATGTGTTCATTAATAAATTGCAAGTTTTAAAAGTGGATTTTAAATTGGATTCCAGTTGAACTTTGCCCTCTTTGAAAATGCGGCCTTATTGGAGTCAACGTTTGTGTAAGTGACAGATTTTCTTCTTAATTCAAAAAGGCATTTTTAAACAAACAAACAAACAAACAAATAAATAAATTATATTCTTATGTTTAATTTTCCACAGAGGGGAAAAATTAAATGGCCTTATCAGAAGGAGTTGGCCATATGTATTTTAATTGGCTAATTAATCAAATTTCTCAGCTCTGTACAACTTTCTTCAAATGCGCTTTGCCCTATGTAGGTTGGAGCTTCTTCACCTTCAATTCAGGGAGTCATTGAGGAAGGGTGCTCTAGAGGCCACCAAATCCAACCTTCTAATCACGGTAGAAAGTCAAATGAAAGTATTACACGTCTTCAGTCTCAATTTAGATTCCTCCAACTTTCATCATTAGGACTGTATTTCTATCATTTAGTTGGAATCTGCCGACCGGCAATTTTTGAGACCCAAACTTAAAACGAGGAAGAGTAGCCTGATTGTGAGAGATATTAAGCAGTGGAACAACCTTACTTCTGGAGTCATGGAGACTCCATCACTGGAGCTTTTCAAGAGAAGGCTAGGAGAGATTTGTATGGGATGATCTGAGGATTTCTCCCCTAGGCAGAGAGTTGGTCTAGAACAGGGGTCAGCAACCTGTGGCTCTGGAGCCGCATGTGGCTCTTTCACCCCTCTGTCACTCAAAATATGCTTCACAACCGCCAATGTGCGACACCCGCTGGCACACGATTTATTGAGCTTTTCAACCTCCGGTAGGCCAACCATGGATAAATCCAAGAAAAGAAAGATTTCAGAAGAAAACAGAACATTTAATTCAACTACATATGCTAGTTTTGTGGCCGCTCAAGAAATAGTCAGGCACGGGAAGGGTTTTCTGGCTCCCGGTGTTTTCTTTTCTGTGGATAATGGGTCCAAATGGCTCTTTGAATGTTTAAGGTTGCAGACTCCTGGTCTAGAACAAGGGTCTCCAACTTTGGCAACTTTAAGCCTGGCGAACTTCAACTCCCAGAATTCTTCAGGACTTCAGAGTTGAAGTTCCTCCAGGCTTAAAGTTGCCAAGGTTGGGTCTCCCTGGTCTACAAGGTCTCCAAAGTCTCTTCCAACCCTAGAATTCTCTAAGAGCATATAGTTGGTTTGGTGGCCTAAATCACCCCTTTCCAACTTGAGGATACTTAGATTTAGTGATTTGTCACAAAATCCACAATTTCAGAACATAGAGTGAGACATTGACACTATATTGTGCTGACATGTGTTATTCACACAATCCAGTCTTCTACTTTATTTTAGGACATTTCTGAACCTCTTTGGGGGTGACTCCATTATTCCATGATGGCTGAAGGTGATGGTGCTATGGGTAATCCTACACCAGTGTTGGCAAACCTTTTCGGCACCAAATGCCAAAATGGGAGCCTGCGCACGGTGAAACACCAGAAAATGGAAGACCAGCTCTCTGGTGCACACGCGAGGGAGTGCCAGAAACTGGAAGAGCAGCTCCCCAGCACGCATGCGCACGCCGGGAAGCTGAGCTTCCGGTTTCTAGCATGCGCATGCACACCGATCACTTGGACTTCCAGTTTCTGGCGCACATGCACACGCAAAGACCAGCTCAGCTTCCCAGCACGCGCATGCGCGCCAGGGAAATGCTCTTACAGTTTCTGGTGCTCCCCTGCATGCGAAGACCAGCTGGACAGCGCGCATGTATGCCCCGGAACCTGGAAGAGTAACGGGTGACGGCTGGCATGCCCGGAGAGATGGCTCTGTGTGCCACTTCAGGCACGCGTGCCATAGGTTTGCCATCATGGTCTTAGACCTATGGCCACAATTGAGCCCAAAATTTCTGTTGAGGAATGATACAGTTGTTAAGTGAGCTTTGCCCCATGTTACGACCTTCCTTGGAACAGTTCTTAAGTGAATTGCTGCACTTGTTAAGTTAGTAACACAGTCGTTAAGTGAATCTGGCTTCCCCTTGGACTTTGTTCGTCTGAAGGTCACAAAAGGTGATCACATGACCCTGGGACATTGCAACCGTCATAAATATGAGCCAGTTGCTAAGTGTCTGAATTTTGATCATGTGACCATAGGGACACCGCAACGGTGACAAATGTGAAAAATGGTCGTCAGTCGCTTTTTCCCGTGCTCTTGTAACTTTGAAGGGCCACTAAGCCAATTGCTCTAAGTCGGGGACTACCTGCCCTTTTTTTTTGGTTCAATTTGCTTGCCAATTTTTGCTTTTCTTCTTCGAGCCATCTCTGGATCCCTCTGCAGTCTCCATGGCTTTCCTAATGTCCTAATAATTGGAAGATCTCCTTTGGGAGCTACCGGTTCTGTGGGCGTGACTTGGTAGGGGGTTAATGTGACTGGGTGGGCATGGCCAATTTTTTTTTTAACTTTTAAAACCATTTTTTCTACAACCTCTTCGGCGAAGAGGTTGTAAAAAAATGCTTTCAAAAAGCTCTGATGATGCCAGCTGAGTTGCCTGATCGTCAGAGGCTTTTATTTTTCTTTTAAATGCCTCTGACGATCAGGCAACTCAGCTTGGATTGTCAAGCATCGTATTGGATCGTCAGATTGGATTGTTAGCTTGGATCGTCAAACTCAGCTTGATGATCAGGCAACTCAGCTTGGATCGTCAGAGGCATTTAAAAGAAAAAAAGCCTCTGATGATCGCGCGGCTCAGCTGGGCATGGTGGGGGGGCAGGGATTTTTCTCCAAACCAGCTGCCTCCATCGCTACCAGATCAGGCGATCCGGTCCGAACCAGGAGCATTTCACCCCTGATCTTTTCCCTTGAGATTTGATTTTAAGGAGCTGGGGAATCAGATCACTTTAGGCCCTTGAAAATGTCCAACCTTTGAGAACCACATCCCAAAAAAAACAACCCTTCCTTTTTTTTGGGGGGGGGGGGGGAAATAATTTTTAAAAAAATTCCTTTTCTATCACGTTACATAATAACGATCCAGACACAGAGAGGAGATTTTTTTTTTTTTTGCACATCACTAATTTGATCACCAGCTTTTTAATGCGCCCACTTTCTTTTCTCCTGCAAGTAATTACCGAGATTACATCTGAAATGCATTTCTTTTCTTTTCCTTTTTTTTTTCCCCCAGGGAGTTGGTGGTGGTGGTAGTGGAACGGGTTAATCTAACTCTCTGCTCTCCACCCTCCATGCAATATTCAGGATTCATAGTGCCACTTTACTAAAAATAGCCAGGTTTTCCAATCCTGAAACGGGAGAGATTTTTCACTTCTTATTCAGTCGGATCCGTAGACATCCCTGTCTTTAGTTGAAAGTTAATGGGGCTTGCACAAAAAGGATCCAGAATGTGACGAAGAGTGTGTGTGTGTATTTGTGTGTAGGGAAACATTTGCTCCCAAATTGCTACTAGCAACAACCCAAAGAAAACTATTTACACTAAGTCCCGCGTCGCACCGCTCTTCTGCACCAGTTCGTCTGCCGTGATGTTAGCAACAATTAATAAATCCTAATAATATTAATAAACCACTGTGGCAGCTGCAACAAGGAAAACCGATCACCAGGAATTGCCATCCATCCCCGTTTTTAAATGTAATGGTTTGGTAATGTCTCCTTCGAGCGGCCTCTCCCGATCTCACGATTATCCCTAGCTGATAACCTCCTGTTAAAAATGTGGGAAGGGGAAAGCAAAAATAAAATAAAATAAAATAAAATAAAATAAAAATATTCCAGGTATTTCGATGCAAAGTTTGAAATTATTCTTTAGCGTCTACAGGGTTGCCTCTTTCAATGTTTCCAAGAAAGTATTGTTCTTATGCGACAACAGGTCAGGAAGATTTTGCATTAATTACACTAACATATGGTTATTAACAGATTCTAGCCCAGGGAGCAATACTTTACAATGTTATCTTCCAGATAGTCAGATGTTAGCCATATTGTCAGTGCTGGCAGCTATTGTTTCACTCATTTACTTCACAGAGCTAATTACTCCCTAATAATAACTTTACCTTGGAGTTTTTCACTTGCTTGTGCCAGCAAACCTGTTCACACTACATATGCTAATTATTGGCACTTATTCATTATGTTAAGATAGCTTTAAGATCAAGCTGTGCAGGCTGCTTTTCGGTATAGAACCAGCTGGTTGCAAACTTTTTTTTTTCTCTTCCTCTTTTTATTTCCCCCTCCCCTCCTCCTAACTAAAGTCATTAAAACTTTTACGATGGTATCATCTTATTATCTTAACAAGATTTGGTGTTGGAGAAGCTGAATTATTTTCAGTTATCACTCCCGCCCTCCAAACAAGGGCATATCTGTAACAAGATGTATCTCATTTTTATAATCGCCTTTTTTTCCCCCCTTAATCATCTATATAACACTTTTAATGTGTTCCGCTATCCTTATCTTAGAACTCTACCATCTGCGGCAAAGACGCAGGACAAATCCCCCCCCCCTCTCGTTCAATAAATTTTTGTCACCGCGTTTCACTAGGATGAACTGATGCAATTGTCTGGTGAGTTTCGGAGAGGCAGTTTGGAGGGATAGAAAGGGAAGAAGAAGAAGGAGGAGAGACATTTGGAAAGGTTGAACTGCGGAGTCCTTGGTGGTCTCTGAGTTTGGTTGTTTTCTTGCAAACCTTTCATTACCCAACTAGGTAACTTCATCAGTGCTAGAAGGAGGTGGGGTTTTCTTCTATTCTATTCTATTCTATTCTATTCTATTCTATTCTATTCTATTCTATTCTATTCTACTCTATTCTATTCTATTGAATGTTTGTAGCTCAGGGTTGAACTGTGGGGTCCTTGGTGCTCTCTGAGATTGGTGTTTTTCTTACAGACATTTCATTGTCCGACTAGGCACATCATCAATGACTGATGATGCACTGAGCACTGATCATATTACCTAGTTGGGTAATGAAACGTCTGCAAGCTCAGAGAGCGCCAAGGATCCCAGAGGCGATGTGTTTTGTCATGTTGAGTTAGCAGTGGTTAATTCCCAAAAATCAAGATGCCACCTACCAGCTTCCCCGCTGCCCATACCAAAATGGGATCTGTGAAATCACAAGGCTGCTTTAAAGAAATGAAAGTAAAGAGAGGCTCTGAATCACCTTCTTGAAACTGAATTTGGACTGCTGCTCAGCCCTTTTCTTCTTGTTAAGGTAAAGGTAAAGGTTCCCCTCGCACATTTGTGCTAGTCGTTCCTGACTCTAGGGGGCAGTGCTCATCTCCGTTTCAAAGATGATAGATAGATAGATAGATAGATAGATAGATAGATAGATAGGTAGGTAGGTAGGTAGGTAGGTAGGTAGGCAGGCAGGCAGGCAGGCAGGCAGAGAGACAGACAGACAGACAGACAGACAGACAGACAGACAGACAGACAGACAGACAGACAGACAGACAGACAGAGTTATAGGCTTTGGTCCTAGTGACAACACAGACTGGATCCTGCATTATAGCTATAGCTATAGATGATACAGATATAGATGATAATATATAGATGAAAGAGAGAGACAGATCAAACTGTTTGTCCAACATTTTACCTCAGATTTAATCATAGGCAAAAATTTGTACAAATCTAGAAATACTTCTCTTAGACAGGTACACAGGAAATACTTAATTCTTTTAATTTTAATTAAAATTAAAAGTGTATGTGTGTGCGTGTGTAATTTTTAATCTTATTATAAGATAACCAGAGTCGCTGTATCCGTGAGGTGGCTGGCATAGAAATTCAATAAATAAATAGAAAAGGGAGTTAACATAAAATTTTGCCTAAAATGCCATTTAAAACACTGAGATCAGGCAGCACGTCAAATAATTTAAAAGATAGCAGCAAGACTTCTGGCAAAAGTCAGAACTTTTTTTTTCCTTTTTCTCCTCCACTCCCCCCCCCTCCTGCCCCCCACGGCCACTCCAATTCTTGGGCGATCAGTGAGCTCTGCCTGAAGCAGACACAGCATCTGAGGTTTTTGAAAAGTGGCATCAATGCATTTTGGAAATAAAGTCTCTACAATGTGGCGCACGAAAATAGTGTTTGTTCTTTTCATTTTATTGCATGCGTGTGTTTTGACTTATGAAATTTCTGTTGGCAGTCCCTACGCAAAGAGATGCATGTCATATCCATGACTGACATTAATGTATATGGATCCCCCTGCCTTACGATGTGCGTCTAAATCAAGTGCCAATTCTAAGATATCTCAATGCGGTTTTTCCAAGTCGATTTTCGTAACATCCAGTGGAGAGATCTTAAATGGGATTTGGACATACAGGTAGTCCTCGACTTAGGACCAACCTTGATCCCAACCTTTCTTGTTGCTAAGCAAGACATTTGTTATGTGAGTTTTTGCCCCATTTTACGCCCTTTCTTGCCACAGGGGATTCAGTGAATCATTGCAGTGGATAAGTAAGTTAGCAACCGGGTCGTTAAGTGAATCTGGCTTTCCCCAATTGACTTTGCTTGTCAGACGGTCGCAAAAGGGGATCACATGACCTCGGGACAGAGCAACGATCATAAATATGAACCAGTTGCCAAGCATCTGGATTTTGATCACCTAATCATGGGGGAGGCTGCAAAGGTCATAAGGTAAAGGTAAAGGTTCCCCTCGCACATATGTGCTAGTCGTTCCCGACTCTAGGGGGCGGTGCTCATCTCCGTGTCAAAACCGAAGAGCCAGCGCTGTCTGAAGATGTCTCCGTGGTCATGTGGCCGGCATGACTAAACGCCAAAGGAGCACGGAATGCTGTTACCTTCCCACCAAAGGCGGTCCCTATTTTTCTACTTGCATTTTCTACGTGCTTTCGAACTGCTAGATTGGCAGAAGCTGGGACAAGTAACGGGAGCTCACCCCGTTATGCGACACTAGGGATTCGAACCACTGAACTGCCGACCTTTCGATCGACAAGCTCAGTGTCTTAGCCACTGAGCCACCGCGTCCTAACTGGTCATAAATCACTTTTTTCCCCAATGCCATTGTAACTTTGTTTCGAGGACTACCTGTACAAAAATTGAGGCTGGGGTATCCTAAGTAGCAACAGGAGAAAGGATCTACAAAATATTTGGTCCTTAACTTTTGTAATCCCACTGTGTTTAGGCTGTTGTGATGCTGGCATCAGGTCTAAAACTCTTTTTAATTTCCCAAGCTCTTAATCCTCCTGCTTGATGATGGCTTTAATTCCACTGTCTGCTCTAATGCTGCTAAAAATAAGGGGGGGGGAGGAGAGAGAGATGAGAGTCGGATTGTCTCATTTTAATTTCTTTTATTGTCATTGTGGTTTTTTTTAAAAAAAATAACAAATAAATAAGGGTCCTAAAATAATTGTAGACAGTGTGACCCTATTAAAAATGCTTCTGTGGATTTATTGGTGTTAATGGTTACCTTTTTGCATCGACTTTTGTTTTAGAGGACTCATTTGGTTTCTTTTCTTTCCTATGAATTCACTCCGGAGTAAAGTGACCTTACTTAGAATCACCCAATGAGCTTTATAGATGATTAGACAGTCCATAATCCTAGTTCTGTGTTTCCCCATCTGGTTGCCCCCCCCCCAGATGTGCTGAAATCCCAGCTACATGTTTCAGGATTCCCAATAAAACTGACCTTTGTCCTAATTCAAAGATCTAGCTACTGTGGTCCTTGGTTGAAAAACATATATTCCTTCTTTAATAGGCTGTGTAAACTGTTATCTTTTTATTAAGCTATTTTGTAAAGTGCTATATGTACTAATAAGGTTATACATTAAGTAAAAAAAAAAAACAAGCAGAAATATTTCAGTTCGGTTTTAAAAAAATAAAAGACTTTCAAAGTCTTGCCAAATTTTTGTATAGATGTTTTTATCTTGGCTGTTCACCGCCCTGAGTCCGAAAGGAGAAGGGCGGTATAGAAATTTGAATAAATGAAATTCAATTGTGATTTTTTTAAAAAAATAACTGCAAGAAACAATGCTTTTGTTCCAAACTTGGAAGAAAAATTGGCTATTTTAAGCAGCACAGTTAGAACTGTTCAAACCTAAAGGGGCATCTCAACTTTGAAACTGATCTCAAAAACAAAAAAAAAAAACAAAATAAAACCAAAAGTCCTGATTTCAATGTTTTGATCTCAAATTAAAACCAGCATATTCTGAAAGTTATCTTCTTCTTTCTTCTCCTTCTCCTTCTCCTTTCTTCTTCTTCTTCCTCTTTCTCCTCCTCCTCTTCTTCTCCTTCTCTTTCTTCTCCTTCCTCTTCCTCCTCTTCCTCTTCTTCTCCTTCTCCTTCTTTCTTCTTCTTCCTCTTCCTCTTCTTCCTCTTTCTCCTCCTCCTCTTCTTCTCCTTCTCCTTCTTTCTTCTTCTTCCTCTTCCTACTCCTACTCCTCTTCTTCTCCTTCTCCTTCTAAAACTAAAGGAAACATGGATTCCAAATGAAATATTAATGTCTTCATTGGAGCCTATTCAGTTTTCATTCCTGTGGCTTGTTTTCAAAGTCTTGCTATGCTTTTTCCTTTTTAAATTTCTCTTGTTTCTCCTCTCTTCTTCTTCTTCTTCTTCGTTCTTTAATCCTCCTATTCTGTCTCTGTCGTTTCTCAATAGGATCTTTTAAATTGCCAACCATCCCTCTCCAATTATTTACAGATCATCTGCTCTTCTGACATGGCCCAAGTCAATGGCATCGAGATCGTATTTAGAAAGTGGAGTTCCATAAATCATTGGAAACAGCAAATTTTTGTTGTGTTAAAACTAAGGGGCCAAATGTTTTGGTTCACTCGTGCTCATACAGTACATAACTTGCTTCCCTGTGACATAACGGCTAGCAGATGAATTGCTTCCACTGAAATTCATTTTGTGTGGCCTAATGGGAAAGCACCATCTGTGACTGCTCATTCATACAACATGCAAATGATTGCTAGATGCTTAAGATATCAAGAATCAAACAGCATTGCGTATTTATAACTTCTCTGCCTTATAGGAAAGATGGCCCAAACTTTAACCTACTGGCAATTTGCAGGCTGATTTACATCGTTCCACTGTTCTTTTGCCAAAATGGCACGAATGTTTTCCCTACAGTTTCAGCTTAACAATGATCCTGTGAGATAGGTTCAGTTAAAAAGCTAATGACTACCCTCAGGTCCCACCAGAAGGAAATTTATATTCAGACTTTATGCAATATCTAAGCTGGGGCTGAACATAGTTTTAGGGTACTGATTCAAGAGCACTTTGGACCTTCTAGAAGGGACCAGGCTGGTGGTATCCAAAACAAAATGAAATTCAATGCTGAGCAAAGTAAGGTTCTACATTTAGGCAAATAAAAACAAAGGCACAGACAGGGGTGGGCCGCTGGGGTTTCTCAGGGGTTCGGGAGAACCTCTAGCTAAGATTCTGTGCAGTTTGGAGAACCCCCAAATCCCACTCCACATTATAAAAAAGATGCGGAGACTCTAGAACAGGGGTGTCAAACTCGATTTCATTGAGGGTCACATCAGGGTTGTGCTTGACCTCGGAGGGCTGAAGTGGGCATTCCCAGTTTGATGTCACTCATGTCGGGCGCACCTGTGGTGGCCCGAGCGCTCTGCCAGCAAAAACGGGATCCGGAGCACCGTTTTCTGCTGCGACAGCCTCCTGCAATGTTGCAGGAGGCCGTAGCAGCAGAAAACAGAGCTCAGGAGCCCATTTTTGCTGTCAGAGGTGCCGTGGGCTGGTCCTTTGCTGTTTCCAGGGCAACCCTGTGAACCATATCTAAGCATTCCACAGGCCGGATCTGGCCCCCAGGCCTTGAGTTTGACACTGCTGCTCTAGAAGGAGTACAAATAAGAGCAACAAAGATGATCAGGGGACCGGAGACTAAAACATACAAAGAATGGTTACAGGAATTGGGTCTATCTAGATTAGTGAAAAAGAAGGATTAGGGGCGACATGAGAGCGGTGTTCCAATATTTGAGGGGCTGCCACACGAGACCAACCCAATGTCTTGATAGCTCCTAGTTTTCTATCCTTGAGTTCAAGTTTTAGTTTAGGAGAGAAGTCAACTTAGGGTAAAGGGAGGGGGGGGAAGCTGATTTTGTTCTCAGAAAATTAGATTTTTTGACTTTGCTGAGAAAATTAGACTTTTGAAAAGGAAAAAAAAAAACAAAGAGAAATATTACTGATTTACGGGTCACGAAGTTGACACAGAGATCATGAACTCAGTGTCAAAAGCTGGTTGATGGCTTCTTTTTTTTTACAGAGGGCTACAGAAGGAGATAATTTTAATGGCTAAATGTATCCTCTGAAACAAATATGCCACAGAATACTCTTGCTGGGGGAACAGCAGTGAAAAAGATCTGTCACTTTCCAGAGAAGGATCTGCCCCATGTCTGCATGGCATGCGTTCAGGTGGTAGGCCATTCTGTCAAGCTTTCTGAAAATTATTAAAAAATATGCATGTTTCTATGCAACTTTTCCCAATAGACATTTTTTTTTCCCTATGCTAATTTCCCATATGTGCACTATTTGGTATGCCGCTTCCTCAGATATATGCGTTTTTTCGTGTGCAATTGTTAAGCTCAGAAATATTTCAAGATGACAATACATACTGTAGTGGATTCCATAAAGAATGGTTGTGTTCATTCCACGACAGATTCTGTTTTGGTGGATTATTTTGTTTGAGGGGGAAAAACAATGATTGCTCTGTTTTACATCTGCACTACAAGGACTATTGTGTTTTCCATAAGCATTTGGACTAGACGTTAGATAGACTCTGCAGCTGATCTAACAAAGTTTATCTTATAAAAAATGAACTTCTTAATAATAGCAACCTCTATGGTGAATTGGAATAGAATAGAATAGAATAGAATAGAATAGAATAGAATAGAATAGAATAGAATAGAATAGAATAGAATAGAAAATATGGAATACAATAGAAAATATAGAATAGAATAGAATAGAATAGAATAGAATAGAATAGAACAGAATAGAATAGAATAGAAAATATGGAATAGAATAGAATAGAATAGAATAGAATAGAATAGAATAGAATAGAATAGAATAGAATAGAATAGAAAATATGGAATAGAATTGAATAGAATAGAATAGAATTGAATAGAATAGAATAGAAAATATGGAATAGAATAGAATAGAATAGAATAGAATAGAATAGAATAGAATAGAATAGAATAGAAAATATGGAATAGAATAGAAAGAATAGACTAAGAATAGAATAGAATAGAATAGAATAGAATAGAATAGAATAGAATAGAATAGAATAGAATAGAAAATATGGAATAGAATAGAAAGAATAGACTAAGAATAGAATAGGATAGAATAGAATAGAATAGAATAGAATAGAATAGAATAGAATAGAAAATATGGAATAGGATAGAAAATATGGAATAGAATAGAATAGACTAAGAATAGAATAGAATAGAATAGAATAGAATAGAATAGAATAGAATAGAATAGAATAGAATAGAATAGAATAGAATAGAAAATATGGAATAGAATAGAAAGAATAGACTAAGAATAGAATAGGATAGAATAGAATAGAATGGAATGGAATGGAATGGAATGGAATGGAATGGAATAGGATAGGATAGGATAGAATAGAATAGAATAGAATAGAATAGAATAGAATAGAATAGAATAGAATAGAATAGAATAGAATAGAAAATATGGAATAGGATAGAAAATATGGAATAGAATAGAATAGAATAGAATAGAATAGAATAGAATAGAATAGAATAGAATAGAATAGAATAGAAAATATGGAATAGAATAGAAAGAATAGACTAAGAATAGAATAGGATAGAATAGAATAGGAATGGAATGGAATGGAATGGAATAGAATAGAATAGAATAGAATAGAATAGAATAGAATAGAATAGAATAGAATAGAATAGAATGACTTTCTATTCTATGACTCTCCTTTCTTGCCTCCGCTACTTTATTTCTTCAAATGTGGGTTTTAGATCTGGCTTATGGTGAGGAGTTTTTGCAAAACGCACCGAATGTTTTGATGAATAGCCTTTATTCCGAGATGGAATTCACCCTGGCTTTTCAACCACGTTCCTGCTTGCTATCCTCTTAGCATGTTAACTGAGTCTGGTACACACATGATAAAAGAATGCTGCACCCCTTTAAAAAAAAAAAAGAAGAAGAATGCTGCACCCCGAATCAGTTGCCGGAAGTGGAGATCTTCTTAAAATAAAAAACAGCCTGTATTTCTTAACTGACCCTTGAAGTTGAGAGACACCGTCAACTTGAAGCCTTTTCTTTAATCAAAGCAATCCATTTAGCCACCTTGTGTTTGTGGTGGATTAAAAAAAAAAAACCCCGAAACTTTGATTTTGAGTTTTGCTGATTAGATGGGCTTGTTGTTACAGAAATAGCTAGTATATATTGTTATGTAAAAGTAAAAACTTGAGGTTTTATATCAGGGTGGATTTGATTTAAATCGAGTTGATTTAAATCACAATTTAAATCATGATTTAAATCACTAGTAAAAAGGCTTGATTTAAATCAACTCGGATTTAAATCATAATTTTTAAAGAGCAACTGTCATCTCTGCTACTCCTTTGACCCAATGTTGACTCACCGATAGTCCCAGTGTTGCAGAATATACAGCCTCCTGCTACATAACTAAGCTCCATTTCATGCTGAATAAACTAAATTATTTATGTATCGTAAATAGAAAACTATCTTACGATAGATTTTTACCCCAAAAGTTTTTTATTAAAATAAATTCGATAAAAATCAAAAAAATCCGATTTAAATCAAAAAATCCGATTTAAATTAAAAAAATCTGATTTTTTTGATTTTTTTAAAAAAAATAATTGATTTTTATCCACCCTCTTTTATATTATTATCTTATTCTACTGCACCCAAAGGTTTCGGAAGTCAATGCATTTTTTTTCCTTTATCCCCACTCCCCTACACTTTTCTCTCTTCCCCTTTCCCTCCCTTATTTTGACCCTTATTTTCACTTTTCTGTATTTTATATTTTGATAAAAAATAATAATAACTATTTTGATATTCAAAATGAAAACTTTTCCATGTGGGCCATCCCTGTTGGGTTACAGCAGTGGTGAAATTCAATTTTTTTTAACTACCGGTTCTGTGGCCGTGGCTTGGTGGCCGTGGCATGGTGACCGTGGCAGGGAAAGGATACTGCAAAATCTCCATTCCCACTCCACTCCAGGGGAAGGATACTGCAAAATCCCCATTCCCTCCCTACTCCTGGGGGAAGGATATTGCAAAATCTCCATTCCCATCCCACTCTGGGGCCAGCCAGAGGTGGTATTTGCCATTCTCCAAACTGCTCAAAATTTCTGCTCCCAGTTCTCCAGAACCTGTTAGAACCTGCTGAATTTCACCCCTGGATTATAGGAAGTAAGCTGCTATTCCTCACTTTTTTTGGTGTCACCTGGTACCCATGGGTGAATCCGGGGTTTTCCTTCACCTCCATTGCGCGAGGTCTGAACAAGAAGTTGTGCAGTTTAAAAGACAAAAACATTTAATTGCTTGAGAAGTGTTGGAATTTTTTTGGGGGGAAGGGGGCGGTGTCTGCTGGCAGCAGTCGCTTGCAACATATTGGGATAATGAACTGTGGCTGTTACTTAGGGTTACTTCTTCCCCATCTGTTCACCTTGAAAAAGAAGTATAGCAAACCTTTAGGGGGGCTGGGAAACACCCAAGGGTGGGCTTCAAAAATTTTAGCAAGGGGTTCTCTGCCCGGTTGCTGGGTGGGCGTGGCCATGGTGGGTGTGGCCTAGTCAGCCTCCTGCACCATGGGGTGGGGGGTGTTTTTGCCCTCCCCGGGCTCCGGAGGCTTTCCTTGAGCCTCCGGGAGGGCGAAAACAGCCTCCCCAGGCTCTGGAGGCCCTCTGGAGGCCAGAAATGGGCCCGAACTTCCCGAACTTCTGGTACAGGGGTGGGTTCTAAATTTTTTTACTACCGGTTCTGTGGGCGTGGCTTATTTTGTGGGTGTGGCTTGGAGGTCATGTGACTAGGTGGGCGTGGCTAGCTGGTCAGAGTCATTTCTGGAAGGTCCTCGCACTTACGACCAGTCCTCGCACTTACGACCCGACTCATTTGTTTGCTTTTAACACTGATCAGCTGTAGGATGGCCCTTTGAAGCCCCGCGGCAAGAGTTTAAACAGGTTTTTTCCCTCTAGTCATCAGCTGGGACTCAGGAGGCAGCAATAGATTGGGGGTGGGACCAAATAAAAGGTAAGAATAACGTGAGTGGGTGGGTGGGTGGGAGGGCGGGGGGGAGAACCGGTTCGGTGACGTCATATCGTCACCGTTACCAGCTCGGCTGAACCAGACCGAACCGGGAGGAACCCACCACTGTTCTGGTAGGCCCGTTTTTCGCCCTCCCCAAGCCTCTGCGCGTGCCCTGCACTTACTTGCATCCAAAATGGGATGCATAGGGACTCCTGGGAGAGGCGGGGTGGGCAGGGCCAGCCAGGAGTGGGATATGGGGGTTATGGGTGTTCTCCGAACAGCACAGAATCCTAGCTAGAGGTTCTCCTGAACCCCTGCGAACCCTCATCAGCCCACCCCTGGAAACACCCCTAATATTTGGAGGGGAGGTAAGGCCCCCAATAAGCTGGGAGAGAATACAGAGAGGATAGAACTGAGTCCCTTGCCATCTTTCCAAGATTTTCTCTCTCTCTCTCTTCTTTTTTTCCTAAAAGGGGAATTTGGTATTCCCCCTTTTTATTTTCTCTTCTTCTTCTTTTTTTTTTTAAAAAAGGAAAAGTTAAGCCTATCGTCAAGCTTACGCTCTAATTTTTTGTGTATTCCCTGCCTCCGTTTGGCAAAAGATCTCCTGCCACTGATTTTTGGCAATTGCCGAAGAAGGTGGGGGAGGAAAAAAAAAAAGAGGTTCTGTTGACGTTGAACAGTGTAGAGGGCAAGCAGGGAGGGAGATACAAACACGCAATCAACCCATAAATAAACCAAGACATGAGTTAGAGAAAAGGGCATTTTGTCTCCTCTCAAGTAGATTGACCCCAGGACCCCTTATTCCTTGTAGAAACAGGATGCTTGAAACAATGCAGGAGAGGACACCCTCTCGCACAAGAAAAACCTCTGTTTTTAAGAAGAGACGCAGCTCGGGTCGCTATACCTTCCGTTGGAAAATGTGGTGGACTTTTTAAACCAATATTTAATAAGGAGTTCTCTGAGGACAGACTGTCAGATGTTAGGGTAAACACGTTTTCCCGAAGCTCTTCCTTCGAATCCCTCAGCCCGTGAACATCTCCGTAGGAAATTTGGAGATCAGTTGGCCAAATTCCTGCGCACATAATGCATAGATCTGCTGCTGAGGAAGTAAGTCAATTAGGTAAATATAGCTTCCTCTCCACTCTAACCCCCAGGCCTTGCAGCCAAAGACCCCTTGAATTGTTATAGTCAAAATTGTGTGCCTGCAGCACAGCTGTTTTTCATTAACTCTGGCCACACACAGACACAACTTGTGGCTAGGTATGGTTGCTGCAAACATTGCTTTCCTGGAGTGGGGTGGGGGGGGCAGGAGGGGGGAGGAATCAGGAACATATCCGTGTCTCTAAAGCAGCTGAACGAGAAATATTTAGCAATTCAACTTCTGGAATAATTCTTAAAGTGGAGGCAGGCTGCTTATAGCTGCGGGCTACTGGTGGGTTTTTTTCTTTTTCTTTTTCTTTCCCCAATTCTCCTTTTTTTTGTGGGTTGGAGTAGAGGTGGGACAAGGTGACAGGGGTCATTATTGGTCTGTTGTGTCTTCTGGTGTGGTCCACCATAAAGCCCTGTTCCCTTTTTAAATATATGGTTTAGAAAAATGCAGGACATGTCTGCAAATAGGAAACAGTTCTACCCAACATATAGCCTTGTCTTTGGGTCAGTCAGTCTGTTGGCCCATCTTGTATCATTTGTACCCTACGACAGTGGTCCCCAACCTTTTTATCGCCGCGGCCCGCTGAGCGCGCGCAGGGGTGGGGGCACGGCCCAGGAGCTTTTGCGCACGGCCCATTGCGCATGGCCCAGGAGCCTTTGCGCTGCAGCGTTCATGTCCCCCAGCCGCTGCGCGGCCCGGTGCCAGGTACTCCACGGCCCGGCACCGGTCCGCGGACCGGGGGTTGGGGACCACTGCCCTACGACTATCATTAAGTGTTGTACCTTATGATTCTTGATGAACGTATCTTGTCTTTTTATGAACACTGAAAGCAAATGCACCAAGACAAATTCCTTGTGTGTCCAATCACACTTGGCCAATAAAAAAATCTATTCTATTCTATTCTATTCTATTCTATTCTATTCTATTCTATTCTATTCTATTCTAATGCTTACTTTGACTGGTTGTCACCATTCGAGGTCAAGTGGTGCTTCAAAATTTAAGTTGTTTCCCAACTTTCCACTTTGACAATCCCAAAACACAACCTATGGGAACTGAACAGAGGATATCAGGTTAGGAAGGTAGATTTCTTGCCTGGTGCAATGCTAGATAAAAAGAACTTAAACGAAGAATGAAATATATTCTCCTGTTTTTGAAATCAAGAATTTCACCCATTCCAGTACCTGTGAAACAAATAGGCATATACTGGAACTCATAAGATATCGTTTCTAATTATTTTAACACTAGGAAATAATTGAGCTGAACATACATAGATATGCTAGGCTAAATCTCAGCTCTAATTTAGAAAACATATATTTTAACTTAATGATCTCTTAATAGGGACATAGAATATATGAGAATACACACACACACACATTAAATCTGGAGGACAGAAGGGAAAGGGGTGATTGAAACCTTTAAATATATTAAGTGTGTGTGGATGAGGTTCTTATTCACACACACTTAATAGCAATATGAAATAGCAATAAGAAAAACAATATTTTCAATATTAAGCAAAAATCAAGAACACGGGGGCATCACTTCAAACTGACAGGAGGGGAGTTCAGAAATAACGTTAGAAAGTATTACTTCGCCAAAAGACTCGTGGAAGCTGGGAACTGACTTCCAGAGTAGTTGTTCAGTCATCACTAACTGAATTTAAGCATGCTTAGTATCAACACATGTCCATCAACCAACAAAAATTTAAAAGAATAAAAATAATCTAAAAAATAAATACACAAAGGAGAAAGAAAACAAGAAACAACCAATTAACCTCTAAGAGCAGACCTGGTGTACCATTAGGTCTTTTTCTTGCCCTCAGTTTTCTATTTTCTATATATTGAAGGCACCTTATAGATTGTCAAATTCAGCCACCAGTTCAGTGCATATATCCATTAAAAACCCCAGGCACTTAACCATTCAGACCCTGTTTGAAAAGCTCTGAGGAGAAAGAGTCTACCTATATATATATATATATATATATATATACCTATATTGATTGTTCCATTGCTAAACAGATTTACAGTTGGAAATTTTGTCTCAATATTAAAATTCCTTGTATATCCAATCACACTTAGCTAATAAAGCTATTCTATTCTATTCTATTCTATTCTATTCTATTCTATTCTATTCTATTCTATTCTATTCTATTCTATTCTGTGGTGAAGTTCAATTTTTTTTTGCTAATGGTTCTGTGGGTGTGGCTTGGTGGGCGTGGTGTGGCTTGGTGGGCGTGGCAGGGGAAAGATACTGCAAAATCCCCATTCCCTCCCCACTCCAGGGGGAAGGATATTGCAAAATCTCCATTCCCACCCCACTTGGTGCCAGAGGTGCCAGAGGTGGTATTTGCCGGTTCTCCGAACTACTCAAAATTTCCACTACCGGCTCTCCAGAATCTGTCAGAACCTGCTGAATAGCACCCCATTCTATTCTATTCTATTCTGTTCTGTTCTGTTCTATTCTATTCTATTCTATTCTATTCTATTCTATTCTATTCTATTCTATTCTATTCTATTCTATTCTGTTTCTGGCTTAAGGGCCAGCATGGGTTTATCAAGAACAAATCGTGCCAGATCTCTTTTTTAAAAAAAAATCAAGTGATCCCCTACATTCTATGATTCAGTGTTTTTTTGATCTAGCTGCTCTCCCAGATTTGCTGACCTCATCTCTCAGAATTCCCAAGTTCACCCTCTTGGAGACTCCTAGTTCAGAGCAGGCTGATATAATACCTTTATATATATTTATTGATAATTTATTTATTCCCTTGCAAGCCTTTGGGAAGAAGAGTGCTATTAGTGTAAATAAATAATTTCCCCCCAGAATGTCATTTTTAATGGTTTTGGGGGAGAAGAGTGGCATAAAAGCCTTTTTAAAAAATAAATAAACAATGTGATTTTAAGTGTACTTACTAAGGTGTATGGAAGTGAGATAAATGCAAAGATTGCAAACGTATGCAGACCTTTAACTGTGTTGGGAATCTAGCACAGGTTGTGTTTTCATGAGTGAGAAAACACTTCCCTTTCTTCTTCCTTCACTTTGAGAGAAGACCAGGTGTGTTCAGGGTCACAGGTAGCCCACAACGTACAACCCTTTGCTTTCTTTTTCTTTCTTTCTTTCTTTCTTTCTTTCTTTCTTTCTTTCTTTCTTTCTTTCTTTCTTTCTTTCTTTCTCTCTCTCTCTCTCTCTCTCTCTCTCTCTCTCTCTCTCTCTCTCTCTCTCTCTCTCTCTTTCTTTCTTTCTTTCTTTCTTTTATTAGATTTATATACCGCCCTACTCCCAAAGGACTCAGGGCATGAACAGGCACAAAATAAAATACATAGATACAAAAGTTAAAAAACGTAATTAAAACCAGATTAAATAATTTAGCCCGAGACAGTTAAAAATCCCAATAATTTAAAACAGATTAAAATTTCGATTTAAAAGAATTTTAAAACAGGGGAGAAAATTAGGCCAGGCCAGCTTGCTGGAATAGGAGAGTCTTAAGAGCACGGCGGAAAGTGCGCAGATCCGGGATCCTCCGTATCTCTGGGGGGAGCTCGTTCCAGATAGTGGGTGCCCCCACAGAGAAGGCCCTCCCCCTGGGGGCCGCCAGTCGACATTGTTTAACTGACGGCACCCGGAGGAGCCTCTCTCTATGAGAGCGTACCGGCCGGTGGGAGACTGCTTGTGGTAGTAGGCGGTCCCGTAAATAACCAGGTCCTAAGCCATGGAGCGCTCTAAAGGTGGTGACCAAACCTTGAAGCGCACCCGGAAGACCACCGGGAGCCAATGCAGCTCGCGCAGGAGAGGTGTCACACGGGAGCGCCATGTTGCTCCCATAACCACCCGCGCGGCCGCACTCTGCACCAGTTGGAGCCTCCGGGTGCTCCTCAAGGGGAGCACCTAACGATTCAAAGTTTACAGCGGCATCACCATTTTTCACTCTTATGACCATGGCTGCATCCTCATAGTCACCTGATGAAAAATTCAGATGCTTGGCCACTTGGCTCATATTTATGACAGTCGCAGTGTCCCGAGGTCACATGATCCCCTTTTGCGACCTTCTGACAAGCAAAGTGAATGGGGAAGCCAGATGCACTTAACAACCGTGTGACTAATTTAAGAACTGCAGTGATTCACTGTGTCAAGAAAGTTCATAAAGTAAGGCAAAGCTCACTTTAACTATCTCGCTTAGCAACATACATTGTGGGCTCCATTGGGGTCAGAGGTGGTATCAGTGGGGGGTTTCAAATTTTTTTACTACCGGTTCTATGGGTGTGGCTTGGTGGGCGTGGCATGGCTTGGTGGGCATGGCAGGGGAAGGATACTGTAAAATCCCCATTCCCTCCCCACTCCAGGGGAAGGATACTGTAAAATCCTCATTCCCTCCCCACTCCAGGGGAAGGATACTGTAAAATCTCCATTCCCTACCCACTCCAGGGGAAAGTTACTGCAAAATTCCCATTTCCTCCTGATCAGCTGGGACTTGGGAAGCAGAGAATAGACGGGGGTGGGGCCAGTCAGAGGTGGTATTTACCGGTTCTCCGAACTACTCGGAATTTCCGCTATCAGTCCTGCGAACTACTCAAAATTTCCTCTACCGGTTCTCCAGAACTGGTCAGAACCTGCTGAAACCCACCTCTGGGTGGTATTCACTTACCTTCGCTACCAGTTCGCAAATGTGAGCATGAGCAGAGGGTCAAAAACGGGACGTGATGACATCCAGGTGGGTGGGCGGAGCCTCCCGCAGTCACCACTACCAGTTCTCCCGAACCGGATAGAACCGGCTGAATAGCACCACTGATTGGGGTCCTACGTCGAGGAGTACCTGTATATTTATTTCCTTGATACCGGCTGAGCCTCAAAGTGTTGATATAAATTTTGGATATTTTGAAACGCTCCTGAGAAACGTGCGCCGAAAACCTCTCCTCTTGATAAGCAAATGAGTCATTTAAACGTGTTCGGTGGATGGAGTTGAATAAGCAAAGAAAGGCAGATTTTGCCCTGGTTCATTTACATGAGGCTACAGAAGTCCTTGTAAGGAGCTGAGTGAAGCTGGAAGTTGAAACCAGCGAACAACAAGAGTAACTGCACCTTTGTGTACGACAATAGGCTTTGTGAATAAGAGGCTTCCTCTCCAGGCTGCAAGCTCATATGGTTAACCAAAATTGTTGAGTAATTGTTCTGTGGTCGAGAACAAAATGCTGAATTAAACTGTTCCCAGCACAATAATTGTGTGATTATAGCATTTATGTTGCTGGCCAAAAGGAACAGTCATTAGGATTGGAAGCCTTACCAAAACCACAGGGACACACACACACATACATACACAAAAAAAATATATGAAAGAAACAGAGAGAGAGAAAAGAAAGAAGGAAAGAAAAGAAAGGAAGGCAAACAAACGATATGCAAATTATCTCTTAATACCTTCGAGCGAGCTTTGAAATGGAGCTATGAAGTGGTATTCCGGTGGATTGAAAGACCAACAATCTGCCAGAAAGATTAGCTTGTTGATATATCCGTCTTTGGGCGTGTGGAGTAGATGTATATTCTAAAGGGCTATTTCACTTTTCAGAAGAAATTGCCAACCTCGAGAGATAGACTTCACTTAAAATTGCATTTTTCTTTTCTTTTCTTTTCTTTTCTTTTTTTTCAAAATTTACCTATATGATTAGCAGGGGAGAGTGACGGAGAAAAAGAATAGGATTGCAATTCTGCCATGTTCCCTCTTCTTCTTTTTTCTTTTCTTTTTGCTGCATACCATTCAGGCATAGTCTGAGACTTCAAAAAGTAGAATTCACTTAGAGGGGAATTTATTTATTTATTTATTTATTTGTTCAACTTGTAGCCGCCTTTCTCCGAAGACTCAAGGCGGAATGTAATTAAGAAAATATTAGAATGCGCAGAAATGGATAGATTCACGTTCACTATTAAGGATAAAGAAGAAACTGAATATTTTTTTGATATGGCATGTATTTTATCAATGACTAGACAACAGAAACAGAAGTTAAAAAGGAGGAGGTATAAAAAGAGGAGTTAAAGAAGATGATGTTAAGTATTATTGTTGTTATATTATTATATTATTACATTATTAATATTATGGTGATGAATACTACAACAAATATGTGGATTATGATTGTTTAAAAATAACTGTATCCAGATCACACACTGTTTGATGGAAATTGAATGTTATATAAATAAAATAAATAAAACATGGGGGGAAAAGTAGAATTCACTTCCACACACATGCCCGGCTGAGCCAAATTCAGAGATGGAAGGAAGCTACAGGCTGCTGATGTTGAAAAAGATGTTCCAAAACTCAGGATAACATTAAAAGGAGATGCAGGGTATCGCTAGCTGGAAAGACAATTTCTTTCCCAGGCACGCTGACTCTATTTGCAAAACAAACTCTCTCTCCCTCCCTCCCTCTCTCCCTCTCTCTTTTAATGTTTTCTTTGTGCTTTTGTTCTGAGGTCCCCAACAATCAAAGGAAGAGGAGTCAAGAATAAGAACAAATGTGTTTAAGACAATCTCTGTTGTTGTTTTTTTTTAAAAAAATATATGTTAAAATGCAGTCACCAAATCATGGGCAAAAAAACATTAGGTGGCTAAAAAAGGATGTTTAAAGTTAAACTCAACATTTGCACTTCAGTCTGTCTGCCCTTTGTCATTTTTTGTGCTGATAACCAAATTATTTCCCTGGGATCTATCACAGAATTGAGGCAAATATCTATTTTTAGGGCAGTTGCTTCGAACCAATAATCCCAACAATTATTCGGTTTTTTATTTTATAGCTGTGTCTGAAGCAAGCAAATTTCACCCCATCTCCATTTGAATGTATGCAGCGACATCGCTACAATTTCTATCCCACAGTAGTCTACAAACACATACTGTAAAGGAGGGCTGTACGCTTGATATATAGGCAGTCCTCAACCTTCAATCACAATTGGGACCAGAATCTCAGTTGCTAAGCAAATCAGTTGTTAAGTGAGTCACCCCTGATTTTATGACCTTTTTTTGCCACAGTTGTTAAATGAATCAGGGCAGTTGTTAAGCGAATCTGGCTTCTCTTTATTAATTTCGTTTGATGGAAGCTGGCTGGGAAAATCGCAAATGGCAACCGTATGAACTCGGGATGCTTCAAAAAATTGTAAATATATCTCTGGTTGTGAAATGTTTTTTATCACATGACCATAGTGATGGTGCATCAGTCATAAGCGCGAGGACTGGGGTAAGCCCTTTTTTCATTGCTGTTGTAACTTTGAACCACCACTGAACGAATGAATGATTGTAAGTTGGAAGATTTTGTGTCCGGCTTAGCAGCAGCGACTCCTAAAGACTGTTAAGTATCTCTAGGGATCATATTGATCCACCAAAGTTCAATCAACAAACCAATCAAACCAGCCATGGTCTATTCCACTTGACCATGACCTCACTGAAGAGGTCATACAGGTGGAAGAAAACCTTTTAGGCCAACATCTCCAAATCATCATAAGCCACAAAGACGATTAGGGGTCTGGAGTCTAAAACATATGATGAACCTCAACCTCACAGCCAACAAGAGACAGCACTGACCCTCAACCAACCCATGCAACCCCACCACCACCACCAATGTTCCTGACCTGATGTAATCTCCTTATCACAAGACCCATCACAGTGTTGTGGAGCTGGCAGCAGAGTCGGACAGTGAGGAGGTTGGGGAGGACCTTGGGCCAGTCCTGGGGGCTGAGGAAAGCTCGGATGAGGATATGCGTCGGAGGCAGAGAGGGAGTTAGCAGCAAGGCAGAGGAAAAGCTGGAGCCTGTTCCCAGTGTCCGCATGCGCAGAGCTGCCAGAAAACAAGAACAACTCAGAAAGCAGGGTCGACTCGGAAGTAAAGCCACACCTTGGAGGGGATTGGCCCCCCCATAGGACATAAAAGAGGAGCGAACAGGGAGTGGGCTTTTGCAGGAAACAATTAGTCCGTTCCGTGACTCTGAGAGACTCTGTGCCAAGTTTTGCCTTGTACTGCAGTTGGAAACAAGTTACGTGGCAGCTTGCCAAACAAGATAAGGTGTGTTGAGAAATATTCCTTTGAAAAACTGTTTGGACAAACCTTGCTGACTGTGAATGAACGTAATTCACAGTCGTGTAAATAAAAGAGGTTTTGCCGGGACCAATTCCTGCTTCCTGCTTGTTAAGCGAGCCTAGGTCAGAACACACAAGACTCACAGCTGACCCATCACAAGACTTGACACACCCACACCTGAAGCCCTTAAAAACAGAAGAACACTGACAGTGACATCCCCTAAACTCCGCTGGTAACGAAACATTCAGAAACCAACTTACAAGCTCAGAGAATGAATCTTCACCTTCTTTCTTCTTGCTCCTCAAGGAAAAAACAGTCCTATTGCCTTTTGAAGAAGAAGAAGAAGAAAAAGCATCTTTGAGACAATTCTGACCTGGATGACTGACAACCTCCACAGATATTTTACCTGAAGTAGCATCATCCTTGGGTCTTTCTTTCTTCTTCTTCTTCTTCTTCTTCTACCATTCCAATGATCGTGAGCTGTGGATTTTTAAAAAACATCATATTAAGCCATGATATTCAATGTCAAATAATTACAAAATGTGTCATCTTGAAGAAAGGATGACATTAAACTGTTGTAGCAACTAAAACTGCAAAAGCTGGCGTTACAACATGCCAACCAAGAATTCTGTTATGCTTGATTTGATGAGCTGGTCTTATTGCTAGATTTAAAATGTTTGCCACAATCCAGAAAACCTTTTTCAGGCAATTCCAGCTAGATTTTAACAGATTTCTTGCCTTGAGCAAAATCCGTCTGTGCCAGGGATTTTTAACTGGGGATCTATAGATCCCTTGGGAGATCTATTGATAGATTTCAGGGAGTCTGTGAATTTGGAAGTGGGGGGAGGGAGGGAGGGAGGGAGGAAGGAAGGAAGGAAAGAAGGAAGGGAAGGAAGGAAGGAGAACTTTATTTTCACAGAACTTTAACTGAAATTTAGGTTTTTATTCAATAATGTATGGAGGCAAAATAGAGTAATCCATAGTCTCTGTCTCCAAAATGTTCAATAAATTTCATGGTCTAAAATTCTTATATCCTAAAAATAAAGAAGCACATACAGTACTGGACTATGCATTTGTTATTTATTTTTTTACTAATTTGATAAGTGTATCGAGGCATAGCTGGTTACGTTTGTGATAAATCTGTATCTATGTGTATTACTTTATATATTTAAATTTTCGTATTTAAGTTTAAGCTAAGTTTTTTTATTATTATTATTGAAGAAAATTAACCTATTGAAGTTACAGGTTTCTGAGAAGTCTGTAGGTTTCACCAGACACAAAAAGATTAAGAAGCTGCATCTATGCAAAACGCTCCAAAAATTCAAAAGTAGCTTTTCATATTACGATCAGGAAGTATTAGTATGGAGATTATCAATCAGGGTGGCTGTTCACCACTATAACAACAATCTGGTTAGTCCAGCAATCATCACAGTCCACTGTGATTTCACATCCATCATGATTCCATTGCACAACTTACACAAATTGGTAATTCATGCTATTTATATCATGTCAGTGATTTGCAGTAATTTGTGACATCTGCATTATGATATCATCAATCCTAAGATGTCACTTGCCTTCACTTGCATCTTCCCTAGATACCCATGCTCTGATGTGGCGGTGGGACATGATTTCAACCGCTGCGGTTAATCCGTGGTTTTATGGTTAATTAGTTAATACGTTAGCTTGCGCTGGCTGGGGAATTCTGGGAGTTGAAGTCCACACCTCTTAAAACCCCAACATTGAGAAACACTGAGTTAGCATATTAACTTATGGTTTAATATGTTGATTTAGATGTAGAGAGACAGGTATGTTCCATGTTCAGAAAATTATACAGTGCTGGGGTGAGCTAAATGCTGCCCCACCAATGCCCCTTGAGTCACTCCTTTATCCACTGCCAAAAATTCTGGTGTGGTTTATTGCAAAAACTGGTGGCAAATTTAATAATTAGAACACTCCAATTATTCTTTCAGAATTATGATAGCTCTGCAGAGTTGAGTGAAATAAGAGTTTTTTTTCCCCCTACATACAGACCCTCTTTGCTCAATATCCTTCTGGGTTCAGTTCCAAGTGGGAGAAATGACACTGGGAACATGGAGACTGCATGGAAAGATGGTTTTTAATGGTGGACAGGACCACATGCCTTGATGATGTTGGGTGAAGAAAAAAAGGGGAAGAGATGCTGAGAGTGCCTGAGTTTTATACCCTCTCTGGACTTTTGAATTTGAGCTTGTATTCTGATTGGTTGTCAGACTCCCATGGGGCCATGCAGAGGCAACTCTGTAGGCTGTCCTGAGTCCCAAGCTTGGTTGAGTCTTGCTGGGTGATGTAATCTTCCCAAGTGCCATGTGGTGAGATGGGTAGAGGGCTAATCCTACCTTTGTTGGATCTTGGGTGAGGGCATTTGCCTATGAATAGACCTAGCTATCTCTTAAGTGGGGACATCTGCTGTGGGCTATTGAGGAGAGTGGGTGCTATTAAGAGGAGTCTGCTTCCTGCCTAAAAACATGTTTCTCCATTTCTCATCCAGGAAGGTATATTCTGGTTTTTTAATATTTCCTAGAATATTTTATCTTTCTAGGAGAGGGGTGGGTGCTAACTTCCTACAGTCCTTATGCATTTTATATCACTATGTAAGTCCCACATCTGTCTACCTAAAAGCAGAGAACAAACATGGCGTCTTCCTGTGAAAATTGCCCACCTCTTTGATACAGGCTGCTCTTTGCCATTTTTTAAAGATCCTGCTTGATTCTCCTGCCCGATCACAACCTATTTTTTTTAAAAAAATCTTCCTTCCAACTTTTTTTTAAAACAGGCCATTTTTGAGCCTGGGATCTGCTTTTCAAGAAGCACAAACTTCAAATCCGATTTGAAACCAGGATCCAGTTATGCTGGTTCTCTGACCACTTAACCAATTTCAGAAATCTCTCTCTGAACATCTCAGAACGGATTAAATGTTTCTCTTCCCCACTAATGAGTCCCTTCCTCTCTCCCCTCCCCCACCTCTTTCTTTTGGTAGAAGGATGGATATCACTTAAAGTGAATGACTACCCTTAGGCTTTTCTGTGTACTTGTGCCAATATATCATGCTGAAACGGTGCTAATTTTGAATTGCTGCCCACTGCATCATATTAGATAACCTCCCGTTTTCTCTCCACCCGCCTACACATTAATTAAAGCAAACACTGCTATCTTTACAAGATAATTTCTTGTAAGAGAGGGGGAGAAAGAAAGAGGGAGAAAGGGAAGGGAAGGGAAGGGAAGGGAAGGGAAGGGAAGGGAAGGAAGGAAGGAAGGAAGGAAGGAAGGAAGGAAGGAAGGAAGGAAGGAGAAAGAGAGAGAGGAAGGAAGGAAGGAAGGAAGGAAGGAGAAAGAGAGAGAGGAAGGAAGGGAGGAAGGAAGGAAGGAAGGAAGGAAGGAAGGAAGGAAGGAAGGAAGGAATCTTATAACATTCGGACAACAGATTTTAAGATCTTTTACAAATCTTGTTACTGGGTAGAAGTAAGGAAATAAACGAAAAAAGAAAAATCATCTAAAGGCAACATGAAAAGTGCCAATCCATAAACCCAAAATGGGTAATTTTAAGGGAAAAGTTAGAATTGTGCTGGCATTAGTAAAATGGGAATGGCTGCTAGAAAGTGGATGGAGAATCAATGCTATGCTGATTTTGAATTCCTTTCAAATATTTACTACCATCACAGTAGGGCCTGGATTAAGCTGACTCTCAGTGCAACAGATTTTCATACCAATTGGGCAGATTTTCAGGGCACTTCCCATTAGTTAGCAATAACAGTTGCATTTAGGCTTATATACCGCCCCATAACATTTTACAGCCGTCTCTGGGCGGTTTACAATGTAGATGCTTTGTGGAAGCCTTGCCCTTTTCCCAGCACTATGGATGTCTCCAGAGAGGAAGGTCTTTGCATAAGATGCCCAAAGTATGATCATATGATATGATCATACCAAAAAAAGATGTTGAGACTTTGGGAAAAAGTGCAGAGAAGAGCAACTAAGATGATTAAAAGTCTGGAGACAAAAACATATGAAGAACAGTTGCAGGAAATGGGTATGAGAGTGTGACCACCAGTCTAGAGAAAACAAGGAATGGGGGAAGCAGGACAATGGATGGAAACTCATCAAGGAGAGAAGCAACCTGGAATTAAGGGGAAACTTCCTAACAGAGAGGACAATTAACCAATGGAACAGCTTGCCTCCAGAAGTTGTGGGTGCTTCATCACTGGAGGTTTTTAAGAAGAGATTGGACAGTCACTTGTCTGAAATGGTTATCAGGTCTCCTGCTTGAACAGGGGCTGGACTAGAAGATCTTCAAGGTCCCTCCCAGGTCTATTCTCTTCTATTTGAACCAAGTCATTTGAGCCTTAAGTAAGAACTCTGGGTTGATTTGTTTGATAATCCATGGTTTCTTTTCTTGGCTGTCTACAATATAGGTAGTCCTCGATTTACAATTCATTTAGCAACAGTTTGATTACAACGGTAGTGGAAAAAAATGACTTACGACCGTTTTCACACTTCTGATCATTGCAGCATATCCGTGGTCACATGATCAACATTTGGGCCCTTGCCAGCTGGTATGTATTCATGTCCCAGGGTCATGTAACCTTCCCAGCTGCCTTCCGACAAGCAAAGTTAATTAGGGAACCCAGATTTGTTTAACAACATCCGTGATTCATTTAGCAACTGTGGCAAAAAAAAATGTCACACAACTCATTTATTTATTGAATGTATTTGCTGCCCATCTTGTAATGGAATGACTCTGGGTGGCTTTTTAACAACTTCTTAACAACTGTTTTGCTAAGCAACAGAAATTTTGGGCTGAGTTAGAGTCGTAAATCAAGGACTACCTGTATATATCCATCTACAAAATCGTCCGCGTGTCTCTTGATCTACTCATCAAAACCACCTTTCTCTGTTTGATCTGATCTTTTGGGGGTTGGTCTCAGCGAGATTTGTGGGGGACCACAGAAGCGGTGATCAAACTGATAAAATCATATCACTAAAGTGGAATCAATCCCCGATCTCCTTCTGTGCCGCGTGTATGGCCCAAAGAGTTGATGCTTGGATCATTTCAACCTTGCCTTCCAAATTCTGATCCTAGCAGTGAAGGCTGGCAGGTTGCAATTACATTCAAATGTGTTTAACTCAGTGGAAACCATACATACCTGTAAGAAGAAATTAAACCAGCATTTAATCCTGGAAGGCCACAGAGTAATGTCGCCTTTAAAAAAAATAAAGCCACTTCTGTTTTTCCTCTGCTAACGCGCCTCACCATTTTAGCCATTAGGTGTAAACATATTCAACCGCTATGAATACTTCATTATTATTACTATTATTAACAATTGCACCAAAATTCTTCCTGGCAACCTTAGCCCCTGAATTTTTTTCTCAGGGCACCGTTAGACGGTCTTCCCAGACTGAGAAATTACCTGCCGTGTTCATTAAAAAAAAGCAGGAGCACCATCATCTGATAACCTCACACCTGTTTTCCTTGCACCGACAACCGTTTCATTGAGTCTGTTAACCTTGTGTTGCTCGGCAAAGGGGCACAGTTTATCAGTCTCTGCATTAAGCAAACCTCTAGGCGCTGTATTTTCCACCTGTGCAGGGGCGGAAACATCCGTTATTCATCAAAAGATCATAGATGTCTCATTCGCCTTCCAAAGGGGAGGCAGAGGGACTCTTTCATTGTATTCACAGTGCAGGCTTGTTTTCCATTCCTGTATTGATTGATGTGAAAAAGCTCAATCCTTTTTTGGGGGGGGGCTTAAGATGAACACAGGGCCAGTGCTTGGAATGGGGGAGGCACCTGCCAGGCCAGTTTTAAAAGAGACTTGCTGCCAAAGTTTCATCCCAGGCTTTGCTTTGCTTCTAACTTCGACCATTTTTTCCCCCAGGGTCCATCAGCATTTCTTATTTGTAATCCAGTGGTGGGTTTCAGCAGGTCCTGACCAGTTCTGGAGAACCGGTAGCGGAGATTTTGAGTAGTTCGGAGAACCGATAAATACCGCCTCTGACTGGCCCCGCCCCCATCTATTCTCTGCCTCCCAGATCCCAGGTGATCGGGAGGAAATGGGGATTTTGCAGTATCCTTCCCCTGGAGTGGGGAGAGAATGGAGATTTTACAGTATCCTTTGCATGGAGTGGGGAGGGAATGTGGATTTTGCAGTAACCTTCCCCTGGAGTGGGGAGGGAATGTGGATTTTGCAGTAACCTTCCCCTGGAGTGGGGAGAGAATGGAGATTTTACAGTATCCTTCGCAAGGAGTGCGGAGGGAATGGGGATTTTGCAGTAACCTTCCCCTGGAGTGGGGAGGGAATGTGGATTTTGCAGTAACCTTCCCCTGGAGTGGGGAGGGAATGGGGATTTTACAGTATCCTTTGCATGGAGTGGGGAGGGAATGGGGATTTTGCAGTAACCTTCCCCTGGAGTGGGGAGAGAATGGAGATTTTACAGTATCCTTCGCATGGAGTGCGGAGGGAATGGGGATTTTGCAGTATCCTTCCCCTGGAGTGGGGAGAGAATGGAGATTTTACAGTATCCTTTGCATGGAGTGGGGAGGGAATGGGGATTTTGTAGTATCCTTCCCCTGGAATGGGGAGGGAATGGGGATTTTGCAGTAACCTTCCCCTGGAGTGGGGAGAGAATGGAGATTTTACAGTATCCTTCGCATGGAGTGGGGAGGGAATGGGGATTTTGCAGTAACCTTCCCCTGGAGTGGGGAGGGAATGGGGATTTTGCAGTAACCTTCCCCTGGAGTGGGGAGGGAATGGAGATTTTACAGTGTCCTTCCCCTGCCACGCCCACCAAGCCACGCCCACAGAATCGGTAGTAAAAAAAAATTGAATCCCACCACTGTTGGGATCCCAGAAGAATGAAAGGCATGTTTCAACTCCACATTTTCTGTCCTAAGGAATGCCCGAAATTTGATATTTTTTGAGCCAAGAATGGGACTTGGTTATCTGTGATATAAAAACCAAAAAAACCCAAAACCCTAGTGCAGAAATTGCAATCTACCTGTTGGTTTAGAAGTTGGAGGGGAGATGTCTCAAGTCAACTTCTAACAGAATTTGCAAAGACTGGCTCCCCTCCCCACCCTCAAAGTTTTTGAACTGGCTCCCTGCTTGGTTCAAGAGGGATGAATAAGTGACAGTGACATATTCAAGGCTTAAAGCGCAGTAGCAGAATAACTAAGTTGGAAGGGACCTTGGAGGTCTTCTAGTCCAGCCCCCTGCTCAAGCAGGAAATCCTGTACCATTTCAGACAAAACTCCTCTTAAAAACCTCCAGTGTTGGAGCACCCACAGCTTCTGGAGGCAAGCCATTCCGCTAATTAATTGTTCCCACTGTTAGGAACTTTCTCCTTAGTTGTAAGTTGATTCTCTCCTTGATCAGTTTTCATCCATTGTCCTGCCTTCAGGTACTTTGGTGGATAGGTTGTCCCCCTCTTTTTTGTGGCAACCCCCTTAGATATTGAAAGACTGCTACCATGTCTCCCCTAGTCCTTCTTTTCATTATACTAGACATACCCAGTTCCTGCAACTGTTCTTCGTATGTTTTAGCTTCCAGTCCACTAATCATTTTTGTTGCTCTTCTCTGCACTCTTTCTAGAGTCTCAACATCTTTTTTATACTGTGGTGGCCAAAACTGGATGCAATATTCCTAATGTCAGCACTTAATGCTGCATTTACTCTAGTGCTGACATAAGAAGGAGAAGCGGAGGAGTCTGGAAAGGGACGTTTGACTTTTCACCTACTTATTTTCCCTGGAGATAATATCCCCTAGGAGATGGGATGGGAGGGGGGAAATTCCTTTGAGCTAGAGCAGTAGATTAGGGGTAGAGTGACTTGGAAGATGGCCAATGAGTGCAGAGGAGTGGGGAAAGGAAAGGGAGGGTTTTGGATCAGGAAGTCAGTGTTGGCTACGATGGAGTCGGAGTTAGAATGTCGTGCTTAATAAATGGGAGTTTTTCATCAAAGACTTTGTTTGAAATGCAATTTATTTGAGACGACCTCGAAACCTGAAACCTAATGTGCTGACCACTTCTTCAGGGACATGGAAGACATAGCTGGCTTTGTGACCTACCTGGTATGAATTTGGAATCCAGACATTCTAGTTTATAGCTCATGGTTTATGATTCCTTTCAGCTGGGTAAGATCAAGGAGTCAAATGGTACATAGATAGATTTTGGAAAGATCTCTGTAATGCTAGTTTTGGGGCAAATACAGATAGCCCTTGATTTGCAACCATTTGTTTAATGACCATTCAGAGTTACACTGACACTGAAACAAGTCACGTATGTACAATTTTCACACTTACGACCATTGCGGCATCCTCATAGTCACATGATCAAAATCCAACCGCTTGGCAACTGACTCATATTTAGGACAGTTGCAGTATCGGACAGTATCAACGGGGAAGCCAATATAGGACTCACCGCCCTGAGTCCTATATTGGAGAAGGGCGGTATAGAAATTTAAACAAATAAATAAATAAATAAATTTACTTAACCACCATGTTAGCAACAACTGCAGTGATTCACTTAACAACGGTGGCAAAAAAAAGATCGTCAAATGGGACAAAACTCACTTTATAACTGTCTGGCTTAGCAACACAAATGTTGAGTTCCATTTGTGATCGTAAATCGAGGAACTGGGAAAACCAGAGCCTTAAGTATACGGTTAGGGTAGCTTAAACCCCTGGCCCATCAAGTAAGGCAGGGGTGAAATCTATTTACCTTCCTTACTGGTTCGGAAGTGCATGTACCGCGCGTATAATGTGCGCATGCAGTAAAAAACAGGAAGTAATGACACCCAGGCGGGTGGGTGGAACGTCGCTCCGCCATAGCTACCAGATCGCCGAACCAATGGCCAAGATCGCTACCGGACTGGGCGATCCAGTCCGATCCGGGAGCATTTCACCCCTGAAGTAAGGGGTTCTAAGACTTATAGGCTGCCATAATATGATGTAACACAGCTGCTTTCCCGAAACTTATGTTGAGAAGGGGGAAAAAAAAATATCTCAACTCTGGAGACTCTTCATATTTCTGCATGCAAAACTGTTGGATGTGCTACAAGGAGACATATGGCTGTTTCTGCAACTTGCCCTGATTAGAAATCTTTAGTAGTCTGCAAATCTCTAAATCTAAGCTCCTGCCACTTTGTTTGTTTGTTTGCTTAATTGTGCAGTGATTCTCTTGTCCCGGTGCTCACTGCGTCTCTAGATGGTTTCCAGGTATCAAAATAGCAATAAAATGAAATCGCCGTTTCAAAACTGTAATAATGGAATGGTGGCCCTTAATATCCAATAATGAGAAAAAATAAATAGTTTATTTAAATAGTCGGCAGCTCTCTTACAGAATGGAAAGCAGGGGGGTGTCTGCAAGGAAGGGTCAAAATCTTCCAAGGTGGCGGATATGGCTCGGCCCCCTTTTTTTGGCATTTAGATACAGAATTTTTGGGTGGATTTTAACCCTTACTGGTGGATACCCTGAAATTCAGGATGTCACCGGGTACCCCTGTAAGCCAAGCTAGAAGAAGGTGGAGAAAGAGGATCTGTTTTTTAAGTGTTTTCCCCGAGTGTAGCCTAGCAACAGGAAAACAAATCTTGCTCCAAGTTCCCTCCACCCTCAAAAATAAATACAGCACGGGGGCATCTTCTGCATTTGATTCCTAGTTCATTGTTACGCTACCTTTTCATAACAGTGACATTACCTGAGCATTGATCCCCTTTAGAAATGAAATGGAACAGTGGTATTAAAGTTTTTCCTTGCTCTACTTAGCTTGTAAAGAAAATTAGATTGTTTTGCCTGAGATATTTTGGTCTCCGTGTAAAAAATTATTCACCAACTTTCTGCTACGCTTACCTTCAAGATTTAGCTTCCTTTTGTCATCTGACACTTTTCTTTTCTTTTCCTTTCTTTTCTCCTCTCTTCTCCTCTCCCCTCCCTCCCTTCTCTCCTTCCTTCCTTCCTTCCATCCATCCTTCCTTTCTCCTCCTCTCCTCTTTCCTCCCCTCTCCCTCCTCTCCTCCCCTTCCTTCTCCCCTTCCTTCCTTTCTTCCATCCATCCATTTTTCCTTTCTCCTCCCCTCCCTCCCTCCCTTCTTCTCTCCTCTCCCTTCTCTTCTCTCCTCTCCTCTCCTCTCCTCTCTTCTCCTCTTCCTTCCTTTCTTCCATCCATCCATTTTTTCTTTCTCCTCCCCTCCCCTCGCTTCTTCTCTCCTCTCCCTTCTCTTCTCTTCTCTTCTCTCCTCTCCCCTCCCCTCCCCTCCCCTCCCCTCCTCTCCTCTCCTCTCTTCTTTTCTCTTATCTTCTCTTTTCTTCCTCTTCTCTCCTCTTTCCTCCCCTCTCCCTCCTCTCCTCCCCTTCCTTCTCCTCTTCCTTCCTTTCTTCCATCCATCCATTTTTCCTTTCTGCTCCCCTCCCTCCCCTCCCCTTCTCCTCTCCTCTCTTCCCCTTCCTTCTCCTCTTCCTTCCTTTCTTCCATCCATCCATTTTTCGTTTCTCCTCCCCTCCCCTCCCTTCTTCTCTCCTCTCCCTTCTCTTCTCTTCTCTCCTCTCCTCTCCCCTCCCCTCCCCTCCCCTCCTCTCTTCTCTTCTCTTCTCTTCTCTTTTCTTCCTCTTCTCTCCTCTTTCCTCTCCTCTCCTCCCCTTCCTTCTCCTCTTCCTTCCTTTCTTCCATCCATCCATTTTTCCTTTCTCCTCCCTTCCCTCCCCTCCTCCTCTCCTCTCCTCCCCTTCCTTCTCCTCTTCCTTCCTTTCTTCCATCCATCCATTTTTCCTTTCTCCTCCCCTCCCTCCCTTCCCCTCCCCTTCTTCTCTCCTTTCCTCTCCTCTCCTCCCCTTCCTTCTCCTCTTCCTTCCTTTCTTCCATCCATCCATTTTTCCTTTCTCCTCCCCTCCCTCCCCTTCTCCTCTCCTCTCCTCTCTTGTGTTAAGCATTTACTTATTCAAGAAGTAAAGAACAGTATAAAAATGTGACAATAGCTTTTTTTTAAAAAAAAAAAAAGTTTTCTTAATGGCTCCTTTCCCAGTCAGGAATGCATTAATACAACACATTGGCTGGTTTATCCAGAAGTCTCTTGTAATCAAGTGCAGACTTGTAGGGCTAGGTCTGAGTGTGTGCATGTTTGTGTGTCGGCAAGTACTAGTGTGTGTGTGTGTGTGTCTCTATGTTGCTTTAGTTTATATTAGCCCTGGAGGCAGAGTTAACACTTAAAATGGGACAAGAGTGTTTGCAGCCATCAGAGAACTTTCCAGCCAGCTTCAATAACATCACTCTGTTTTTTCCTTTCTTTTTTTGTATATAATTTTTTTTTTGGCAGCAAAGACTTCAGTGGAACCATCTGTCTCTCTATTAGTGTTTTGAGTTCTGTTTTGAAGCTTCTTTGCTTGGCAAAGTCATTTTCATACATGGAACTCTTCTCCTTCTCCTTTTCTCCTTCCTTCCTTCCTTCCTCCCTTCCTTCCTTCCTTCCTTCCTCCCTTCCTTCCTTCCTTCCTTCCTTCCTTCCTTCCTTCCTTCCTTCCTTCCTTCCTTCCTTCCTTCCTTCTGGTTCTTTGCCTAAGAATACAATGCAAAAATTCAATTCACCTTCAAAGGAGAAAGAAATTTCTTTGGCATTTAAAAGGGAGAAGGGAAAGGAGCAAATTAAGGCAGTAACAAGGATTATTCCAGGGTCATTAAAATTTCTCTGCACAGTATATGCATTTACCTTTGGGTAAATCCCGTTCAATTTTACAGACATCCATAAGGGTATACTATGAGCAGAGCGCTTGGAAGCATGAGAGTCATTACTCTGCAGGTGCTGAAATGTTTTGGTCAAGAGAAATTGAATTCTTACAACCACAATAACATGTCATTATTAGAGAACTGCTCAAATAACAATTCTGCAACACTATTTTTAAAAGGTGTGTGACTCTAAAAATAGAACAGGATGAGGGAGGGAATCAAGAAGGGGGGGGGAATCCTATTCGAGATCCATATGGACTCAAAATAGATCTGTGTGGTGCTATTGCTCTTTCCGTGGTCCACAGAGGTGGGGATACTTCCAGACTCAGATTGTCCCAAAAATCAAAGACTGTAATATATTTTCCAATTTCCAATTACCTGTACTAGAGTTGTAATCTAATCTAGATGAGTCAAAAAATAGGAGAGAATATTAGTACCTCTGGGTTGAACTGTGGGGTCCTTGATGTTCTCTGAGCTTGGTGGTTTTCTTGAAGACATTTCATTACCCAACTAAGTAACATCATCAGTGCTAGAAGGAAGTGTGGTTTGTAGGGAGGAGGAGAAGGACAGTGGGGTGCTTGATGCTCTCGGAGCTCGGTGGTTTTCTTGTAGACATTTCATTACTCAAGTAGGTAACAACTTGAGTTCTAGAAGGAAGAGTCAGAAAGGAGCAAACCCCACTCCCACCTAGCACTGATGATGTTACTTAGTTGGATAACGAAACGTCTGCCAGAGAACAACCAAGCTCAGAGAGTACCAAGGATCCCACAATTAGGACCTCTCTCTGGAGTTTTTTGTTGACTGCAAAAAAAGATAATAAGCTTCCCAAGTCATGGCGTGCTATTTTATCTCTACTGTATCAAAGACCATTGGAACAGGTCTCCCGTGGCACACAGACTAAATCAGTGTTTCCCAAAGTGTGGTACGCGTACCCCCAGGGGTACGGGAAGAGTTTGGTGGGGGTACGCATTGCACCGGAGTTTGGTGGGGATCACATGGGAATATCCACTGCACCGTGCTTAGCTGCGCCCACAGAACAAGGAAAGAAATAGGCGTGTATCGCAGTTTTTACACGGGAACTGGGGCCATCGTACATCGTATCGCAACTCATTATGGCGGGAACTTCTGCGCATCCTTCGCGCAGCTCAGGTTCGGCCATTTTTAAACTGCGGGAATATTAACAGTTGACGTTGAGCCGCGGAGCTGTTTAAACGCCGGAGAATTGCAGTGTTATCTAACGGTTAGACAGTCTTGTGAGGCGTGACACGGCATGAATATACTGTACTTCGTTACAGAGACAACTTACTTCTTTAATAGTTAGTTCCGGTTTTTTATGAGGGGTACTCAGCGTTACGAAAATTATAGAAGGGGTACACATATGTCAAAAGTTTGGGAAACACTGGACTAAGTGGATGAAACCCATCAGGCTTTTGGCCACATTTCAGGACCTTGGCCACGCCAGGAACTCAACTTCACCCGGTGAAAAAAAAACATCTCGAGGGAAAAATCTCTTCCTTTTTGTACGCAGAATTTCATGCAATCAAAACGATGAGCCTCTGGAACAGGGGTGAAATATAAAATTTGTTACTACCGGTTCTGTGGGCGTGGCTTGGAGGGGGGAGGTAATGTGACTGGGTGGGCGTGGCCAACTTTTTTTTTTTTTTAAACTTTTCAAAGCATTTTTTCTAATGCTTTGAAAAGCCTCTCTGACGATCAGGCAACTCAGCTGGGATCGTCGGAGACTTTTCAAAGCATTTTTTTTTTACCACCTCTTCGGCCAAGAGGTTGCAGAAAAAAATGCTTTGAAAAGCCTCTGACGATCCCAGCTGAGCCGTGTGATCATCAGAGGCTTTTTTTTTTTTACTTTTAAAAGCATTTTTTCGTCGAAAGAGGTTGTAGAAAAAATGCTTTTAAAAGTAAAAAAAAAAAAAGCCTCTGATGATCCTACGGCTCAGCTGGGCATGGTGGTGGGGGGGCAAGGATTTTTGCTACCGGTTCTCCGAACCACCCGCCACCATCGCTACCGGATCGGGCGATCCGGTCTGAACCGGGAGCATTTCACTCCTGCTCTGGAAGGATACCTGACAATTGCTGTCTTAAATCTTAAGGCTAACTGTTAAGCTGTAATATTTGGTTTGATGTTTACCGCTTCTTGCCCAGCAGGTCCAAGGTCAGCTACCGCCACTAATGATCCCCGTATTCCCTCCAGACCAGCGAACCCTAGCAGCAGCAGCCCAGCAAGGATTCCTGCTGCCACCTGGTTTCAGCTACAAGACAGGCTGCAGTAAGTCAATTTCTTCATCTTCAAATCTTTTTTGTCAGTGCACAACATATGTACAATAAGATTGGTGGAGCTCCCTCAGTGCATCCCCCCACAACACAATACAACTCACAGTGAAGACAGAAAATCCCTAACCCAATAAATCATATGAACAAAACACTCAGTCCTATTGCACCAGTGTGGACATGTTACACGCTGCGCCGGCCCAGCAAGACCATTGTACTACGTAGTTATGTTATTTCTCATTCAGGAGTCTGAATGGACAGCCCACAGATAAAAAGTGTCCTTCAGCCTCTTTGTGTGGCTGGCTATGCTTCTATATCTCCTCCCCGATGGTAGGAGGGTAAAGAAGTGGGGACCAGGACGAGAGTCAATTGTTTTCAAACAGGTGTGATGCGCCTAAAGTGGACCGTACATGAGCTGGCAGGGGGAAGCAATCAGAGACAGGCCATCCTCCTTCAAACTGTATATTGGGTGGGTCAGGAGGTGGGCTGAGAAGGTGCCTGCAGACCCCTCACATCCTAGACACAAACGGTTTCAACTCAGGGGTGAAATCTAAAATTTGTTACTACCGGTTCTGTGGGCGTGGCTTGGTGGGGGGGAGGTAATGTGACTGGGTGGGTGTGGCCAACTTTTTTTTTTTTACTTTTAAAAGCATTTTTTCTACAACCTCTTCGGCCGAAGAGGTTGCAGAAAAAAATGCTTTTAGAAGCCTCTGACGATCAGGCAACTCAGCTGGGATCGCCAGAGGCTTTTAAAAGCATTTTTTTTCTACAACCTCTTCGACCGAAAAATGCTTTTAAAAAGCTCTGACGATCCCAGCTGAGCCGCGCGATCATCAGAGGCTTTTTTTTTACTTTTGAAAGCATTTTTTCGGCTGAAGAGGTTGTAGAAAAAAATGCTTTTAAAAGTAAAAAAAAAAAACAGCCTCTGATGATCCCACGGCTCAGCTGGGCATGGGGATGGGGCGCAGGGATTTTTGCTACTGGTTCTCCGAACCACCTGCCGCCATTACTACCGGATCGGGTGATCCGGTCCAAACCGGGAGCATTTTACCCCTGTTTCAACTCCTTGCCTCAGGATGGCACTATAGGGTATTGCATGCCAAGACAATGAGATACAGGGACAGTTTCTTCCCTCATATCCCCACTGTGTTGAACCCTTAATTCTCCCACTTCTGTCTAATGTGTATGTATATTAACTCATAGGCTGTGGCTGGAGGAATGGGACAACTTGCCACAGTCAACTCGTCATGGCCAACTCGTCATGGCCAACTTGCTCTGGGACCACTCAACAATTCTATTTAATTATTTAAAATCATTTAAAAAATGATTTAATTTCTGTCATTCATATTTCACTGTGTCCTTCCTTTTGCATCCTTTCCTTAAGGATTCTATTTCACCATTTCTTCAATATTAGTGTAACTCTTGTCCTGGGAGAGTTGGCCATGGTAAGTTCTCCTAGCCCGGCTATAGTATTATTATTTATTCCTTTTATTATCTTCTTTACTTCCTCTTTTTTTATTATTAGTATTATTATTACTATTATTTTCTCTGTTGCCTTGCAAGTACACTGAGTGCTTCTGTACCGGAGACAAATTCCTTGTATGTTTAATTAGAGTTGGGCAGATAAAATCCTTGGTTGTATAAACAGAGGCATAGAATCAAAATCATGTGAAGTATTAGTACCGCTTTATAAAGCCTTAGTAAGGCCACACCTGGAATACTGCATCCAGTTTTGGTCACCACATTACAAAAAAGATGTTGAGACTTTGGAAAAAGTGCAAAGAAGAGCAACTAAGATGCTTAAAGACCTAGAGACTAAAATAGACAGCAGAACCTGGGTTCCGACCAAAAAATTCACAAATATATTTTTTTCGCAGCCGATTTCTCCTTCCGCACCAATTTTTTTTTTGTAAGCACCAAATTTCCAAAATTAAGTTCAGGTCACGACCAAATCGGCTTATGACCAAAGTTATGGAATGAATTATGGTGACCAGATACTCAACTATATGAAGAACGGTTGCAGGATTTGGGTTCGGCTAGTCTAGAGAAATAAAGGACTAGGGGGGATAGATAGCAGTCTTCCAGTATTTGAGAGGCTGTCACAAAGAGGAGGGGGTCAATTATTTTTCCAAAGCACCTGAAGGCAGGACAAGAAACAATGGATGGAAACTAATCAAGGAGAGAAATCAACCTGGAATCGAGGAGAAACTTCCTAACAGTGAGGACAATTAACTCCTCCTTCTTCTGCCATATCCATCAAGCAATCATGTTGGCGATCCTATTTTTGTCAACAGCCGCATGAAAAAGTGCTGCTGAGTTTTATCCAAACCAGTCCGTTAGATTTTGAAACCATGATGTTCTTCTTCTGCCTGGACCTCGTTTGCCTTCAATCTTTCCCTGGAGGATTAAGCGAAGGATGCCCTATTTTTCTGGGTGTCACATCACATGTCCAAAATATTCTAACTTTTGCTTTTTTAAGGACTTTGATGATTTCCCTTGGCTTTCCCAGGTGGCTTACCACCTCCTCATTGTGTCAACCCAGTATATACATAACAACCGTCTATAAATCCACATTTCAAATGCTTCTAGTTTCTTCAAGTGGTTTTCTGTCAGAAACCAACTCTCTACTCCGTAGAGCAGGATAGAGAAGATGTAACATCTGACAAGCATACTAGCTGTACGCAAGGTGATAATGTGAGAAGGAACATCTCTCCACCTGCCATCTGGCAAAAGAGGAAGGGGCTATACATATAAAAATAAATAGGAATATTTTTAATAGAAAGACATTGCGGAGGTTAAATCCAAGCAACTGGACCAGAGAGATTGGAAATCCAGGCCATTCACCATGCCTCCCAGCCAGCCCTTGCTTGCGATGGCCTCCAACTGATGAAAGAAAAAGAGAAGAACCCAAGAATTTGGTCAGATGCCCTTCCTAAACCACCTGTTCTGTACTTAATGAAGAGGTTTAATTTGCTCTTTTTGCAAACGATCTCCCAATAACGTGCAAGCACCATTAATCTCAATGGGAGTTCGGTGCATAGATCGAGGCTAACATATGCCTCTCAATTTATGGGCGAAAACAAAGCACAAGTTTACAACGGGTTTAAAGGCTGGAAAGTTGAAGATTGATTCTGGAAAGTTGTGCTTTCAGAGGATTGTCCGTCCGGGGTTTTTTTGTGCATGTGCGTCAGGGGTGAAATGCTACCGGTTCGCATTGGTTCGGGCGAACCGATAGTGATAAAAGCTACCGGTTCGGGCAAACCAGTATTTCCAACAATCAACTGTGCCACGTGATTTAAATTCACTAGTATAGGTGATTAAATTTGCTATAGGGGAGGTAGAGATTGGAGCGGCCTTTGTTTCAGCAAGCAGATTTATCTTGGTTAGGAATTTCATAAAACTGCCTTCATTCATTTCCGGTGATCTAACTCTTCTGACATCAGTTTTCTATCTATCTGAAGCGCTCTTGTTCTGAAAACGACAGCCTTCGGTCGTCCTCTTTGGCTTTATTATGTCCGCATCAGTATATCATTGACGGATTCATGAATTCGTCAATTGTCTTTTGTTAGCCCAGGATACTTCACTGAAAGCAAATGAATTCGTTTTCAAAGCCAAAAAAAACCCAAAACCCCCAACCAAAAAACCTAAGTTAATGACAAGGCCCATACCATAATGTTACTTTTTTAATAGCGTGACGGTGATGATGATTTTTACTGGACTTATGTTTCATATGCCGAACTGTTAGGGTGCTTCCATCTATGTCTGTGCACTGAATGAAAAAGTTTGCAGGGTAACAGAAGAGAAGCAGAACTGTCGTAATTAAACTCCCCGCAGGACGATTGAACAAATCAATGTAATTATTCAAAATAAATAATATTTTAATTTTGGTCATTCACGTTCCATTCTTTCCCTCCTTTCTTCCTTGCAACCGTACTTTAATGATTCAATTCCACCGTTTCTTTGATATTAGTGTAATCCTTGTCCCACTGTGATTTGCCCCACGGCAACTTCGCTGTGGCAAGTTGGCCGTGGCAAATTGTGGTAGACCAGGGATGTCAAACTCGATTTCACTGAGGGCCGCATCAGGGTTGTGTTTGTCCTCAGGGGGCAGGGTGGGTGTGGCCAGGGTGGGCCTGGCCAGCTCGACGTCATTCCTATCGGGGACACCTGTGGTGGCCCAAGTGCTGTGCCAGCGAAAACAGGCTCCTGAGCTCCATTTTCAGCTGAGACGGCCTCCTGCAACCCTCTGCCTACGCACGGTCCTCCCGAGTTCCGTTTTCACTGGGAGAGACACCGTGGGCCGGTCCAGGAAAGCCCCGTGGGCCAGATCTAAACACCCCTTGGGCCGGATCTGGCCCGCGGGCCTTGAATTTGACCACCCTGTGAGAGACCCTCCGAGAATACAGGTAGTCCTAGATTTACAACTATAACCGAACCCAAAATTTTTGTTGCTAAGGGAAACAGTTGTTAAGTGAATTTTATCCCATTTTGTGACCTTTCTTGCCACCATTGTTAAGTGACTTGCTGCAGTTGTCAAGTCAGTCATACTTAAGTCAGTTTGGCTTCCCCATTGCTGGTTGCCAAGGGGTGGAATTTTGATCACGTGACCACGGGATTGCTGTAATGGTCGTAAGTTTCATAAGTCACATTTTTTCAGTGCCAAATCAAAATCTAATGTGTGACCTCCATGCGCTTTGCTCACGTGTGCGCTTGCACAAAATGTGCGTGGCTTAAAAAACACAGCTAAATAGAACGGCATAGCACCAGGGCGGGTGGGCGGGCCCATCCGCAGGTCACAACTACTGGTTCATTTGAACCGGTCCGAACCGGCTGAATCCCACCTCAGGTTCAGACCCATAGTTGCCGTGGAAGCCATGAACTCCCAAGCCACCCAAATATTGGGTTCAATTGTGGTTGTAAATCTAGGGCTACCTGTATTCTCAGAAGCTTTCTCCAACACCAGAGTTCAAAGTTGTCAAAGCTCTTTCTAGTTCCTTTCTTCAAATCTATCGGTGCCTTTAAATGTACCTATAGATACAACATATAACCGTGATGGCGAACCTATGGCATGCGTGCCACCTGTGGCACACGGAGCCATATCTGTGGACACGCGAGTGTTGCCCTAGCTCAGCTCCAGCGCACATGCGCGTGCCGGCCAGCTGATTTTCGGGCCTTTTGGGCCCACCGGAAATTGGGAAATGGGCCATTTCCAATCTCCAGAGGGCCTCCGGGTGGTGGGGAAGGCCGTTTTCGCCCTCCCCAGGCTGCTAGAAAGCCTCTGGAGCCTGGGGAGGGTGAAAAAGGGTCCTACCTGGCCCACTGTGCCATTGTGTACCAAAAGCGGAGGGACTGTGGGGGGGGATTGTGCGTGCATGCACGGGAGATGGGGCACATAGAATTATGGGTGTGGGCACATGCGTGTGTGAACACCCCCCACCGCACACTCCCCCCGCTTTTGGCACTCGATGGCAAAAAGGTTAGCCATCACTGACATATACACTACATCTTAGTAAATGGATTTTGTGGGTGCATTTGCAGCCCTGGTTGAATAATTGCGTCCCACACTTCTATTCTTCCTCAGATGGGTGTTGTCTGAGAATTTATTTTTTTATTATTATTATTAAACGTCTGTGCTGCCCATTTCTCAATTAAAAGGTTTTAGCGCACCCAGCTACAATCCCGACCACAGTCTAGAAATCTGGTCTCCTCGCATTTTTCTTCATCAGATGGGAGATGTGATAATTCACACCACTTGAATGTATATCTTAAAAGCCTCCCCCAATCTCACTTGGCTATTTTGGTAGGTCTGGAAAAGGCCAAGAATGCATCCCATTAAGCAGAACTGGCAGATTCAATTAATTCCTTGTTTAACATGGTGTGACACTATGTATAAATGTGTTTGCTTTTCAATTCCAATGTATTAACACCATGGCAGCTGTGTGGCACGTCACACCCACGAGGCTGACATGGTGTTTTTTTTTTTTTTTTTGATCACCATGGAAATGAAAAATAAAATTAACCAAAATTTTGTTGTTGCCCCTGGGACTCCTTTGAATAGTGGCCTGTTGGTGAGACGTTCCAGAAGGTCTTACTTTATTTCATTAAGAAAGCTGCATTTGATCAATTTCTCCCTAATGTTAAGTGACAATCAAAGGAACAAAAACATCAGACGTTCCATTGCATGCAAAGAGCTCCGTAGAAATCAGATCTAGATGTTTGAGTATTTATTTGGAGACGAGGGTTGAAATCCAGAAGGGATACCGTTTCATGAATAAGGCCTTCACTGTTGTAGAAAGCTTTTTTTCTCTTCTGTCTTGGTCATCTGAACTTCATCAGCAATAGCACACATGGCTTTGGAGCCCACCTGGAATTCTAAAAGCAGATCAAGATGGGGAACAGAGTTCCATAAGTCAATTTGTATATAAAGTACCCAGTATTACTTTTAGATAGGTTGAGGTCCCAAGAATTTTCTGGAACATCAGTAACATACGACGCGAGGTGTCAGGAACCAACCATATCAGGTCCCTAAGCCTGAGGGGAAGTCTACTGCTCCTTCCAAAGTTGCAAATGGTTTAATGATTTTTAATTTTAGAGGATAAATGAAATAGATGGTTAGGAATTATATTAACCATAGTCAAGTGGGAAGAATCAGATCTACATGTTGAGTTCTAGTTAAGCTGCTTTGTTATTCATGCCTATAAACAAGAATCTAGTCGATAACAGCACTGAATTGGGGGCTAGATAAGAGTTAAGGGAATGTAAGAAGGGTTGGACTTAAACTCCTTGTAAAGAGTTAACGGCTCTAGGCTGATTGCTCTCTTGACTCTGTCCACAGGCTTCCCCTGTCCTTCTCCTTAAATTATAGCAGTATACTGTATCTGCTATAATTTCATTTACTTTCCATTTTTGCCCTAATACGGTACTTAACTACTTTCTGGAAAGTAATCTTGTTTTTCCCATCCCTAGAAAAGAAAGATTGCATAGCTCTTTTGTTAGAACAGAGATTTTTCATTAATCTCTTGACAGGAAAGTCTGCTTGATTAGTTAGTTAGTTAGTTAGTTAGTTAGTTAGTTAGTTAGTTAGTTAGTTAGTTAGTTAAATTCTTTCTTTCTTTCTTTCTTTCTTTCTTTCTTTCTTTCTTTCTTTCTTTCTTTCTTTCTTTCTTTCTTTCTTTCTTTTTCACATGTATTATTCCGGGTGGTTTACAACGTTAAAACAAGCCACACCCACAGAACCAGTAGTAAAAAAAATTGAACCCACCACTGCTTTGGCCACCTATATAAGGTGGCTTAAAAATAACTTTTTTAATATATATATGGCACTGGAATTAGCTAGAATTCTCATTCTGTCTTTTCTCTCTCTTTCTCTCTCTTTTTTTTAAGAGATACTCTTCTCTATTATCTTCCCATTGAAAGAAAAAAAAGGGGGAGGGGAGGAAACACTGCCACAAATAATTTAGCATTAGATGAGTTCCTATTTTAGTCTACTCTGAAATAAGTTATTTAAAGTCCTGCTGATTTCAGGGAGAAAATTAAATATTTCTTGTTTGGTTAAAAACTGAGTCAGATCACAGCCTTCTGACGTTAATGGACAAGAAGGCTGTTATCCTTTTGATTCCATCTGCATTAGGAAGGCAGATGCAGAATCCTTGTGCAATCAGCACATTTTATTTTTCTTACGGGGCAAATTAGTGCACCTAGAAATTACTTTTTTTTTTTAAATGACTTAAAAACTTAAAAAGAAATTTACCAAAGTTCAAATGATAAAATATCTAATTACTCCTTAAAATTGGCACAAGACAATGCACCCTGAAGTTAATCGGTTTAATGAATGCTGGACCTCTTGCTGGTTTTCTTAACATCCCTCAGATCTAATTGCTTGATTCGTTATTGATCAAATTTTTATGCCACCTATAAGGTGACTCTGGAGGGCTTGCAGGTTATAAAACAAATAGAAAAATAATTAAAAATTACACAAATTAAGATGTTGAAGCCAATACTGAAACCAGAACTAAGTGATGGACAAGGCAGGAATGAGGTCTTCTTACCCCATCAATCATCTTCAGCGGTGAGTGGCCCCCTCAGGGTCCCAAACCAACTGGCAAAGTCAAATTTTAATACCCTTCTGGAAGGCCAAATGGGAAGGGCAGTTCTTAGCTCCGGTGGTAGAGTGTTGCCACAGGGATGGAGCCACAGCAGAAAAGGCTCTTCTCCTTGAACCCACCAGCTGGGATTTCTTAGCAGATGGGATCCATAGCAGGACTCTTCCGCTGGCATGAGTGGGGCAGGCTAGTCCCATTGGGGAGAGATGGCTCCTCAGATACCTGGACCCATGCCATGTAGGGCTTCTGTGTATGTATGTAATTCAATGAATTGATTTGTGCAGAGGAGGAGGAGGAGGAGGAGGAGGAGGAGGAGAAGGAGGAGGAGAAGGAGAAGGAGAAGGAGAAGACAATAAAAACATAGCTTAACATGTAAGGCCGTGATGGTGAACCTATGGCCCCAGCCCAGCTCCACTGTGCGTATGTATGCACCTCCCGCCAGCCAGCTGGTCTTTGGGTCTCTGCCACGCATGCACGAGGGGCAGGGCCTTCCCCAATCTCCGCATGTTCCCCCCACACACACACCCTACCTTTCTATTCCATTTCTGCTGGCCGTACCAACCTGGAAGCCAAAGCAGGGCACGGGGGTGCTGCATGAGCCCCCCCCCACCGCACCCTGTTTTGGTCCTAGAAAGCCTCCTGCACCAACCTGGAAGCCAAAATGGGGTGCAGGGTGCATGTGGGGGGGCATACGCGGGGCGGGCACTCGCATTGCATTTTGGTGGTTCAGCTTTGGGCGCTCAGCACCCAAAAAGTTAACCATCACTGATGTAAGGTTTGCTTATGTGTCTGTGGAGATTGTCAGCCATCCTGGATGAGAAGCGAAACATCTTCAAAGAAAAAAAACAAAGTCCAATTGCCTCTTGGGAAAAAAAAAAGAAAATTTGCTTATGTGCATGCTTACAAACAGACACACACATGCTTACAAACACACACACATTTATTTTATTATTATTATTTTTTAGTTAGATTTATATTCCGCCCTTCTCCGGAGACTCAGGGCGGCTTACAATGCGTTAAGCAATAGCCTTCATACTTTTGTATATTTTATACAAAGTCAGCTTATTGCCCCCACAAACTGGGTCCTCAATGTATTTAATGTATTTAATGTATTTAACAAATGGCCACCCAAAATTCACAGGGTGATCCTGGGAGATTTACAACGTTAAAATAATATGCATTGAAACTCTTAATCACTTCCTGGTACGGGATGATAACATTAATGTTTAGGATTTAAATATCACAAATATCCCCCCCCGGCGGAATTGCTGATGTTTTCTCTGTTTTGTTTGGTCTCGTTAAGATCATCACATGTTTTATTTTTAATGGAGGATCATGTGGGCAGTATTAAAATTCTTCTTGTTTGGTCCATGAGCAAGGCTTTGCAGAGGCTAATTTCCAATTTAAGTGCCGTCAGCTGATGTCCAACTTCTGAAAACTGCCAAGCCCTGAGGGGGAGAGTTGGAAGTTAAAACTCTTGAAATGGTTTGGTGTTTTGTTTTGTTTGGTTTTTTTAAATCTACTTGACAATAGTATCAAAGCTAATTAGATGGAACATAGATACTGATCTTAAAAGTAGTCATAAGGGCAGAAGTCTTTATGATCCATTTGAAGGAAATAATCTTTGGAGGGGGAAAACACTACCAAATACATTGCACCTCAATTTATGACTATAACTGAGCCCAAAATTTCTATTGCTAAGTAAGACTGCTGCTAAATCTTGGGCTTAGGACCTGGTTATCTACGGGACCGCCTACTACCACCAATAGCCTCCCACTGGCCGGTATGCTGTCATAGAGAGGGGCTCCTCCGGGTGCCGTCAGCCAAACAATGTCGACTGGCGGCCCCTAGGGGGAGGGCCTTCTCTGTGGGGGCACCTACTATCTGGAACGAGCTCCCCCCGGAGATACGGAGGATCCCGGATCTGCGCACCTTCTGCCGTGCTCTTAAGACCTTTTTATTCCACCAGGCGGGCCTGGCCTAATCTTTTCCCTCTTTTTAATTATGCAAATTTTAATCGGTTTTTAAATGATTGGGGTGTTTTAATCTGTCTGGGCCAAATTGTTTAATTCGATTTTACTTTGTTTTTAAATTTTGTATCTATGTATTTTTACTGTTTGGCTGTTCACCGCCCTGAGTCCTTCGGGAGTAGGGCGGTATATAAATCAAATAAAGTAAGTAAGTAAGTAAGTGAGTGAGTTGTGCTCCTTTTTTTTTTTTTTTTTCATGTTCCATTTTAATTCTTAAGACCTTCCCAAGTTTTAGGTAAGGCTTGAAAGCAAAACACAGGGGAATGCATGAAGTTATCTTGAAGACGACAAAATGCGATGACTGCATTTATGACACCCAGTTCTGAATACTGTCTGGAAATCTCAATGAGAGAAGACAATGAAGGAGAACAGAAATCAAAGACATGATTTGGCATTTCAGTCTGATGAGTAATTTAATTTGGACAATTGTTTCTGACTGAAGATATATAAGAAAGGCATCTCAGAAGGTGCTAGAAGGTGCCTGAGAAATTGGAGATGTCTGTTTTAGGTGTTAAGTTCAGCACTCACTATTTCCCCAATATTCTCAATTTTTCTTTACACTTTTGAACTCTGCCATAAGGAAGCTTCTTAAAACAGATGGGAGCTTTTGCCTCAACAATAGAGTTGTGCAGTATTTTATGACTTTTCTTGCCACAGAAGTCAGTCCCTGCCGTTGTTAAGTTACTAACACGGTTGTTAAGTGAATCTGGCTTCCCCATTAACTTTACTCGTCAGAAGGAGGCAAGGGGTAGTCACATGACCTTGGGACCCACCAACCGTCATACAAACATGCCAGTTTTTTGTTGTTGTTTTTTTATTTGATTTATATGCCGCCCTTCTCCGGAGACTCAGGGCGGCTTACAGTGTGCTCAGCAATAGCCTTCATTCTTTTGTATATTTATACAAAGTAAGCTTATTGCCCCCATAACTGGGTCCTCAATTTACCTACCTTAGGAAGGATGGAAGGCTGAGTCAACCTTGAGCCTTGGCGAGATTCGAACCTGCAGTAATTGCAGGCAGCTGGTCTTAATAACAGGGTGCTTTAGACCACTGTACTACCAAGGCTCTTTGGTACAGTTGCCAAGTATCTGAATTTTGATCGTGTGACGATGGGGTTGCTGCAACAGTCGTATGAAAAACGGTCATAAGTCACTTTTTTCAGTGTGGTTATAACTTCCGGGACCAAACAAATGGTTGTAAATCAAGGATTACCTATAAAACAAGTGAAAGACATACTGTAAGATGGTCATGCCATTAGATAAAATCTTGCAAATTTGTGAGGTAATAAACTACAGGTATTCCTCAACCCACGACCACAATTGAGCTCAAAATCTCTCTTGTTAAGTGAGACATTTGTTAAGTGAGTTTTGCCCCATTTTACGACCTTTCTTGCCACAGTTTGTTAAGCGAATCGCTGCAGTCGTTAAGTTAGTAACCTGGTTTGTTAAGTGGAATCTGGCTTCCCCAGTGACTTTGCTCGTCACAAAAAAAAAAAAAAAGTGATCACATGACCTTGGGACCCAGCAACGGTCATAAATATGAACCAATTGCCAAGCATCTGAATTTTAATCACATGACCATGAAGTTGCTGCAAAGGTAACTATGAAAAACGGTCATTCAATGACCACTTTTTTCAGTGTTGTTGTAACTTTGAACGGTCAGTTAATGAACTGTGGTAAGTTGAGGACTACCTGTATTTCTTATTTTTTTATTTCCAAAATTGTAATTTTTTAACGCGATGGAAGGAAGAAATCACGAAATATACAGCCGTCCATTGTTATCCAATTTAATTTTAATTCAATGGGGAGGTGGGGAAATGGCATTCAGGGTTTCTTGCAGCCCCATCCAAAAACTGTTCAGAGCACTCCTTTAAAATCTAAGCAAGGCCCTCAAAAAGAGAAACGGGGAATGCCCCATTTTATCCAGGAGAACTGGGGAAACTGGCTCAACATTTCTAACTTTGTTTCACAGACTGAGAAGGGGGGAAAAAACCAACCCCATATTCTTCTCCACCCTCTACAGAAATGCTGTGAAATGGAGCCAATGCATTTTTCAACACCCCCCCCCTCCCCACTTTGTCAGTAGGACTTTGATGCTTTGTCCACGCAATTGCGGCGAGATGGAAGGCAAACAAATTTAATAAATACATAAAATAAAAATTGGGGTGCTCGGTATATTAAGCAACTTTCCTCGGCAAGAGCCTTGGTAGTACAGTGATGTAAGGCACCCTGTTATTAAGCTGGTTATTAAGACCAGCTGCCTGCAATTACTACAGGTTCGAATCTCACCAAGGCTCAAGGTTGACTCAGCCTTCCATCCTTTCTAAGGTAGGTGAAATGAGGACCCAGTTTGTGGGGGCAATAAGCTGACTTTGTATAAATATACAAAAGGATGAAGGCTATTGCTGAGCACATTGTAAGCCGCCCTGAGTCTCCGGAGAAGGGCGGCATATAAATCAAATTAAAAAAAAAAAAGAAGAAGATTTGAGCTGTTGTTTGTGGAGATTCTCAGTCATCCAGAGGTCATGGTTGTCTCAAAGGTGCTTTTTCAAAAGGCAACTGGACTGTTTCTTTTTCTTTCTTTCTTTTTTTTGTGAGGAAAAAAACACATTTTCCTCTTCTTCCTCAGGAAAAAAAAAAACAACACCAGTCCAGTTGCCTTTTGAAAAAAACACCTTTGAGATCTGAGCTGGGGCTTCCTTCAAAACGAATCACACCTGGGGTTAAGAGCTGCAGTATAGAATAGAATAAAATTCTTGATTGGCCAAGTGTGATTGGACACACAAGGAATTTGTCTTAGGTGTATATGCTCTCAGTGTACATAAGGAGAATTAAATACATTCATCAAGAATAAAAAGATACAAACACTTAGTGATAGTCAAGGTTACTAATAAGCTATCAAATCGTACTAGGAAACGAATAAAAACAATATAAATGGTAAAGATACAAGCGACATGGTTATAGTCATAAGTGGGAAGAGATAGATGCTAGTAAGGAAGAGAAGAATAATAGTAATACAGTCTTAGTAAATTATTTGACAGTGTTGTGGGAATTATCTGTTTAGCAGAGTGATGGCGTTCGGGAAAAAACTGTCCTTGTGTCGAGTTGTTTTGGTGTGCAGTGCCCTATAGCATCTTTTTGAGGGTAGGAGTTGAAACAATTTATGTCCAGGATGTGTGGGGTCTGTAGATATTTTCTACAGATATATATTTCTTTAAATTTATATATATATGTCTCCCATCCACTGATCGAGGTTTTACAATTTTCCTTTCTCTCTCTCTCTCTCTCTCTCTCTCTCCCTTCCTCTTTCTTTCTCTCTCTCTTTCTCTCTCTCTTCTGTTTCCTTCGTGCTTTCCCCCTCCTCTCTTTTTTTTGGGGGGGAAGCGCAGTCCTCTGATCGAGGCGCACTTCCCTCCCCCCCCTCCCCATTTCCCTAAATACATCATGAAAAAAAAGGATGATGTTTCCGCCTTAATTGCTTGTCCCTTTTATTCGTGTTCCTCCCTCAGCCAGAATTGTGAAGTGTTAGTAAAAGGCCTCACAATGGAGCTTTTCATTAGAACTCTGCGAGGCAGACAAAAAAAAAAAAAAAAAAAAGAGGCTTTTTGGAAGGAGTGAATGCAGGAGTTTAATTTGCAGGTGGAGAGTAGATAAAAGGTGCTGACGCCTCTGTTATTTTCTTACTTAGGTGACCCTTACCCCGTTCAGCTGATTCCAACAACAATGGCAGCTGCTGCTGCCGCAGCAACTCCAGGTTTAGGCCCACTGCAACTGCAGGTAAGTGCTTTGTAAAGAGGCAAAGGTTGAATCCATCTGAAAAGCTGGACCTTGCAACCCCCCCATCCCCCCCACCCTCCACCCTGCCAGTTGGAGTAACACAACTGCCTCCGGAAATGATTTGTTTTGTTTGTTTGTTTGTTTGTTTATTTGTTTGTTTGTTTGTCAGGCTTATAGGGCCACCCGTGTCACCAAGGCTGAGTGGCCGTGGAAAAATGGGACAATGTTTTCATTTGGGAGATGAACAACCGTTGAGTGTGAATTGCGCTTAGCCGATGAGGTGGTGGTGGTAGTGGTGCTGTTGGAGGAGCAGGAGAAGCAGCAGCAGCAGGAGGAGCAGGAGGAAAAAGAATGACAGCAGGAGGAGGAAGGAGGAGAGAAGGAGGAAGAGAAGGAGAAAGAGGAGGAAAAAGGAGGGGAGGAAAAAGAATGACAGCAGGAGGAGGAAGAGGAGGAGGAGGAGGAAGGAGAAAAAGGAGGGGAGGAAAAAGAATGACAGCAGGAGGAGGAAGGAGAGGAGGAGGAAAAGAAGAAGGAAGAGGAGGAAAAAGGAAGAGAGGAAAAGAATGACAGCAGGAGGAGGAAGAAGAGAAAGGAGGGGGAGGAGGAGGAAGGAGAAAAAGGGGAGGAGGAAAAGAATGACAGCAAGAGGAGGAAAAAGGAGAGGAGGAGGAGGAAGAGAAGGAGAAAGAGGAGGAAAAAGGAGGGGAGGAAAAAGAATGACAGCAGGAGGAGGAAGAAGAGAAAGGAGGGGGGAGGAGGAGGAGGAAGAAGAAAAAGGAGGGAAGGAAAAGAATGACAGCAGGAGGAGGAAGAAGAAAAAGAAGAGGAGGAAGAGGGGAGGAAGAAAAAGGAGGGGAGAAAAAAGAATGACAGTAGGAGGAGGAAGAAAAGAAAGGAGGAGGAGGAAGAAGAAAAAGGAGTGGAGAAAAAAGAATGACAGCAGGAGGAAGAGAAAGAGGAGGAGGAGGAGGAGGAAATAGGACAGCAGAAGGAAGAAGAAAGACAGGAGGAAGAAAGAGAGGAGGAGGAGGAGGGAAGGGGAGGAGGAGAGGGGGAGAAGGAAATTATCTTGCCCTTTCTTTCTTTCTCTTGTTTCTGTGTAAGCCCTTGGGTCATTCTAAGAAGTTGAATTTGGAGAGGATAAGAGTAACAGTTACTACCCTTTGAAAATGGAAGCGTTTGGACCTGAGGACATAGGATGAACAAATCTGTGCATTTGTCTGTAGGAAAAGTAATTTAAGAAATTAACTGTTTGTGAGAGATCAGTCAAGTTATGGGACCCAGTGCTATAATGGTTATTTTCCAGATTATTTATTTCCTTTCCATTTTTATTCTGCCTTACTTCCCTAATAGTGGCATGGGTACAGTACCAAAATGATCTCCCACCCGTTGGTCAGATTTTCATTTTCTTAGGATGGTTGAATTCATCACATGAACTTGAAGAGGATAGAGAGAAACAATTATTACCCTTTCAAAAATTTAGAGCAAAGAACACAGGAGGAACCAAAAAATGCATTTGTTTGTGAGAAGAATAATTTAAGAAATTGTTGTAAGAGATTGGTCAAATTATGGGATCCAGAGCTATAATGGTTATATCCCACTTTTTTTGTCATATACATATTGCCTTACTTCTCTAATAATGACATGGATACCATGTTTCCCCGAAAATAAGACCCTGTCTTATATTTTTTTGAACCCCGAAATAAGCATTTGGCCTTATTTTTGGGGCGGTCTTATTATTTTGGGGTGCGTGGAGCAAGATGGGGCTCCTCTTCCCATCTTATCTGATTTCTAGCTCTGCGTTTAAATATTTTTGGGGAGGGCTTATTTTCGAGGGGAGGCTTATTTTAGCGCATGCACTCAAAAGCCCGATTGGGCTTATTATTGGGAAGTCTTATTTTCGGGGAAACAGGGTAGAATTCCATAATGAACTCTCACCCATTGGCCAGAACTGAGTTTTCTTAGTAGTAGCCTTCCATGATGGTGTTCTGGGACTGCAATGTCAGAATTTCTAGTTTTTGAAAATGTGACCAGGAATTGCCAGTTGTAGTCCATAATTTATAGCAAATTAAATACCCTACCTTAGAATTTTGGAAGTATGGTAAGCACAGATGAAACTCTTCGTTATAGGTAATGTACCTGATTAGTTGAAACTGCTCTAGAAGTGCACCAGAAGCTGAGATCTTAGAAAGAGTGCAGAGAAGAGCAACAAAGATGATAAGAGGTCTGGAGGCTAAATTGTATGAATCATAGTTAAGGGATCTAGGTATGTTTGTCCTAAGAAAGAGAAGGTTTAGGGGAGACATGATAGCAGTCTTCCAACACTTGAAGGGATGCCACAGGGAAGAAGGCATTAGTTCATTCTCCATAACACCTGAAGGCAGGACAAGAAGCAATAGGTAGAAACTCAATAGGAGGAGATACAACCTGGAAATGAGGAATTTCCTGACAGTGAAAACAGTTAATTGATGGAACTTCTTGAATCTTGGAATTGTGGATTCTGGAGGTCTTCAAGAAAAGATTGACAATCATTTGTCCAGGATGATATAAGGACTCCTGCCTTGGACATGAAGTTGGACCAGAAGACCTCCAAGGTCCCTTCCAGCCTTATGATTCTATTATTATATATTAGATTTTTATGCCCTCCATCTCCCCTATAAGATAATTCTATGATTCTATGAGATGGTGGTTGACGTTCTATTCAAATCATGGATTGAAATTTTGGGTGGTAGAAAAGCATGGGCCACTCTCCATTGCTATGCTGAGCTTATGATATTAGGTGTTCTCCACATGAACACCTGGTTACACAGGGCATTATTCTTCCCTGAATTTCTAAGAGAGAAGAATCACTTATTCCTAATGTTTGTCAAATTGGCCACTAGAGATCTTGCTTCACCCTGCAAGATATCTCAATGGCAAAATTATGGGCTACCTCGTGGGTAGGTAGATATGTGAACTGGAGCCTTCTTTGCTCTCTTGGAGAATCAACAGATAGGGTGAATCTTCAATCTACAGCTATAAATGCTTCTTTATTTTGTATTGGTGGGAGAGAAAAGCCATATGTTTCCAAGTTAATGACCTAAGTGCTACCGGTATTGACTCAACTTCTGGTGAATAAATAGACATATCCTTTGCTGTTTTTACCTGTCCCAAATAATACTTGGTATTCCCTTCCAAGGACATTCTAATAGTCCTTTGGATTCTATTTTATTTTTTGTCCTCAATCTTGCCAAACATAATAAAACCCATCATCTTCTTATATTACTGCATATGCCCAAAGTTTTTGTTTCCTGATCATCTCAAGATCCTCGTTTATTTAGCCAGGCATTGATTATCTGGCTCTTTTGCTATTTTTTTTAAAAAATTTGATTTATATGCCGCCCTTCTCCGGAGATTCAGGGCGGCTTACAGTGTGTTAAGCAATAGCCTTCATACTTTTGTATATTTTTATACAAAGTCAGCTTATTGCCCTCACAAACTGAGTCCTCAAGTTACCTACCTTAGAAAGGATGGAAGGCTGAGTCAACCTTGAGCCTGGCGAGATTCGAACTTACTTTAATTGCAGACAGTTTGTGTTAAATTACAGTGCTTAGTCTGTTGAGCTATCCAGGCTCCTCATGACACCTCCTTGTAACCATCCTCCGATTCAGAACGTGAATGCATCTAGCTTCTTTCTCTTGTTCTTTTACAATAGCCAGATTTCACAGGAACATTTTACCTCAGGAAAGGCCCTTTACTAGTTCCGATTTTTCTTGTCCTAAAAATATCCTCATCCCTGTTTTTTGCCTAAATTTTTCATGGTTGGGAATGAAGCTGGGGGGGGGCGGGGGGGGGACCACCAGTTCCTAGATTAAAATGAATGGTTAAGTTAATAAATCCCGGTTACCTTTATGACCTTGACGGAAAGCTATCAAATATGCATTAAACAAAGCAAAGTGGAAGGAGAAACACTCGAATGTAAACATTGGAGTAATGGCATCTAGATAGGTTTTGATGGCTGTACGCTTCAGCAGGCAGACAGCTTGTTGTAGTTGGCTTCATTTTTGTCTACAATAAAGTATTTACACTGGCTGACCGATGTCTAAATGTCTGTCATTTAGTAAGTCAATTCCAGAACAAGAGGTTGAGAATCTAGAGAGCCTAAATTTACAGCTGTGCCAAGCTGAAGTGTGACATATTGCCTTCTTCTCTAGGATTAATCTGTTTACTCCTCCTACGCATTGTTCCTCTTTACCTCTTCTTCAGTGCAAGAACATAAAACTGTCCGCCAGCTTTGCTTCTTCAGAGACAACTGTAAGTTCACCAAGCATGCGAGTTGTCATTACCTTAATATTTATCATTAATCCAGGTTTTTAATTTCCCTTTCCATTTTTGCTTTCCCGATGAGCTCTTCTTCTTTACTTCTGACTAGCATAAGTGCACTTATGTACCTATCCGTCCCTGTTGTTGTATTTTTATTCTTTTATTCTTGTTCTCATTTTTGTTTAACAAATTCTAATAAATAAATAGGAGGGACTCGGTGGCTCAGTGGCTAAGATGCTGAGCTTGTCGATCGGAAGGTCGGCAGTTCAGCGTTTCGAATCCCTAGTGCCGCGTCACGGGGTGAGCTCCCGTTACTTGTCCAGCTTCTGCCAACCTAGCAGTTTAAAAGCATGTAAAAAATGCAAGTAGAAAAATAGGGGCCACCTTTGGTGGGAAGGTTACAGCGTTCCGTGCGCCTTTGGCGTTTGGTCATGCCAGCCACATGACCACGGAGATGTCTTCGGGCAGTGCTGGCTCTTCAGCTTCGAAACGGAGATGAGCACCGCCCCCTAGAGTCGGGAACGACTAGCACATATGTGCGAGAGGAACCTTTACCTTTGTCTTTAATTAATAAATAAGTAAATAAATAAATAAATAAACAATTTGATGTCTGAGATCTTCTGATCTCAGATTGTTAGCGTTCGGTCCTCCAACTTGATTCCATCTGCCATTCCATCCCTCCCTCCCGTTCTTAACAGTATATTTGCTGCAAATGTTCAACAGACATGGAGACAATATGCATCCTTTCGCTATGCTGAACCACTCAATGTCTCCAAATTCAGTAGTTTCTTGCTCATTGCAAAGGTGCCTTGTAAGGCCCTTATTGCAAGCTATTTTGGGGAGAAACCCCTTAAATTGGTATGGCAAGAGTTGGTACATTCCAATGACTCTCTGCCTAATTAATTTTTTTTTCTCCCTCATGAAGTTGCTTGGATGAGCAACGAAAGGTTTCAAGAATAACAAAGTTTGGTCCAGTTGCCATGATTCAACCTTGGGGACACTTTTGGCCTGGATGATTGAGCCTTCACTGATCTATGTTCCTTACAAGAATTTTCTGATGCTCTGAAATAACCCTTAGTCTGCTCTGCAGATTGACACGATCTGAAAGGCTTTGATGTAATCAGTGACATTCATAGAACAAAAGTTATGAGCAAATTTCCGGAGGAATAAAAAGATGCATACCTTAGATAAAATCAGTTGTCTCTTTTATCCAATATTCTGTACTCTTGTAATTCCAGCTATTTAAGTTCTCTAGTATTTTTTTTTTCATTACCTGCTACCAGCTAAAGATGTTTGCAATTGTGAGATCTATTAAATGCAAAATGTCTATGGAGATTCTCAGTCATCGAGGTCAGTGCTTTTTTTTTTTTTTCAAGAGGCAACTGGACTTTCTGGTTTTGCTTTGAAGACGTTTCGCTCAGGGGTGTGATTCTACCGGTTCGGACCAATTCTGGTGAACTGGTAGCTCCGACAATCAGCTGGGATCGAACTGGTCCACCCCTATGATCAGATGGAACCACCCACTCACACACACTATTTTCTTCTCAGCTGATTCACGTGGCAGAGCAGATTCCTGTGCCTCAGCTGTGTTTCTTTTCCAAAGAAACATGGAAGTGAAGATTTCTTCAAACTCTGCACGCATGCGCGTCAGGCGCACACGGATACAAAGCACACAATCACCAAACTGGTTGTTAAACCGGGAGGATCCCCCCACTGGTTTCGCTTCTCATCCAGAAGAACTTGTTAGGAAATGATAATTACCTAACTTGTTGGGTTGGCAATATATAAACCCTCAATATAGCTTTAAGACTGTATTGCTGTATTGCATCATACTGTGTCCTGATTGGTTAGCTCTGTAGCCAATGTCCTTAAGAGAGAGCTTGGAACATGGTTTGTTTCTCTTTGCTGATCGTTATTGCTCTTTGCTGTGTTTGCTACTGTTAGCAACTGTTTATTGTGTGTGATACGACAACTGGTAAGAAAACTTCGTTATTGGATTATCCCTGGACTCTTGTTTTACTATCTACTGCTTTATCTGTGTATGACCTGGACTTTTTATTGGACTGTGCCTTATTACTATTTCCTACAAGTAAATACAACTCAGTGTATCTGTGTGTTGGCTGTAGTGATTCACAATTGCTCTCAATCACTTTCACATGCACACCCTTGCTACTCTAGGGTTGCTCTGCCAATTCCTTAACAGAACTGAAGAAGCTTCTTGGATGAGAAGCGAAACATCTTCAAAGCAAAACCAGAAAGTCCAGTTGCCTTTGGGGGCGGGGGGGGGGGGAATACAAGTGCAAAGTATAAGTTATCACCCTTCCCCAAATCAGGAGAGAAAAGCAGATCTAAATTGGGAGTCTGGGACTCGGCAAACAGTGATGTTACCTTAATGCCTATTCAACATTTGTTTAATTGCGTTGATGCCTTCAAGAGCAAAGGGAGCTTAATCTTAAGCAGCAGCTGAGCTCTAAAGAATACAAGAATCAGTGAGCAGCTTTTGGTAAATTAGATATTGCATTCAGCCCAAAGGCTTTTGAAAAACAACTTTTTGAGCATAGATCGCTCGAGCATTTTATGACCTTTTTGGAAAGTATGGGCTACAAGAGTTGTTTATTCCTTATTGTACAACTCAGTGGGCCACAGTTAGGTAATTCTTCCTTCTTTCAGTTTACACTTAACTTAATACAACTGCCAGCCTGTTTTAAAGGTAACAGCAGTTCCTAATTAGAAATCCTCAGTTCTGGACTTAACCAGATCAGTTCTGGATTTAACCAGATCGCAGCATATCTTAATTTTCTCTCTTTATATGCTAGGCCAATTAAGACAATTGTTAGATAATTTTTTTCAGACATGAGCAATCTCAGGAAAATATTGATGTATTAAACGGATCTTGTGAATGCATTCAGGTCATAGTTTGCTAAATTCTAGAAAACGATGCTGTCCGGGTTAGTCTGCCAGAGCATTATTTTGGTGGGTTTGAGATTTCATAAGACTGAATTCAATTCCTTTATCAGAAAAATCACACTTCGGTTCAACCTTGGGTTGTATGGGATGCAAATCATTTCCTCTTTATTTTGTTCTTGGAACCCAGGAAGTGCTTGGCTTTATATGGGTTGGATCCATCAATATTTATTCTAGTAGAAATTAAAACTGGGAGTTTTAAAAATATTTATTTGTTTGTTTGTTTGTTTGTTTGTTTGTTTGTTTGTTTGACTTTCAGACCCCAGGTCTCAGGGGCCCCCAGACTATACTTTGAGAACTCACAATGTGAGTTTCTTGAGGGCATAAAAGCAAGTCTCTAAAATATTGAAATACTTATGAAAGTATTTCTTGCCTTAATCTCATAAAGTGCTATGAAATATCATGGTGAATATGAAGACTGAAAAATCCAAAGATAGAAAGGAGAAGGAGAATATTACCTAAACTGGAATACAGTATTAGCGATGAAATCAAAATTCCATGATCGGAAAGGACTTTCTTGTGATTTTTTTAAAAAATGAATTCTTAAAAGAGGAATGAAAAAAATATATATTCAGGACTTGATTTAGTCTTTTCCTATCCTCAGGATGTTTTGGGGTTATAACAACCAATAAACATTAACCCAAATACTTCATGGAGTGAGATTAGCTGTATAAGAATGAGAAAGCTGGTTAGTCAAGAATCTGTCAATTCTTTTTTTTTTTAATAATATTTATTAAATTTCCAAAGATTAAAATACACAGTATAAAAAGAAACATAATACACAAAAAAAGCAAGAAAAAACCACACACACACACACACACACACACACACAAAACAAAAAAATATACACAACAAAAAACAAACATATCAAAATTTCAATACTAATAATAACTTTTCTGCATCGGTATCTCTTAACCTATTTAACTTCTTTACACGAATTCTACTTCTAAATATCTCTATCTTAAACTTACATCTTTATTTAAATTATCTTGATTTCTATTTACAATTCGATCTCATAAACAAAAACATCCCTTAAGTTTTTATGTTTACTCTCCAGCCAGGAATACCATTTATTCCATATTAAATAGTACCAATAGTATCAATTCTTAAGTAGCGGTTAGTCGGAAATCGGGGCATTTTGTAAGATGTAAGGATAAATAGAGAGAAGCTACATTCATTTAGAGCAGTGTTTTTCAAACTTGGCAACTTTAAGATGAGTAGACTTCAACTCCCAGAATTCCCCAGCCGACATGCCCCTCTCAGGTTACCAATCCTATAGGAAATACCCTGCTTTTGCTACTCTCTATCGCCGTGATGGCGAACCTATGGCACACGTGCCACAGGTGGCATGTGGAGCCGTATCAGTGGGCACGCAAGCTCAGCTCCGCCAGCTGATTTTTGGGCCTTCCGGGCCCATTGGAAGTTGCCAAACAGGCCATTTCTGGCCTCTGGAGGGCCTCCAGGGGGTTGAGGAAGGCTATTTTCGCCCTCCCCAGGCTCCTAGAAAGGCTCTGGAGCCTGGGAAGAGTGAAAAACGGGCCTACCGGGCCATCATGTGCCAAAAGCGGGGGAAGCTGCACGTATGTGGGGTCGCATGCGCATGCGTGAGGGGCATTGAATTATGGGTGTGGGTACGCGTCTGGATGACCCCCCCCCCACTCCCCCCTCTTTTGGCACGCGACAGCAAAAAGGTTAGCCATCACTGCTCTATCATCTGTCTATGGTGTCTGTCTATTTCTTATAAATGATTGTAGCATTTTGCGGCTTAATATAAAATTATATTTAAATCAATAAAATGATCTATTGCAAGTAAGCCTTATAATGGCCAGAATAACTGCGTGACACTGTATGATGTGGGGTGGGGTTTGTTTTTTTTAGCAGACAAAATGAGCCAAGGGTTAAGTGAAGGCTGGATACTTGGCAGTAACTGGGATTATTATAGAGATCTGAACTACAAACATTAAAAAGGATCTTTCTGTCTATATTGAAGTGATAAAGATGAACTGGACGGGGAATAACAGCTTCTTGGAGAAGGAGGCTTCAAGACAGATAAAAGTCAAAAGGTCATGATCCAGATTCTGTTTATTTAAAAAAGTGTCTTCTGGTGAACAAAGGAAATGGGCATTTTTTGGGGGTCAAATATCCCCTCTGGAATACAGGTAATCCTCAATTTACAGCCACAATTGAGCCCGTAATTTCCATTGCTAAACAAAGCAGTTGTTAAGTGAGTTTCCCCCCATTTTAGGACCTTTTTTTGCCACACTGCAGCTAATCTCTACAGTTGTTAAGTGAAACATGCAGTCCTTGAGTGAACCCAGCTTCTCCCATTGACTTTGCTTGTGGGAAACCGGCTGGGTAGGTTACAAATGGTGATCACATCTGAATCAGAATCGAGCTGGAAGGGACCTTGGAGGTCTACTAGTCCAGCCCCTTGCTCAAGCAGGAAACCCTATACCTGTCAGGGTTCAAAGTAACACACCCAATGGAATCAAAACTCCAAGGCAGGCATATTCCTCAAAGTATAGATTTATTAGGCATGTCGTGTTGGCGCATCTGGGGAAACCCGACTCTAAACCCCCCCCCCTTGGGTTTCCCCCTAGTTAAAAGTAACGCTTTCCCCTCTGCCAATGCAGTCCATCACATGGTTCAATCAGGTTACAGTCCAAGGGTCATTTGGTCTCAGATCCCACCTCCTCACACCTGGTAGGAAAGTCCTTGGTTCTCGGAGAAAAGAATTTTATTTTGGCTACAATCCCCCAGCTATCTTTACCTCCCCCCTCCCGTTCCCACAGCTCAACTCATCTCTGTCATGGCAGCCCTGAAGGTGCCAGGAGAAAATGGCTGCCAGGGCTGACAATACCATTTCAGACAAGTGATTGTCCAGTCTATTCTTAAAAACCTCCAGCAATGAATCTCCCGAAACTTCTGGAGGCAAGCTGTGCCACCTGTTAATTGTCGTCACTCTTAGGAAGTTTCTCCTTAATTCCAGGTTGCTTCTGTCCTTGATTAGTTTCCATCCATCGTTTCTTATCCTGCCCCTCTGGTGCTTTGGCAAATAAATGGACCTCCTCCTCTTCGTGGCAGCCTCTCCAATACTGGAACTGTCATAAATATGTTCCGGTTGCCAAGTGCCCAAATTTTGATCACGTGATCATGGGGATGCTGCTCCAATGGTTGGGAGTGTGAAAACTAGTTGTAAATCACTTTGTTCAATGCCATTGTAACTTTGAAGGGTCACTAAACAAATGGTTGTAAGTCGAGGATTACCTGTACCTTATCCCCCCCCTCCCCCCCAAGGTCTGGTTGGCCCCAATCTCCAGTTTTAAGGAATGAGGCATAGGATCAGGGCGTTCATTGAGTCCATAGGATTGATATGTTATCTACTGATGATTGATACTGCCCTTGATTGCGTGTGTGTATATGTATATGTATATGTATATGTATATGTATATGTATATGTATATGTATATGTATATGTATATGTATATGTATATGTATATGTATATGTATATAATATGTGTGTGTATGTGTATGTATATGTATATGTATATGTATATGTATATGTATATGTATATGTATATGTATATGTATATCAGTGATGGGTTGCCCCTGGTTCGGACCGGATCTATAGAACCGGTAGTAAAACCAGTGGGAGCTCCGCCCACTGACTCTGATGTCATGAGAAGCGATCTGCGCATGCAAGCGCGTGAGCGCGATCCCGTTGCAAACCGGTAGTAAAGGTAAGTAGAACCCATCCCTGATGTATATGTATATGTATATGTATATGTATATGTATATGTATATGTATATGTATATGTATATGTATATGTATATGTATATGTATATGTATGTATATGAGTTCTTAAGCCAAAGAGCCGCAGTGGCACAGTGGTTAGAGTGCAGTACTGCAGGCTACTTCTGCTGCCTGCCGGCTGCCTGCAATTTGGCAGTTCGAATCTCACCAGGCTCAAGGTTGACTCAGCCTTCCATCCTTCCGAGATCGGTAAAATGAGGACCCCGATTATTGGGGGCAATAGGCTGACTCTGTAAACCGCTTAGAGAGGGCTGTAAAAGCACTGTGAAGTGGTAGATAAGTCTATGTGCTATTTCTATTGCTACCATATATTAGCTGCCCAACCTTACTATTGTGATTTTCCTCAAGAAAGTCTCCTCGGGAAATTTCAAGGCACCTGGGATGATCTCATTCACAGCACACTAGAAGCAGTTAAATAGGTAGCTTCCTTAGATATCAAATTATAACATCCATCCCATTACAATTCTATGGCTCCATATTATGGTGATTTTATTATGGTTTTATCTTAATATTTATATTTTATATTGTATTGTCCACATATACTTGCTGACACTTGGTTTAAAACTAAATTTGCACCGTATATCAGTGACTACATAGCCTCTGTAGATGCCGGATGCCAAATAAATAAAAGCCAATATTAGCTGCCTTACTATTATGAGATGAGTAGCCATATAAAATGAATTTTTTAAAAAATAAACAAATATTGTCCTAGGAAAACGTATCCAAGTAAGTGGGCTCCTCTGGTTGACAATCTAGTTGCAAATTAGCCTAAAATAAGCATTTCGTGTAGCAACAGCTAAACAGCACTCCAAGAAATCAGTGCATTTCTTAAGCATCGTTTTACTCCCAACTCTTAATCTAGTTAGCATACTGTGTATGCTGGGACCTGTAGTTCAGCAGTAAGTGAAGAATTCCAAGCTGTTCAATCTTGTTCTGGTGATTGTTAGAAACAGCAGTCAGATGAAAACCTGTCCTGCATTTTTTTTCCCATTTAAAAGAAATGTGAACCAGAAATCTCTTTGACATGTTAATGCATTACATCTTGTTTTCCTCACTCTGCTTGAGTTAAGCATCTCTATAAGACGTTGTAGAAAGAAAGGATCTCAGCTGAACAGACAAGCACACAGCCAAATCACCCAAGGTGACCTCAAGCCATTAAAAATGCAGGCTATAAATGAAATAAGTAAACAAAGACGTTGGTGGGCTATGTTAGACCCAACCGTTGTCATGGGAATACAGGTAGTCCTCGACTTACGACCACAATGGAGCCCAAATTTTATGTGGCTAAGCGAGACCGTTGTTAAGTGAGCTTTGCCCCATTTTGCAACCTTTCTTGCCACAGTGTTGGAGTCAATCGCTGCAGTTGTTAAGTTAGGAACATGGTGGTTAAGTGAATTTGGCTTCCCCGTTGACTTTGCTCGTCAGAAGGTCAAAAAACGGGATCACATGACCCCAGGTCACTGCAAACCATCATAAATATGAGTCAGTTGCTAAACATCTGAATTAAGAACAGACGTGCTCATGGGAATGCTGCCCCAGTCATGTGAAAAATGTCACTGTTTCAGTGCTGTTGTGACCTCGAACAGTGAACTGTTGTAAGTCGAGGACTACCTGTAGAATAGTTGATGATGAACTGGAGAGTCTTCATTTCTACTTTGGACAACCTCTGCTCTGTGACACAGTTGAGGTGAATAGCAATAGCACTTAGACTTATATACCGCTTTACAGTCCTCTCTAAGCAGTTTACAGAGTCAGCATATTGCCCCCAACAATCTGGGTCATCTGATCTTAATACCTTTTTGCTTTGTTAGACATAAATATCTATTCCACCCACCCATCCATCCATCCATCCATCCATCCATCCATCCATCCATCCTCATTCCTTCTCTATCTCTCTTTCCTGCCTGTGCATCTATCCATTAGAGCCCTCTCTAAGCGGTTTACAGAGTCAGCCTATTGTCCCCCCCCACAACAATCTGAGTCTTCATTTTACCGACTTCGCAAGGATGGAAGGGCTGAGTCAACCTTGAGCCGGTCAGGTTCAAACTCCTGGCAGTGGGCAGAGTCAGCTTGCAATACTACATTCTAAACACTGCACCAGAGGTGGTATTCAGCAGGTTCGAACAGGTTCTGGAGAACTGGTAGCGGAAATTTTGAGTAGTTCGGAAAACCGGTAAATACCACCTCTGGCTGGCCCCAGAGTGGGGTGGAAATGGAGATTTTGCAGTATCCTTCCTCCAGGAGTGGGGAGGGAATGGGGATTTTGCAGTATCCTTCCCCTGCCATGCCCACCAAGCCACGCCCACAGAATCGGTATTTTAAAAAGTTTGAATTCCACCACTGCTCTGCGCCACCACTCTTATTGGGTGTGGTTTAACTGGATCTAGTTGTCTATTTGGCCGACTTGTTGCAAGGCACAACTCCTGTAGATGTGATGACGGCACATCCTTGTTTCCAACTCGCACCGGACTGCAAAAGAGTCAATACCCCTCCCCACACACCCCACCCCATCCTTTGCAGAAAGCCAGATCACACAGCTTTACTGATTTCACTTGATAACTCCCCCCCTCCATTCTTCCTTGGAAATCTCAGAACAATGTTATTATTTTTTCTATCTCATCCTTTCCTCCCCCCCCCTCCGCCCCATCTCCTCTCTATTATTTTTTTCCCCTGGTGCTACTCTTTAATCCTTCCCAAACCTTTATGCGCCAAAAGTAGCAGCAGCAGAACAGGGTTTTTTGTGGGCAAGGGATAAAAAGCCGCAATGACAATGTTACAGAGGCTGACACATACTCCCTGCCAACCTTGCTTTGAGAGGACATGTGTTTTGAAGCCCTTCTTCTCTCCAGGAGTTGCCCAGTGTGGTGTCCTACCTGTCACAGTTAGCGCTAATTGGTTGCCCTCATTGGCACTGCCTGCTGGGAGGCTAATGACTGGATGAGCTGGTACATTAAAGCCTTCCTCCTTGTTTGCAGCAGTGGCTACTCTAGGCTGAATATAATTGCAGCGTTTCGGGGAGTTGGCATTCATACCTTCCCTATTTGAACTTTCATTTGGGGGTAGATAAAACGGGAGCTCCTTGCTATCTTTGTTAATTGCTCATCAGAGGTGCTGCGAGATCAGTTTGGGTCCTGGGCTTAAAACTGTTATGGAGAACCCGTTGTCTGTCCCTTCAGTCGTGAAGCGTGCAACCAACTAGGGAATAAACGCTATTTTGTGATTAGAGGGGAGGAAAAAACTTTTTTAAATAGGAGAAAAAGCAGTATTGATCATTATAGACATGCCGGAGTTTGGAATCCTGATTTTTTTAAAAAAGAAAAGAAAAAGACGAAAGAAGTAAAAAGTTAAGGCGGACATGGCTTCCTGGATAAACCAAGGCTCATTTAAAGCCAGTATTTCGTTGCTTACAGTAGCCAACTGGATACCTTTGGGATGCTTGCAAACAGGATATGAATGTCTATTTCCCTTTTGCCATGATCCTCAGCAATTATTTCGATGTCCCTTCCTCCAACCAGAGAGAGCATTTAGCATACTCTTTCTGGACTTTGGCTTTGAAATCCGGCCCTCTCTACAATACCTCACAAACTATTCTACACCTGATGCTTGTTTGGTGCTGTTTAACTCAGACTGATAAGATGATTACAACAGGCAGAGCTGTTACAGTATTGTAGATCAATCTCAGCTACGACTGATTAAACAGAGGTTCTAGGACAGGGGTCCCCAATTCTCGGTCCGTGCACCGGCATCGGTCCACGGCATGCCAGAAACCGGGCCATGTAAATAAGCGAAGCCCGATCTGTGGGATGCAGGCAGCACATGAAACCACGTCCCCTCTGGCCTGCATAAAAACCTATCTCCACAAAACCAGTCTCTGGTGCCCAAAGGGTTTGGCAACCACTATACTAGGATATTTCAAGAGACATAACATTGATTGATTGTTATTGTTGTTGTTAGTTGCAAAGTCGTGTCCGACCCATCGCGACCCCATAGACAACGTTCCTCCAGGCCTTCCTGTCCTCTATCATCCTCTGGAATCCACTTAAGCTCACGCCAACTGCTTCAGTGACTCCATCCAGCCACCTCGTTCTCTGCCGTCCCCTTCTTCTTTTGCCCTCAATCTTTCCTAGCATTAGGCTCTTCTCCAGTGAGTCCTTCTTTCTCATTAGGCGGCCAAAGTATTTGAGTTTCATCTTCAGGATCTGGCCTTCTAAAGAGCAATCAGGGTTGATCTCCTCTAGGACTGACCGGTTGGATCACCTTGCAGTCCAAGGGACTAACATTGATAATGCTGGCAAATTTTTACAGGTGTCTACCAGTTCTTACCAGGGACCCAAAGAATACATAAATGCAGATAATCTGAGATTCTCAATGATCTAGGACAGGGGTCTCCAACCTTGGCAACTTTAAGACTTGTGGACTTCAACTCCCAGAATTCCTCAGCCAGCTTGTGGACTTCAACTCCTAGAATTCCACAGCCAGCTTTGCTTTGCTGGCTGAGGAATTCTGGGAGTTGAAGTCCACAAGTCTTAAAGTTGCCAAGGTTGGAGACCCCTGATGTAGGACATGGTAGTCCCAACAGTGTTTTTCCCCCAAAAGGCAACTGGACTTTCTTGGTCTTTTCTTTGAAACCATTTCATTTCTCATCCAAGAAGCTTTCTTTTCAGTTTTGAAGCTTCTCACCCAGTCAAACTGGCAGAACGCCGGCCAGATACGTCACATGCATCGAGCTCCACAAAGGGGGGGGGGAATGTTGCGAAACATCATGTGACTGCAACGTGACGCGGCGAGTTTGACACCCGTGTTCTAAACTGAAGAAGGGTTTTTTTGGATGAGAAGTTACATGTTTTCAAAGAAAACACCAAGAAAGTCTTTTTAGGAAAACAAAAAACAAAAAAAAAACCCATTGGAACATAAATGCAAATTGTGGAGAAATTTGTTGTGTGTATTTTCTGACTTTCTTACGGGGTGTCTGAAGTTGCCAACCAGCTCCCTACACTGTGGCGAAGGCTGATTACGTGTGGGATAAATGTGGAGATTGAATCACATTGGACCTGAAAATTGGAAACTCCTGTACAAGTGCAGGATCTGAAAAGTTACATATAGATATATATATATATATATATAAAAAGATGAAAATCATTTACACAGATGTTGAAAATCAGTGCTAGGACAGAAGGCGCCATAGGCGAGAAAAGAACATATTGCAATTTTTCTAAGTAGGATACAACGGTAAATATCGCCTGCATCTTGAACCTGAGCTGATAGATTTTTCTCTTTGTTTTGCTTTACCTGCTCCTTATAATTTTTTTAGTCTAGGTGGGGGGGGGGAACGGTTCATTAACGCGCAGCTTGATCACTCTGCTCACCCTCTATTGGTACGGTGGGGGGAAAAAAAATCAAAACCAAACCGCACTTGCACTTTGAGAACAAACATCTGGGCGAGATGAACTGAAAATAGGAGCTAAATGCTCACGCCGTAACGGTTCGCATTATAGCATTGCCAAAAGATGGCAAGCATCCATCAGCCATTAGCTCACTAGATTCCTTTAATATTAATATGCACATTTCTTGACGGACATCACAAATGCTGAAGATGATAATGATAGAGAGTTAATAAGGCAGCATAATATGAATATTTCCCATTGGCTAGCCCCTTAAATTGGTCTCCAACATATAATATTAACCTAGATTGGGCACTGCACTCCCCATTTATCGCCGATGCTAAATTTAGGTGCGTTGGCTACCAGATAGTCACCACCTGTTCTGCCCAAGGAGCAGCCAAACGGCCCATTTTATAGGAGATTGCTGGAGATCAAAGGCCAGATCCCCAGCTGTAGGAATAGATGCACTTCTATTGCTGCTAATGGATCCATGCCCATAAACAGCAGCTGAGGAGAGAGGGTGGGGGGAGAGAAAGCTTGCAGGCATTTTCCACTTTTAGGTGTAGTTAAATAAGATATTATTAATGGTCAAAATTGATGTTTTCCACCTCACTGCAGCTGCATGCATGAGAATCGGTCTTCTCCTGCATCTAATATTCCCGCTAGTCTCTCTGTACCTCGTTTCTCGTTTTCTGGAAAGAGTTACGAAAGCGAGGATTGCCGGCCGTCTATTTTCCTAATGAAATGCCATCACATTTTTTGTGTAGCGGGGATGCATTTGTTCCTGATCTTCAACAGGGAGATGATTTTGCTTAGTGACCATTCAAAGTTACAAAAGCATTGGAAAAAAAAGGACTTATGACCGTTTTTCCACACTTATGACCGTTGCAGCATCCTTGTGGCCAGGTGATCAAAAGTCGCAAATAAACTGCCGTGTATTTATGACGGTTGCTGTATCCCTTGGCAGGGGTGGGCTTCAAAAATTTTAACAAGGGGTTCTCTGCCTGGTTGCTGGGTGGGTGTGACCATGGTGGGCGTGGCCTAGTTGGCCTCCTGCAACATGGGGGAGGGTCATTTTTGCCCTCCCCGGGCTCTGGAGGTTTTCCTCGAGCGTCCAGGAGGGTGAAAACAGCCTCCCCAGGTTCCAGAGGCCCTCCTGAATTTCCAGTAAGCCTGTTTTTTGCCCTCCCTGAGCCTCTGCCCGCACCCTGCACTTACCTGCATCCAAAACGGACCGCATTGGGACTCCTGGGAGGGGAGGGGAGGAGCGGGGCAGGGTGGGCAGGGCCAGCCAGGAGTGGGATTTGGGGGCTCTCCGAACTGCACAGAATCTTAGCTAGAGGTTCTCCCAAACCCCTGCAAACCCCCAGCAAGAAAGGTTGTAAGATGGGGACAAAACTCACTTAATAACTGTCTTGCTTAGCGACATAAATTTTGGGCTCACTTGTCATCGTAAATTGAGGACAACCTGCATGAAGAAGCAAAATCAACAGAACTCAGACCCCTTAGAAAGGGATATGTCTAAGCTGTATAGTAACCTCAGGATAGGACTAATCTTTATATTGGAAAATACTTTCTGGGTATTTGAGATTTTTTTTTTTTTTAAATTTGATTTATATGCCACCCTTCTCCGGAGACTGAGGGTGGCTTACAATGCGCTAAGCAATAGCCTTCATTCTTTTGTATATTTATACAAAGTCAGCTTATTGCCCCCACAACTGGGTCCTCAGTTTACCTACCTTAGAAAGGATGGAAGGCTGAGTCAACCTTGAGCCTTGGTGAGATTCGAACCTGCAGTAATTGCAGGCAGCTGATCTTAATAACCAGCTTAATAACAGGGTGCCTTAGACCACTGTACTACCAAGGCTCTTGGTAGATTGTTAGAGATTGTAAAAAATAATGAAGTCCCAAATGTATATTGGCTCCAATATATATACAATGAACGTATTTGCTCACATTTATCCACTATAGATATATAGTCTTCAAAAGCAAAAGTAAAGAGAGGTGGGAAGTTATACAGTTCCTTAAAGCTATTTTGGACACCATGTGAGAATAATTTCTACTTAAGAAAATTGTACAACGAACAGATTGGTGAAATAAGAACAGGCCACATTCAATTCACATATGAACAGGTTTGGAAAGGATTGTGTATAATATGCTGTATCCTTCAGCAGATTGGTACAAGGCACTGTTTAACTAATATCTGCACTCCAGGTGAACTGACCCTACTATTAAATGATTTACTCAGCTATGCCTCAAATGCTTTTGAATAGCATCGCTTTATTCAATTATTTAAAGTTATGAGTTTAAACTTAACTTCTCCAAAGAAATATTTCACGAACAAAGGATTGGCAGTTCTTCTCCATACCTGCATAATTGAGCTGGCTTTGTCCCCGAGTTTAACCCTTATTTGTATATAAAAGATTTGCCAGATGTAAACTTTGGAATCCATACAGATTCAAGAATTTGGAAGCTACTAAATTAGACTTGCAAATCCATTTGGGTTTTTCCAATAGCCCCATTCTCCATCCACTCGGATGAAATTCCATGACAGAGAAAAGTTCTTCTGAAGTCTCCTTGGAGGTCTTCATTAGGACAATATCTGCCTAACTTCCAGTGGCAAAGCTACACATTGTGATAAAACGTTCCTTCAAAAGCATGTTAGGCTGGGCAGTTTCATGTGAAGTCTAATGTGGGACAAATCAGGGGTGAAATCCAGCAGGTTCTGACAGGTTCTGGAGAACTGGTAGCGGAAAATTTTGAGTAGTTCAGAGCAGTGGTGAAATCCAAATTTTTTTACTACCGATTCTGTGGGTGTGGTTTGTGGGCGTGGTGTGACTTGGTGGGTGTGGCTTGGTAGGCATGGCAGGGGAAGTATACTACAAAATCTCCATTCCCATCCCACACCAGGGAAAGGATACTGCAAAATCCCCATTCCCTCCCCACTCCTGGGGGAAGGATATTGCAAAATCTCCATTTCCACTCCACTCTGGGACCAGCCAGAGGTGATATTTGCCAGTTCTCCGAACTGCTCAAAATTTCCGCTGCCGGTTCTCCAGAACCTGTCAGAACTTGATGGATTTCACGCCTGGTTCAGAGAACCGGCAAATACCACCTCTGGCTGGCCCCAGAATGGGGTGGGAATGGGGCTTTTGCAATATCCTTCCCCCAGGAGTGGGGAGGGGATGGGAATTTTGCAGTATCCTTCCCCTGGAGTGGGGGAATGGAGATTTTGCAGTATCCTACCCTTGCCACGCCCACCAAGCCACGTCCACAGTAAAAAAAACATTGGATTTCACCACTGGGACAGACCGATAGGAAGCTGACCACCAGATTGCAGGAACACAAGCGAGAACGGTCAGACGAGGAGACCCAAACTCATCGGTAGCCTCACACTGTAGTGAACAAGGACATACATTCAATTTTGCTGCTGGTAAGATTGTTGGAGCAAAATATGGACGCTTCTCCATGTAGGGTTTGCCATATAAAATGCTATGTAGAAATCAAATTAATATCCAATGCTAGATTTAAACAGTGTTGGGTAATTCATGATGGATGCAGCAGGTGGAAATACTAACCATTGTTTCCACATGTTATGAGCAACCCTGGGATGGTATCTCTAAACTTTTTCCTTGCTACCTATCAGTGCAATGCTCCCCATTATACCTTTTGAAAATTATTATTTTCATTTTAAAAAGTATTAAACTGAAGGATGGCGTGCTATAAAAACACCAGTCTCTAGCATCACATGAATTCATGGGGCCTTCAGGCTTTACAAAGATGTCGTGGAACGCTAACAGGTAATCTCTAGAGAAGGTCAACGAGTCAATGAGTAGTTTGTGATTGGCTATACCTGCCCTAGAAGCCATTGTTCCCTATGTGCCTAGCTTTCCATATGTACCTCTGTCCTAAAAGTTTGCCTGCCTCTACATTGTCTGTCTGTCTGTCTGTTTGCCTGCCTGTCTGCCTATTTATCTATCTGTCTATCTATCTATCTATCATTTATCTATTTACATACATGAAATTTCTATCTATCTATCATCTATGATCTTTCTATTATCCATCTATCTATCTATCATCTATCTATTGTCTATCTCTATCATCTATCTATCATCTATTTATCATAGATAATAGATAGATATTATCTATCTATATCTATCATCTATCATCTTTCTATTATCTATCTATCTATTATCATCTATCTAATCATATCTATCTAATCATCTATCATTTATCTATCATCTATCTGTCATCTATCATAGATAATAGATACTATCTATCTATCTATCTATCTATCTATCTATCTATCTATCTATCTATCGCTATCATCTATCATCTTTCTATTATCTATTATCATCTATCTGTCTATCATCTATCTAATCATCTATCTATCTATCTATCATCTATCTATCATCTATCATAGATAATAGATATTACCTATCTATCTATATCTATCTTTCTATTATCTATCTATTATCATCTATCTATCATCTATCTATCTATCTATAGCTATCATCTATCATCTTTCTATTATCTATCTATTATCATCTATCTGTCTATCATCTATCTAATCATCTATCATCTATCTATCATCTATCATCTATCATAGATATTACCTATCTATCTATCTATCTATCTATCTATCTATCTATCTATCTATCTATCTATCATCTTTCTATTATCATCTATCATCTATCTATCTATCTATCGCCTATACCTATCTATCTAGTTTTGGCATTGTATAATACAGTATTTCTCAACCTCGGCAATATTAAGCTGTGTGGACTTTGACTCTCAGAATTCGTCAACCAGCGTACTGCCTGGGGAATTCTGGGAGTTGAAGTCCACACAACTTAACATCGCTGAGATTGAGAAACAGAGGCATAATATAATGAAAGCAAGAGTTTTACTTCAATAAAGATGAAGTGAAGATTTAGCATCTTGTGTGAACCTGGTCCACTGGTAAGTAGGAAACGGAGAATCTGATTGGCTTCTCTTTTCCTTTGCTCCACGTGCTATGTACTGAGCAGACCCCCGTCAGCCTGAGTGAACTTTGCTTTGTGGCTTAAAATGCCCGCATTTCCTTAACTCTCCCTTCTCTTCCCGACCCCTAAGCCTACGGGGCAGACAGGCAGAAGCACACATATGATTAATACAACGCAGCTGCAGCACTGGCTCATTTGCATATGTATTAATAGAGGCAGAAACAACAATTCAATTACATCAAGAAGCATTTGGAATACTAAAACAAGTATGCAAAACAGGCCCCGGGACTGTTTCGGTTTTTCCTCTGCTTTACCAAATCCAACCAGATCCAAATCTGAGAATACAACCATTTCTTCTCTAAATACGACCCAATTCTCCCCAATTCTCTTTAGATGTTGAGGAGGGGCAGCCCGAGGCGCCCCAAGAGCTTTTGGGTATTTGGACAATAGGAACTGACCGAGTGCCAGTCTTCTTCCATGAAAATTGTACTAATCTTCAGCTTGTGTTGATTCTCATTACATGCTAAATTAGCCTCAAACTGTTGTAATTCCTGTCTTCTGGTCTGGAGAAAAATCCGTTCTGGCTTTCCGTTTGTCTCGTTTCCCTCGACTTCCCTTGATCATTCTGAGGCGAGTCTGTAATTTTCCAGAAGTAAATCTTGCAGAACAAGGAAGTAGTTTATAGTGTTCCAGACACGGTCCAGGCTCAAAGCGTTCAGATACTTACAAACCCATTCCTGGAATCAGCTAGATTGGGTAATTCCAAGGGAGGGGAAACAGTATGAAACATTGCAGGGTGCAGAAGTGAGGAATCATAAGCCTTGTGGAGGACGTTCTCCAGATATTCCAGATATTTCTGTTTCAGTGAGAATTGACAGAATTCCTGGCTTGATCCTAGATCAGTGATGGTTAACCTTTTTGGTGCCCAAAGCGCAAGCGTGCGAATGCACGCACGCGTGCCCAAATCCCCAAAATACAAAGCAAGCGTCCCCCCCGTGCATGTGACGTGGTCCCATGCATGTGCATGTGTTCCCTGCGCATGCACCCCCTGGCGAATGCACCCTGGCCTCCCCGGCCCCCATTTTGGCTTCCAGGTTGGGTCTCCTGCATTTCTCCTGCAATATGAAGAGCCGAGGTGGCGCAGTGGTTAGAGTGCAGTACTGCAGCTACTTCAGCTGACTGCTAGTTCAGCAGATCAGCGGATCAAATCTCACCGGCTCAAGGTTGACTCAGCCTTCCATCCTTCCGAGGTGGGTAAAATGAGGACCCAGAATCCTCGGAGAGTGGGCGGAATAGATAGAAATAAATAAATAAATAAATAAATAAATAAATAAATAAATAAATAAATAGATAGATAAATAGATAAATAGATAAATAGATAAGTAAGTAAGTAAATAAATAAGTAAATAAGTAAATAAATAAATAAATAAATTTCTGCCAACGTGCCTTCTCTGATCTCCTCAGTTTCTCCCCCCAGCGCGCTCTAGCATTTCTACCATGGAGAGGCACCTGCAGAGGGTGGAACCTGCAGAGATCGGGGAAGATACGGGCAGCAAAAATGCAGGAGAAAGCTAGCGCTCTTGGGGGGAGAAACTGAGGAGATCGGGGAAGGCCCCATGCATATGCGGCAGAGATCCAAAGGCCAGCTGGCTGGCAGGAGGCATGCGCTCATGCTCGGTGGAGCTGTGCTGGGCGAGGGCTGGCGTGCCCGGAGAGAGGGCTCTGCATGCCACCTGTGGCACACATGCCATAGGTTCGCCATCGCGGTCCTAGATCATAGTTCAGAGCTTGGCTCTGATGCCAATTCTGAGTCCCCATCCTTTGGAATCATCTCTGGAAGAGAAGAAGACATAGAGCTTTGTGCCACCTACCTGTCAAACGTCACTGGAGAATTCAAGCCATGCTTAATTTCCTTTCACTGCAAGGAAAGAGGGTGGAATAAATTGTTTCCTTTCTTTCCCCACCCCCCACCCCCGTTCTACAATTAAATAGCGTATATTCCCCCCCCCAAAAAAAATTGATGGCTTATAAGTTGTTAATTTGGGAGCAATCCTGTTAGAAGTGGCTGGTCTCTACCCAACACTTGTGTGAAGAGCAAAATGAGTTGGTTTGCGATCATCTTGGCTTTCAATTGGGTGTTTAGTTACAGGGGTTTTTATCGATGTGGTAGCCAGATGTTTCAGATTAACTTCTGTATCTGGAGGGCACCAGGTTGGAAAGGCTGACCTAGGAAATCGTAAGCCAGATAGAGGGAAAGAACCCAGATAAAGACATATATCCCTTAGGGTTGTATTCGCTTCCTCACCTGCTTCAGTCATCACACCCAGCATCTGTTTCCTGTAATTCCTTACTCAAGTATTCTCCTCTAAAAACTGCTGATCTTGTCTAAAACAATCACAAGAATTCAAGCACGAATTACTCCCAGCTCACCTAGGCCAATAAAAGGCCTAACTGGTTTTGTTTGTTGTTCATTGTTGTTCAATCGCTAAGCTGTATCCAACTCTTTGTGACTCCATGAACCCAGAGGTGGGATTCAGCCGGTTCAGACCAGTTCGGGCGAACCGGTAGTTAGGGCCAGCGTCTGGGCCCGCCCAATCACCATGTTTTTGACACAGCGTGCATGTGTGCAAGGCATGTGAGAGAGCAAAGCTATCCCGTCCTATACAATCACCATGTTTTTGATGCAGTGTGCATGTGTGCAAGGCATGTGAGAGAGCAAAGCTATCCCGTCCTATACAATCACCATGTTTTTGATGCAGTGTGCATGTGTGCAAGGCGTGTGAGAGAGCAAAGCTATCCCGTCCTATACAATCACCGTGCTTTTAACGCAGTGCGCATGTGTGCAAGGTGTGTGAGAGAGCAAAGCTATCTCGTCTTATACAATCACTGTGTTTTTGATGCAGTGCACATGTGTGCAAGGCGTGTGAGAGAACAAAGCTATCCCGTCCTATACAATCACCTTGTTTTTGATGCAGCGTGCATGTGTGCAAGGCATGTGAGAGAGCAAAGCTATCCCGTCCTATACAATCACCGTGTTTTTGACGCAGTGTGCATGTGGGCAAGGCGCGCAGGTGCACATTTTCGATTCTGGGTGAACCGGTTGTTAAATTATGTAAAGCCCACCTCTGCATGGACCATAGCACGCCGACCCCCCCTGTCCTCCACCGTCTCCTGGAATTTGCCAAATTCATGTTCTTTGCATTGATGACACCTCTGCCTTTCTCCTTTGGCCTTCCATTTTCCCCAACATCACTGTCTCTTCCAAGGGGTCTTCTCTTCTCCTTTGGTGGCCAAAGTATTTGAGCTTCAGCTTCCGTCTCTGTCCTTCCAAAAAACAGCCAGCGTTGATTTCCTTTAGGATTGACTGATTGGATCTCCTCACAGTCTTCTATCAAGTGTCTTCTCCAACACCACGTTTTTTGTATCCTGCCTTTATTATTTTTGCAAATAATTCAAGGTGGCGACCCTACCACCAGACTTGGCGCAGTGGTTAGAGTGCAGTACTGCAGGCTACTTTTGCTGCCTGCCGGCTGTCTGCAATTTAGCAGTTCGAATCTCACCAGGCTCAAGGTTGACTCAGCCTTCCAGCCTTCCGAGGTGCGTAAAATGAGGACCCAGATTGTTGGGGGGCAATAAATTGACTTTGTAAACCACTTAGAGAGGGCTGTGAAGCGGTATAGAAGTCTAAGTGCTATTGCTAATACTACTCCTTCCTTCTCCTATTTTCTCCACAAACATAAGGTGGGTTGGATTGAGAGAGAGTGACAGTTGCTTGATTGGTTTTAGCCTTGCTAAGTTTTTCCATTGTTTGGTGTGGGGTCCTTGGTGCTCTCTGAGGTTGGTTGTTTTCGTACAGACATTTCATTACCCATCTAGGTAGTATTATCAGAGCTAGTGAGTGTGGTGTTTGCTCTCTGTTTATATGCTAGTGCAGTGATGGCTAATCTTTTTTGGACCGAGACCCCTCCTCGCATACGCCCCCCATACATGCATGTGTGGTCCCCGCACATGCCCCGCCTCCCTGTGCATGCACGGGTGCCCCCCGCATGTGCCCCCCCTCATGAGCACGCAGCCCCCTGCAAAAGCCCCACCCCCGCGCATGCGCTGCAGAGACCCAAAGACCAGCTGGCTGGCGGAAGGCACATGTGCATGTGCAGCAGTGCTGAACTGGGGCGACGGCTCATGTGCCATCAGAGTGGTCGCTGCGTGCCACCTCTGGCATGTGTGCATAGGTTCGCTATCATGGTGCTAGTGGCTTGCCCTATCAGTATTGTCTGAAGACAAACAACTAACAGTAAACGACAACCTAATTAAGGAACTACCAAAATCACTCCCACCCACACGGACAGGGCAAGCCACTTGTACACAAACAGAGACCAAACTCCACTCCCTTCTAGCACTGATGAAGTTATCTGGTTGGGTAATGAAACGTCTGTAAGTAAACAACCAAGCTCAGAGAGCGCCTAGGACTCCACAGTTCAACCGTGACCCACAAATATTCTTCTCTTCATTTGTTTAATGTGTTAGGCAAATCACCCTGCTTTATTTATTTATTTATTTATTTATTTATTTATTTATTTATTTATTTATTTATTTATTTATTTATTTAATTCAATTTGTATCCCACCCTTCTCCTAGTGGACTCACGACGGTGCATAGCCAGAACTAAAACACATACCAATACAAAATTTAAAATTTTTTAAAAGAATTATATGACTTTGGCCCAATATTTAAAACATTCAAACTAAAACCCATTGACAATTTAAAAGGCTAAAAAAAAAGGGGGGGGGTCACGCCAGCCCTACTTGATGAAAAAGAAAAGTTTTCAGGGCACGGCGAAAGACCCGGAGATCCGATATCCTTCGTATCTCCGGGGGCAAATCGTTCCAGAGGGCAGGAGCTGCCACAGAGAAGGCCCTCCCCCTGGGGGTTGCCAGCCGACATTGCCTGGCTGACGGCACCCTGAGGAGTCCCTCTCTGTGGGAGCGTACTGGTCGGTGGGAGGCTATCGGTGGCAGAAGGCGGTCCTGCAAATAGCCAGGTCCTATGTCATGGAGCGCTTTAAAGATGGTAACCAACACCTTGAAGTGCACCCGGAAGACCACTGGAAGCCAATGCGGCTCACGCAGGAGAGGTGTCACATGGGAGCGCCTGCTCGCTCCCATAATCCCCCGCGCGGCCGCATTCTGCACCAGTTGGAGCCTCCGGGTGCTCCTCAAGGGGAGCCCCATGTAGAGAGCATTGCAGTAGTCCAGGCGGGAACTGTTTTGATTCAATGTACAACTTAAATCTATGAGGTAGGTTACATTGGTCTCCAAGCTGTGTGATGTGACAACCACACAACGGTACAGTAAGTTCACTCTGCTCCCTCAGCTTCATAATTTGAAGCACAGAAAGCAGCAGCCATTTGTGAGCAGGTGCTTTCTTGGGAGGGGGGCTGCTGTTCCCCCCCTTGGCACACCTGCTCAAGGAGAACAGCATCTGGCCCTCAGCTTTCAGACGCAAGCACTTTCCAAGGTTTAATTTTAGCCCCAGTTGAGGATAAAATAACCTTTCCTCATCTGCCTTCCCTCTTCTTTTTCTCCTTTCCTTCTTCTTTTCATTATTTCCCCTCCCCCACCCACCCAACCTCCCGGCCGCCGTTTTATGCAAACTTGTTATTTTTCTAGGTGTTTGAAAACACAGCTTGAGAAAATGGATAATCAAGGAAGATGGCTTTTGAAATTAGAAACATATATAGTTGGACATCAAATGAGGCAACTGCATGGACACCCAGGGTGAAATCAAAGGTCTTTATTCGCAGTCTTTATTTGAGCGGGGTGGAGATGGGGGAATTTATTTAACTCTTTCTCCTAAAGTCACTGGCCTTCAAAAAATGCTTCACATCAGCTTGAGAACATCTGTGCTCCAGGACCAAACAAGTCCCTCTCGCTTCAGTGTTAGAGAGATTGTTGTGTTTAATCCATAGTTTAAATAGGTGTTCTGGTACCTGCTTAAGATTAATTTAATAATATATTAATATAGCAATAGCTCTTATATACCACTTCCCAGTGCTTTACAGCCCCCTCTAAGCGATTTACAGAGTCAGCATATTGCCCACAATAATCTGGGTCATTGTTTTAGATGATAGAAAGATCATAGATATAGATAGATAGATTAGATAGAGATAGATAGATAGATAGATAGATAGATAGATAGAGATAGATGAATGAATGAATGATAGATACATAGAGATAGATAGATAGATAGATAGATAGATAGATAGGTAGATAGATAGGTAGATATAGAGGAATGAATGATAGATAGAGATGGATAGATAGAGATAGATGAATGAATGAATGAATGATAGATACATAGAGATAGATAGATAGATAGATAGATAGATAGAGATAAACGAATGAATGAATGAATGAATGAATGAATGAATGATAGAGATAGATGATAGATAGATAGATAGATAGATAGATAGATAGATAGATAGATAGAGATATAGATAGATTGATAGATAGATTGATAGATTGATAGAAAGATAGATAGATATGAATGATAGATATAGATGAATGAATGAATGAATGAATGAATGATAGAGATAGATAGAGATATAGATAGATTGATAGATAGATTGATAGATAGATAGATAGATAGAGATAGATGAATGAATGAATGATATAGAGATAGAGATAGATAGATAGATAGATAGATAGAGATGGATAGATAGAGATAGATGATAGATAGAAAGATAGATAGATATGAATGACAGATAGAGATAGATGAATGAATGAATGAATGAATGAATGAATGATAGATAAAGATAGAGATAGATAGATAGATAGATAGAGATGGATAGATAGAGATGGATAGATAGAGATATAGATAGATGATTGAGAGAGAGAGAGAGGCAGGCAGGCTGAGATGAGACAGATCTCATACACACACATTTACACACCCAAATTCAGTACCTATATGGAATGAAGTGGAAGCTGTGATAAACCACAATAAACTTCAGATGGTTTAATTTTTTTTTTTTAAAAAGGTGTCTCCTAGTTCAAGTTCATTTTGCCCAAGTCCAAATCAAAACAACATTATAGTGTGTATACATTGATCCATCAAGGTGGCCTTAGATTTCACAGACTGCTGTGGAAGAGTCATACACCACCAAGTTGCTTTTGAGTTCCCGCTCTTTAAACAAACCTACATGATGCAGGGCAAAAAAAAAAAAAGAATTGTGGAACATTGGAGAGTAATTTGTGTTACGGGAAAGAGAGAGGGAAGGTATTCTTCAAGTGATTTTGTAAACAATGTTGGAATTCTATTGGACGTATCCAAGGATGGAGAACACCTACCCAAGTATGACTGTATCATGGGAAAGAGGCAGGTGCAAATCCAGAAAAATATTAAAGGAGGAGGGGAGGAGACAATAGCTGATTCATCACTTAATTCATGGCGTGTGAAGAGTCCATAGTTCCAGCCCTTAAAATACTTTCCCCCTCCCCCCTTTTTATTGCCCAGAATCTTAAGAGCTTTATCATTTGCAGTCATAAAATGAAAATATACACCAAACCCTCAAAGGGCAAGTATGAAATTAAATTATATTTGGGCATCTGTAACCTTTTAAAACGATCAGATTCCAGTTAATGTATTTCTTCCTGTTCTGAGGGCTGCCAGGGTGTTTGATGGTGGGAAGCAGTGCAAAGGGCATTAGGAGATAATAAATTCTCTGAAAGTTTCACCCCGAGGCAGTGCTCCATACTCCGGCTTTCCATTTAGCAGGCCGAACCAAAAATCTTGTCATATTCAAAGGTCACTGAGGTTGGGATTGGTGTGTCCCATCGATTTTTCCCCAGTGGACGAGAGTGACAGCTGAGCTCATAAGCAGTTGTCAGAATCCGGAAAAGAAGCCGATATGGTTGGTGGAAGAAGGGACAGCGTGATTGACAAGCTTTTGGGAATCCTACAAATGAATGATGAGGATTTAAGACCTTCTGAGCTTTTTCTACTTCCTTCCTTTTTTTGTGTGTGAATGTGTTGTTGTAAAGGTTGATTCTGACACCTTGTTCCCTTTGTTGATGATGGCATGGCATACAGAGAAGGAAAACATAGCAATAGTGTCTTAAACTGGATTTATTGCATTGTTGTTGTTGTTGTTAGTTGCAAAGTCGTGTCCGACCCATCGTGACTCCATGGACAACGTTCCTCCAGGCCTTCCTGTCCTCTATCATCCTCTGGAGTCCATTTAAACTCACACCGACTGCTTCAGTGACTCCATCCAGCCACCTCGTTCTCTGCCGTCCCCTACTTCTTTTGCCGTCAATCATTCCCAGCATTAGGCTCTTCTCCAGTGAGTCCTTCCTTCTCATTAGATGGCCAAAGTTACTAAGCGAGACAGTTGTTAAGTGAATTTTGCCCCATTTTACGATATTTCTTTCTGGATGTAACTAGCGTTGACTCTCTCTTTCATTAACATCTACCCGCTGAAGATTTATGAGTTTACATGAAAACTATATACACAATGCAAAGGATTTGGTGTGTGCCATTTCCCTTTATTACTCATATGATGTCCAAGTTTTAACACAACGTGCAACTCATTTCTGATGTGTTAGCTATAATTTCCTGTATTTTTTTTTTCAGTCTACTTCTACATTTTCCAAACACCATCAATTCATACTGAAGTGCCCAATTGGAGACCCCAATTGTTAAAAAAATAAATTCCCAGTGCTTTCTTTCAAACACACACAGCAAACTCTTTTATTTTGCTTCCAAATCTTTGTCACTTCACACAGCCTTATTAGATGTGACAAAACACGCCCCATCTTAACTTTGGGGAGAGGCAGTTGCTACTTTTCAGTTTGGAAGATTTTGGAGAAGACACAGAGAAGAAGTCATTTAGGACAGGGGTCTCCAACCTTGGCAACTTTAAGACTTGTGGACTTCAACTCCCAGAATTCCTTAGCCAGCAAAGCTGGCTGAGGAACTCTGGGAGTTGAAGTCCACAAGTCTTAAAGTTGCCAAGGTTGGAGACCTCTTGGACCCCCTTTAGGAGACATTATCAAAACCATTTGACCATTTTATACATGGAGCACTGAGGCAAAGGATGCAGGTAGTTTTCCACTTGCAACCATTCACCCAGTGACTGTTAAAAATAACATCGACACTAAAAAAAGTGACTCACAACCAGTTCTCACACTTACACTAGCACGGTGTACTCACAATAAAAAATCCAGCTGCTTGGCAACCACCATGTATTTAAGACAGTTGTAGAATCCTGGCGTCACGTGATCTCCGTTTGCGACCTTCCCAGCAGGCATCCGACAAGCGAAGACAATGGGGGAAGCCAGATTTCCTTAATGATTGTGTGATTCACTTAAAAAACCATTCAACAACTGGGGTGATTCACTTAAAAGGGCCTTCACGCAACTGCGAGTTGTGCGCCAGTTACGCCCTTTCCTGGACCGGCAATCCCTACTTACAGTCACTCGTGCCTTAGTTACTTCCCGTCTTGACTATTGCAATGCGCTCTACATGGGGCTGCCCTTGAAGAGCATCTGGAAGCTACAGTTGGCGCAAAATGCAGCGGCCCACACGGTTTTGTGTAGATCCTGGTATGCACATACTGTATATCACCTCTCCTGCGAGAGCTGCATTGGCTGCCAATTTGCTTCCGGGTACAATTCAAGGTTCTGGTTGTCACCTTTAAAGCCCTCCATGGCTTGGGATCAGTTTATCTGAGGGTCCCAAGCCTACCCGACCAGTGGTGAAATGTAAAATTTGTTACTGCCGGTTCTGTGGGCGTGGCTTGGTGGTGGTGGGGGTAATATGACTGAGTGGGCGTGGCCAACTTTTTTTTTTTTACTTTTAAAACCATTTTTTCTACAACCTTATAAAAAATGCTTTTAAAAGCCTCTGACGATCCCAGCTGACTTGCCTGATCAGCAGAGGCTTTTCTTTCTTTTTTTTTTTTTAAGCCTCTGACGATCCTAGCTGACTTGCCTGATTGGCAGAGGCTTTGTTTCTACTTTTAAAAGCATTTTTTTGGCTGAAGAAGTTGTAGAAAAAATGCTTTTAAAAATAAAATAAATAAAATAAAAAGCCTCTGGCTCAGCTGGGTATGGGGGTGCGGATGGATTTTTGCTGCTGGTTCTCCGAACCACCCTCCGCCATCGCTACCGGATCGGGCGATCCGGTCTGAACCAGGAGCATTTCACTCCTGTACCCGACCCATTATAGCGGGGAGGCAGGGAATGGTGCGGGTCCCATCCCCAAGAGAGCTACACCTCGTGGGACCCAGAAGAAGGGCCTTCTCCGTGGTAGCTCCCTCTCTCTGGAACATCATCCCTCCCCCAAGAGATTAGAACGGCCTCCACCCTAATTCTCTTCTGGAAGGCGCTGAAGACCTGGTTCTGCCAGTGGGCCTAGGGAACCCAGAGTGGGATGGAGCCCATTGAATGGCTCGTGTGATCGGCTGTCTCTGGGGCGGGAGGTAGGGGTCAGAGGGGAGGTGATTTTATTACATTAATTTATTTGATTTTTTTATGGGTTTTAGTTTTTTAAAACCACATTTAAATTCTGTAAGCCGCCTTGAGTCGCCATGAGCAAATAGGCGGCAATATAAATCTAATAAATAAATAAATAAAAAACCATGGCAAAAAGGGGTCATAAAATAACACATGACTCACTTAACAACCTCCTTGCTTACCAAGACAAATTTAATTGTGACCCTAATCTGAGGACTATCTGTAGTCTGAATATTATTAATTTTGTCCATGGCAGAAAATGCAAAAGAAATGTCAAAGAAGTAACTGCAAAATTGCACAGTCTAATTCTCTCCATCTCATGACCAAACTAATTATATTTGCAAATATTGTACATTAAAAAAAATGCTTCGGATACAGGGCTAAGCTACCAACTACGCTCTTGCTTCCATTTATCTCCAGATAAAGCTATTAATTCACTCATAACTAGGGGAAGTGGAGGAGAAAGAAATGTTATCTTTTAAAACTATCCGGAACAGCATGTAAAGATGCAGTAAGGAGGCAGAATGTCATATGAGGCATCAGCTGTTTGAACATATGTGCATCCCAGAGCTGTACAGTAAATGAAATACGTGAAGATGGTGCATAAGGAACAAAGAAAGCAGTGGCATTCACTCTCTCTCCATCCCCTTGTCAGACCGCCTTGTCTTCTGCAAACAAGAGGAGACAATTGCAGGTTTTTTTAAAGACACCTGTTACCAGCTGAAGGGCGATATGCTTGTACATACTGTCAAGTATAGGAAGAGAAGTCACACAGAAGAAGGCTGTGATCTCTTCTATCATTACAGGACGCAGCCACAAAACAATAAATTTAAGTGATAAAAAGGCAGATCTAAGTTGAATACTGTAAGGGACGTGGTGATTCAGTGGTTAAGATGCTGAGCATGTCGATCGAAAGGTCGGCAGTTCAGCGGTTCGAGTCCCTAGTGCCGCATAACGGGGTGAGCTCCCGTTACTTGTCCCAGCTTCTGCCAACCTAGCAGTTCGAAAGCACGTAAAAAATGCAAGTAGAAAAATAGGGACCACCTTTGGTGGGAAGGTGACAGCGTTCCGTGCACCTTTGGTGTTTAGTCATGCCGACCACATGAGCATGGAGACGTCTTTGGACAGCGCTGGCTCTTCGGCTTTGAAACAGAGATGAGCACCGCCCCCTAGAGTTGGGAACGACTAGCACATATGTGCAAGGAGAACCTTTACTTTAAGTTGAATACTGGGAGAAATTCTCCTAGATATAGAAGAAGAAGAGGCAGAGCCTGGGGGTGGGGGTGGGGGGGTGGAATCAAGAGAGTCATCAGCCTAGAATCATTAAGTTCCCACAAACAATCTAAGTTCAACCCCTCTTGAATTCCATTAACCCTTATCTAGTGCCAAAGTAGCGCTGCCTGTTAGTAGACTAGATTCTTGTGTGTAGGCATGAGTCAATCAGATTGACCAGAGCTTAATGCATGGTCCTGATTCTTTGTACCTGACACCAAGTGGTAGAATATTCTTTCCCCTGAAGTGAGGGGGTCTTGACTTTCCGAAGGTCCCTCAAGAACTGGATGTGTCTTGAATTCCATTAACTCTTTATCTAGCGCCAATTGAGTGTTGACTGTGAGTTGACTAGATTCTTGTTTAGTTTAGTTTAGTTTAGTTTAGTTTAGTTTAGTTTAGTTTAGTTTAGTTTAGTTTAGTTTAGTTTAGTTTAGTTTAGTTTTATTGAATTTCTACTCCCGGAGGACTCAGGGCGGTGAACAGCCACGAAATAAAACACATACATATAAAAATTTAAAACCGAATAAAATGAATTAAATAAATTTGGCTGAATTAATACCCATAATTTAAAATACCCATATTTTAAAACACATTAAAATTTAAAATTTGACTTAAAAGGGAGAAGATTTAGGCGAGGCCAGCTTGATGAAATAAAAGAGTCTTCAGCTCGCGGCGGAAGGTGCGCAGATCCGGGATCCTCCGTATCTCTGGGGGGAGCTCGTTCCAGATCGTCGGTGCCCCCACAGAGAAGGCTCTCCCCCTAGGGGCCGACAGCTGACATTGTTTGGCCGACGGCACCTGGAGGAGCCCCTCTCTGTGGGAGCGTACTGGTCGGTGGGAGGCTATTGATGGTGGTAGGCGGTCCCGTAAATAACCAGGTCCTAAGCCATGGAGCGCTTTAAAGGTGGTGACCAGAACGTTGAAGCGCACCCGGAAGACCACCGGGAGCCAGTGCAGCTCGCGCAGGAGAGGTGTTACATGGGAGCTCCACGCCGCTCCCATAACCACCCGCGTGGCCGCACTCTGCGCCAGTTGGCGCCAGTTGTGTATAGACATGAGCAATAAATCAGCCTAACTGGAGCTCAACGTGTGGTCCTGATTCTTCACGCTTTGCGGAGCAGTTAGAATAGGTCAGCTGTGGACCAATTATCCAGAAGGTGACAATCTTCCATTTGCTGGATGTATCCCAGTGGAGGCCGGACAACATCTGCGGAGGATGTTTTCATTTGGATTTTTGCCCTGTTGCAAGGAAGTGGGTTGAATGACCTCAATGGTCATTTCCAACTCTAACTCTGTGTTGTTTTATGATCTGTGTTGCAAGCAAGCAGGAAAGCTAAATAAAATAGATAATTGTTTAGTTAAAGCTAATCAGCATTGTTCCCTGAATGAAATATGGCATATTTGCTCTCCTAACAAGAATCTTCTGTTTCTTCCAAGTAGGACATTCCATTTTTTCTACATTCTTTTCAGCCACCGTAACTTCTGTACGTGTTTAGTTTGGAAAGTGGGGGTAAATCCTGGAAAAAGTCAATGACAAGCCACTTCTGTTTTGTTGCTGGAGCATCTGTATGTGTGTTTGTGTAAGTGGAGGGGGCATGAATAATATCCATGAAAATGTCAGATGTAATAGATTAACAGAGTTGGAAGGGACCTTATAGGTCATCTAGTCCAACCCCCATTCTAAGCAGGAGACCCTACACCATTTCTGACAAATGGCAGTCCAATCTTTTCTTGAAAGTCTCAAGTGATGAAGCTCCCACAACTTCCGAAGGCAACTTCTGTTCCATTGGTTGATTGTTCTCACTGTCAGAAAGTTCCTCCTTATTCCCAGGTTGAATCTCTCCTTGTTCAGTTTCCATCCATTATTCCTTGTCTGGCCTTCAGATGCTTTGGAGAATAGCTTGACCCCTTCCTCTCTGTGGCAGCCCCTCAGATATTGGAGAGACTTTTCCCAATTGTTCAAAAGTTTCTTCATGCTTTTCTAAAGCTCGGCTTCTTCCGAGAATGCTAAGATCTTCTAATTCAATCCCATTATCAGCCTGATAACAGCGGGAGGGATTTATATTTTAAGAACGAAGACAATTCTGGTTTTGTGTAGAGAGAGATTTCTTGTCTTTTCTTGGCGAGTCTTCTGATCCTGTTTTGAATTCCTCAAGGTTCAGATCTGAATGAATTTTTGTCATGTCCTTAGACAAAATATGCATTGTAGCCAACGCCCGTTGCTTCAGGCAGAGGAGAATTTGGTGGGAACCACAATGGGAATGTGTTCTGTGACAATGTCATGTTACTTGACCCAAATTCCTACATCCAGGGCCTTCAAGATAATTGATGGACTGTTGGCCAAACATGTAGACGCTAATATACAACTAGATCCTGAGTTATACACATTATCTTTAGACTGGAAAACTCAAACATTTCGAGACACAGAAAACAGCCAAGTATGAGAATCAGTAGGGTGCAAACAGGTCAAGCTCGCTTAAAAGATCTCTCAATCATCTTTTGAATTAACCTGCAAGATAGAACAACTAAGCCAAGATAGCAGTAACAATAGCAGCAATATTTATGTACCTTTCAGGGGTGGGCTTCAAAAATTTTAGCAAGGGGTTCTCTGCCCAGTTGCTGGGTGGGCGTGGCCTAGTCAGCCTCCTGCACCATGGGGGGGGGTGTTTGCCCTATCCGGGCTCTGGAGGCTTTCTTCGAGCCTCCGGGAGGGCAAAAATGGCCTCCCCAGGCTCCAGAGGCAGAGGAGAATTTGGTGGGAACCACAATGGGAATGTGTTCTGTAGGCCCGTTTTTCACCCTCCCTGAGCCTCCGCACACGCCCTACACTTACCTGCATCCAAAACGGGCCGTGTGGGGACACCTGGGAGGGGCGGGGTGGGCGGGGCCAGTTCAGGAGTGGGATTTGGGGGTTGTCCAAACTGCACAGAATCTTAGCTAGAGGTTCTCGCGAAGCCTTGCGAACCCCCAGCAACCCACCCCTGATACCACTCCATAGTATTTTCCACCCCTCTCTAAGCAGTTTACAGAGTCAGTTCTTGCCCCCAACCATCTGGGTCCTCATTTTATCGATCTCAAAAGGTTGGAAGGCTGAGTCAACCTTGAGCTCCGTCAGGATTGAACTCCAGGCTGTGGGCAAAATTTGTGCTTTAACCACTGTGCACCAGGGCTCTATTTCAAGATCACCCAATTAAATTCACTGCCAAGTGGGATTTGAATCTGGAGCATCCCAACGGTGCCACACATATAGAGTGGTTTGCTTATATAAAGCATGCATTATGCAGGTAATCCTTGATTCATAACCACAACTGAACCCAAAATTTCAGTTGCTAAGCAGGACAGTTGTTAAGTGAGCTTTGTCCCATTTTATGATCTTTCTTACAACGGTTGTTAAGTGAATCACTGCAGTTGTTACAATAGGTCAGTAACGGTTGTTAAGTGAATCCGGTTTCCCCATTGACTTTGGTTGTCAGAAGATGGTAAAAGATAATCACATGTCCCAGGGACATTGCAATCATCATAGATACGGGTCGATGGCCAAGCATCTGAATTTTGATCACGTGACCATGGGGATGCTGCAATGGTCATAAGTGTGAAAAATGGTCATGTGTTCTGCCCCAGCTACGGATCCCAAAGAACGCAGCACACACAAAGTCTGTACAAATCTTAGTTTACTAAAATAAAATCAGGGTTTTTTTTCAAACAAAGGGTGTTAATTAACTTTCTTAACAGCCTGCAAGAATCCAAAGAATAAATAATCTTAATCTTACTAGGATTGGCAGAAAGCCCAGAAGCAATTTGCAGAGAACTAAGATCAAGGCACGAAGGAGAGTGAACGAAGTTGTTCCCTGCAAATTGCTTCAGTCGGCGTTCCTCCTTAAATAGGCTAAGGGAGTGGCCAATTAGCCCCAAGCCTTACTCTCGAGGAGACCTCCTCCTGAGGAGCCACTCCTGCCTTTTGGCAGCTCTGCGCGCCCGTGCATCAAGAAGAGGCTCCTCCTCTTCATCCTCTTCACTTAAGGGAGCTTCTGGAGGTTCTGAAGGCCCTGGCTGAATCCCCGCCTCTGGCACCACATCTTCTCCAGCCTCCTCATTGTCCGACTCAAGCGCCAGCTGCACAGGCTGCTGGCACAGCACCACACCAGCCTCCTCGCTGTCCGAATCAGCCACCAGCTGCACAGGCCGCGTACGGCCCACAACATCATGTCACTTTTTTCAGTGCCATTGTAACTTCGAATGGTCACTAAATGTACGGTTGAGGACTACAATATGTAATTACAGTTATGATTTTTCTCTAGGAACACAAGAGGAATCAAGGGTGAAACAGTAAGCCTCCATAGAGGAAGTTGGTTTGAGCTATTAAATCATGCTAGCATTTTTTTAAAAAAAATCAGTGGCGTTGATTAATTTAATTTAATTTAATTTAATTTAATTTAATTAATTCTATTTATATGCCGCCTCTCTCCGAAGACTCAGGGCGGCTCACAATACATTCCAAAAAATCATTATAAAAAACATTTAAAAATTAAAAACATTAAAAACATTAAAAACTCATTCACGCCATTCATGGCCGGATCTCACCAGATCACAAGAGCAAGATCAACGGCCCCAGGCCTGCCGGAAAAGCCAGGTCTTCACCGCTTTTCGGAAGGCCAATAGGGTGGGGATGGTCCGGACCTCAGGAGGTAACTGGTTCCAGAGAGCTGGGGCAGCCACAGAGAAGGCCCTCCCCCGTGGGCCCGCCAGCCGGTATTGTTTAGCTGACGGGACCCGGAGGAGACCAACTCTGTGGGATCTTACCGGTCGCTGGGAGCTATGCGGCAGAAGGCGGTCTCGAAGATAACCTGGCCCTGAGCCATGTAGGGCTTTAAAGGTAATAACCAACACCTTGAATTGTGACCGGAGACCAATAGGGAGCCAGTGCAGCTCGCGGAGAATTGGTGTAATATGGGTGTATCTAGGTGCACCCACGACAGCTCGTGCGGCTGTGTTCTGCACCAACTGTAGTCTCCGAACACTTTTCAAGGGTAGCCCCATGTAGAGTGTGTTGCAATAATCTAACCGTGAGGTGACAAGGGCATGAGTGACTGCGAGAAGAGCCTCCTGATCCAAGTAGGGTCGCAATTGGTGCACCAGACGAACTTGTGCAAATGTCCCCCTAGCCACAGCTGACAGATGTTGCTCTAATCTTAGCTGTGAGTCTAGGAGGACACCCAAATTGCGAGCCCGTTCTGAGGGGAACAATTTCTCCCCCCTCCCCAGAACCAAGGATGGACAATCAACATAGTCTTTAGGAGGCAATACCCACAGCCACTCGGTCTTGTCTTGGTTAAGTCTGAGCCTGTTGACTCCCATCCAGACCCTCACAGCCAGATTAATTGATGAAAAAGCAGGTGGTCAAATCCATGAACCCACATTTAATTGGTTGTGACCGAATAATAATTAATACTTCATATGCTTCTTAGTTTTAGCAATTTCCTTTTTCATGGAATTCTTCATTTGTCTCTTATCTAACATGGGCTATAAGGACCGCCTTATCAGAAGCAGAGAGTGATGAGACAGACAAATAGCTAATGGTGATATACTTATAAATTTGTTTTCAATTTTTATTTGCTGGGAAATGTCCATATTCCCTTTTTAATCATGTTCAAACCTGGAAATTTCCATCGGTGATTTAATTGGTTGCATCTTTCTGTGTAGAGAATGCTAAATGTATCTGTTTTCTAGCTGCTTTTGATGCAAGGATGACATGAAATTAAAAAAAAAAAGATTACCATATTGAAAAATGGTTGCACGGTCTCCCCTCCTGTTAGCGCAAATTAGTTGATGATTAATTTTTAACATGTGGATTAGGGTCTTTTTTTAATTAATCTCATTGTTAGCAATTGAAAACTCTCCTACATATGGACATTAATTTCGGTCGTAATGATTCGGGATGAAGTTGTAATAGCTAAGATTAGGCAAAACTTTTTTCATTTTCTTTTTCTTGTTTAACATTGTCAGGCTCCGTGAGAGTGAACAAGTCGTCGAATCAGATCTGAATGTGCCTCCGTTCTGTGGAGCAGTAGGTCACATTTTTTGGATCCTGATTTTACACGGACACTTTTTCACACCCAGAGAATCAAAAAAGAGTATATGAAAACTTGTTTCTTTACATCTCTATATTGACTGACTCCCTGTGGAAGTTGGGGTAGAGTAGGATGGGAAGGGCTTATTGTTTTTTTGCCCATGTTTCATTACCAAACTAGGTAACATCATCGGTTCTAGTAAGAGAGTATTATACACTGCTCAAAAAAATAAAGGGAACACAAGCAGAAGACATCCGAGATCTGAATAATAATAATAATAATAATAATAATAATAATAATAATAATAATAATAATAATAATAATAATAATAATAATAATAATAATAATAATAATTTTATTTCTATACTGCCCTTCTCCCGAAGGACTCAGGGCGGTGTACAGCCAATTTAAAAACACAAGACACAACAATAATTAAAAATTAAAATAATTAAATAGATTTGGCTGATTTAAAACCCCAAAAATTTAAAATACCCCAATTTAAAATTATTATGTTGATAGCCCGGCCTGGCGGAACAACAGGGTCTTCAATGCGCAGCGAAACACCCGGAGGTCGGAGATCTTACGTATTTCCGGGGGCAGTTCATTCCACAGGGCTGGAGCTCCCACAGAGAAGGCCCTCCCCCTGGGTGTCGCCAGCCGACATAACTTGGCTGATGGCACCCTGAGGAGACCCTCTCTGTGGGAGCGGACTGGTCAGTGGGAGGCTATTGGCGGCAGAAGACGGTCTCGAAGGTACCCGGGTCCTATGCCATGGAGCGCTTTAAAGGTGGTAACCAACACCTTGAATCGCACCCGGAAGACCACTGGGAGCCAGTGCAGCTCGCGCAGGAGGGGTGTCACGCGGGCACAATGAGTTGCGCCCATAACCATACAGACCATACAGTAGTTTTGTGTTCCCTTTAGGTGTTTGAGCAGTGTATAAACTACTGTATGTAAAGAACAAAGTATTTAATAAGGCTATTTCATTCATTCAGATCTCGGATGTCTTCTGCTTGTGTTCCCTTTATTTTTTTGAGCAGTATATATACACGTGTATAATATACACAAATATGTGTATATATATGTGTGTGTGTGTGTGTGTGTGTGTGTATAGATATATATACATATATATGTATGTATGTGTCTATACGTGTGTGTGTGTATATATATTCACTGAGCTTATCGATCGAAAGGTTGGCAGTTCAGCGGTTCGAATCCCTAGTGCCGCGTAACAGCTCCCATTACTTGTCTCAGCTTCTGCCAACCTAGCAGTTCGAAAGCGCGTAAAAAATGCAAGTAGAAAAATAGGGACCACTTTTGGTGGGAAGGTAACAGCGTTCCGTGCGCCTTTGGCGTTTAGTCATGCCGGCCACATGACCACGGAGACGTCCTCGGACAGCGCTGGCTCTTCGGCTGTGAAATAGAGATGAGCACCGCCCTCTAGAGTCGGGAACGACTAGCACATATGTGCGAGGGGAACCTTTACCTTTATATATGTATAAATGTTTGCATGCAGGGGTAAAATCCAGCAGGTTCTGACAGTTTCTGGAGAACCGGTAGCGGAAATTATGAGCAGTTCGGAGAACCGGCATATACCACCTGTGGCTGGCCCCAGAGTGGGATGGGAATGGAGATTTTGCAGTATCCTTCCCCTGCCACACCCACCAAGCCACACCACGGCTACCAAGCCACGCCCACAGAACCCGTAGTAAAAAAAATTTGGATTTCACTACTCTGTGTGTGTGTGTGTGTGTGTATGGGGAGGGGGCTTCATTTGGCTGGCTGTAGAGTGAAAAGCTTCTGAACAGGTAAAAAGATAAAAATATAGTAAGAACAAAAACAGATTACAAGGGAACAAACAAAACTTTCCAATAAGCAATCAACACACTTTCATATTAGGGGAATCTGCTTCCTGTTGCATAGCCATTTTTTTTTGTAGTACCCCCCCCAGGGGAAAAAAAACCCCAATAACAGTAGGGAAGGGGCCAGTCTAATCTTGGATATCCAGCACATCTGAAGGAAACCAGGTTTCACAGTTGTACTACAGGAAATGATTTATTCTGTCTCCCCTCCAAACACCCAAACACACTCTCTAGTCATAAGACATGCAAATGCAAAGAGAGAGAAAAAAAGAGGAAAATCTTTGTTGTAAGCAATTAAGCGTTACTCTTTGGGTGAATTGAGCTTATATTTAATACAGCCTCAGACTAGAGAAGAAATAAGGTATAAAGAACTGGAGCGAGCATGAAAATAGGACTCGTTTTCAGTTTTAAAATTTAGGATGTGTGTGTGTTTTTTTAAAAAATGCATTTATTACTTTTTACATGTATTTATACATTCCCAAGGCTCTAGCCTAGGCAGTTTCGATGATAAAGTTAAAAACGGAATAATCCAATTAATCTAATCTCATAAAAGAATGGGCAGTCAAAACAGCCATCCGTCATGAGAAAATTTCGTATCAAACCGTACAACAAATCAAACAGATATTATTAGAAAAATAGAAACTGATCTGCTTTTAAGAACCGTCGTTCTTCCCAATGAGAAATGTAAACAGTTCCCATGGCTGGTTGAAAAATTCCTGGCGATTTTTTTTTTTCCTTCAGCCAGTTTGAGAAGCTAATTTTTTTCCCTGTGTACGTACGGCCATCTACTTACTTAGCGTCAATCAAATGACCTGGATAAAGGCACAAGCGGACGTGACATTGATAAATAGTCTTTGGCACATGACATTCGGCGAGTAGCTTGCTGTTATCCTTCTCCAGTTCAAACGGAGATGAAAGAAGTTGACAAGGGAATGGCTTCTATGTTCCCCAGGAGAGTTCGCTGCCGTAATCATAGCTAGGGAGGACAGTTGTTGTTGTTGCTTTAAAAAAAAAAAAAAACCTTCTGAAATTGGAAAAAAGGCATGATGGGAAGAAAGAGAAGAGGGCATTCACATCAGAAGCGGCATATCCGAACATCTTCCTTTTACTGAGATGGTTTCGAGGGGTTTTTTCTTTCTTTCTTTCTTGGCATTTATTGTGACATACTAATGAGTTGTGACAACTGTGTGCCTTTAATTCTTCCCCAAGAGATGGATTTGCTTTAATTCGGCTAGGGGTAAGGATGGACCAAGTGTACCTTTTTTCTTGCATGCCAACGTGTTGTTCCTTGCCCGTTTTGTTTCAATTTGTGAGTCAGGATGAATGAACAAGGAACTTCTGCGTCGGTGTTGTTGGAAATAGCCCAGGGGTGAAATGCTCCCGGTTCGGACCGGATTGCCCGACCTGGTAGTGATGGTGGCGGGTGGTTCGGAGAACCGGTAGCAAAAATCCCTGCCCCCCCCCCATGCCTAGCTGAGCCGCATGATCATCAGAGGCTTTTTAAAAAAATTTTAAAAGCATTTTTTCTACCATCTCTTCCGACAAAAAAATGCTTTTAAAAGTTAAAAAAAAAACCTCTGATGATCCCGCGGCTCAGCTGGGATCATCAGAGGCTTTTCAAAGCACTTTTTTCTGCAACCTCTTGGCCGAAGAGGTGGTAAAAAAAATGCTTTGAAAAGTCTCTGATGATCCCAGCTGAGTTCCCTGATCGGCAGAGGCTATTCAAAGCATTAGAAAAAATGCTTTGAAAAGTTAAAAAAAAAAAAAAGTTGGCCACGTCCACCCAGTCACATTAACACCCCTCCCCACCAAGCCACGTCCACAGAACCAGTAGTAACAAATTTTACATTTCACCCCTGAAATAGCACCCCCCCCCCCCGGAATTTATTGAAGCTGATAAAAGTTTGCATCTTGAGCGAAAAAAGAAGTAAAAATACGACTCTTTCTCCTCCTCCTTTTATCGAGATGGGTTAGGGCCAGGGGTGGGCCGCTGGGGATTCGTAGGGGTTCAGGAGAACTTCTAGCTAAGATTCTGTGCAGTTCGGAAAACCCCCAAATCCCACTCCTGGCTGGCCCCACCCACCCCCGCCCCACCCCTCCCAGGAGTCCCCAGAAGAAGGCAGAAGACGGGTGAGTGGGCGTGGCCTAGTTGGCCTCCTGCACCACGGCAGGGGAGGGGCATTTTTGCTCTCTCCAGAGCCTTGGAGGTCTTCTAGTCCAACCCCCTGCTTAGGCAGGAAATTCTATAGCATTTCGGACAAATGGTTATCCAATGTCTTCTTAAACACTTCCAGTGTTGGAGCATTCACAACTTCTGGAGGCAAATTGTTCCACTGATTAATTGTTCTAATTGTCAAGAAATTTCTCCTTAGTTCTAAATTGCTTCTCTCCTTGCCAGCATGCATATAAATGCATTTGAGCTTCATTCAGTTTCTGGTTGCCCCAGCCTCCCAATCCTCAGACCCTGGACTAGTTCAAGCAATGGGTGGAAGCTCATCACGGGGAGATCCAACCTGGAGATAAGAAGGAATTTCCTGATAGTGAGGACTGCTTTCCTGTTGAGTTGTGGGTGCTCCATTGCTGGAGGTTTTCAAGAAAAAATTGGACAACCATTTGTCCAGAATGGTATAAGAACTCCTGTCCTGGGCAAGGGTTGGACCAGAAGATCTTCCAGTCTTATAAATCTGCTATTATTACTTCATTTCCCCCAACAAACCAGCATTGGAATATTTAAGTCATCCGCTTCCATGGTGCCTTGCATGGTACAACATAACAAAGCTTTCATATCCCAAAAGATCAGGTTTTCCACAATACCAATACAGGCCTTGTATGCCTTTCAGCATAGTTTTCTTAGGTAGGTAGTGGGGTTCCACTAGGTTCCCTCTAGATTGCTTCAACTTTTAAAGTCTCAGAGGACAGGGAAGGAAGGAAGGAAGGAAGGAAGGAAGGAAGGAAGGAAGGAAGAAAGAAAGAAAGAAAGAAAGAAAGAAAGAAAGAAAGAAAGAAGGAAAGAAGGAAAGAAAGAAAGAAAGAAAGAAAGAAAGAAAGAAAGAAAGAAAGAAAGAGAGAGAGAGAGAGAAAGTGCCGAGCACATTGTAAGCTGCCCTGAGTCTCCGGAGAAGGGCGGCATATAAATCAAATTTAAAAAAAAAAAAAAGAAAGGAGAAAAAGAAAGAAAGAAAGGAGCGAAAGAAAGAAAGAAAGAAAAAGGAGAGAAAGAAAGGGAGGAAAGGAGGGAGGGAGGGAGGGAGGAAGGAAGGAAGGAAGGAAGGAAGGAAGGAAGGAAGGAAGGAAGATTTGTCACAGTTCCTCAAATTTCCATTGTTACCCATGTAGAGTCCAGTTCCTGCTATCATAGTCTAAGGGGCACCTCGACATATGAATCCATTTTATATTTCCTCTGATGATCCCTCTCTGAACTGATCAATTAAGCCTCTTTCATTCCAAGTTGCATCCTGGGCTAACAGCTGAATCTCAGCAGCATATTCCCACACAGATTGCTTACCTTGTCATAGGAACAGATTTCACGGTTGGTAGTCAGAATCCTCGAAGGTAGCTCCTAGGCATGCTGCAAAGTGTGCATAGAGGTCTAAATTTGGACTGTTCTGAAGGAGAACGGGGGGAGGTGTCCATTTTACAGCTCCTTCTATCGTTAGACTAATTATAAACCTATGTGCCGTTTGGTTGCTGGAGGATACCTGAGTCTGAAGGAAGTGCATACTTTACACGGAGTGAAGAAAGCAATATGTTTGCTTTTATTCCTATCAGGCACGAAAGATCAGGTCCACACGTGAAGGTTCAATTAAGCCGATTCATTGCTTAAAGCCCATGCACAGGAATCTTCTCAACTAATACCCTGTTTCCCTGAAAATAAGACCCAACCAGAAAATAAGTCCTAGCATGATTTTTCAGGATGCTCATAATATAAGCCCTACCCCCAAAATGAGCCCCAGTTAAGATTGTCAGCCAGATGGATGCATTTAGTACCATATTTTCCCCAAAATAAGACCTAACCAGAAAATTAGCCCTAATGCATCTTTTGGAGCAAACATTAATATAATTCCCATTTATTTTCGGGGAAACGGGATAGTCAGTACCTGATTTTGAGTTAGAAAAGGGTCAGCGGCACTAAAGGCAATTGGACTCAGTTTGCTTGTGACTCCATAGGGATTCTAGGCTGGTCCCTCTTTTGACTCCACTCCCAGGTTCTGCCATTCCTATAATTCTTATCATATTCGTTAGATAGACAAAGAAGCAAATAGGTGGTATCAGAGGACTATGGATCTGTGACTGTTTCAACAACAGCAGAAGGATTTGGACAAGAACTGGTACAGGAACAACCAGTGGTGGTACAGAAGGTCCCGCTCACTGAAGCAACCATTTTATCATCTAAGTCAACTGAGTCATCGGGATATTGCTCCTAATACTGGATCAAGGGATTGGCAACAATCAACGGGCAGCAGGATTGCAAGAGGATGAATAGTTTCAGCAATACTTGGTCTTAAGATGTATGCTCTTCTTCGATGGGATAGGAGTTGGCCAATTTCGATGTGATAGGAGAGCTGTCAGGCTTTGTATCTGAGGCTTTGTATGTTGGCTTATTCAGAACTTGGTTTGTTTAGCAGAAAGATGTCAGGTTTTTTTTACAAGATTAGTCTTTGTTTTTGTTCATATGAAAATGAAGCAATATACATTCAATATATTCACTGCAGCTATATACAGTCTTGATACAGGTCTGTGTTTCATGCTTTCAATTCTCGGCTTTATCCAGTGTTTAAATTTTCGGAGTGTTTTCCTCTTCCCTTTACAAGTCAGCAGTGTCTCTCGGTCATTCTCTTGATGGCCTTGGAAAGCATGTAATCTATGTTGACATAAAAGGTTTTCTCTAGCCATGCCTGCATTGTTCCTTACCTCCATGTCTAGACTTTTGAATATTAGGGGTGGTAGGAAGAATGATGGCATTGAGAATGCTCAGGGAGAACCACAATAGCTTTCATTTCTGGTGTGTAAATTTCCTCATCTATAATGAAATGTTCTGCAGTATAGAGATTGTTCAGAAGAACGGACCAAACTGTACTGTATGAGTATAGACACCACTTACTATTAATCCTTACTATTGCCAAGAAAAATCACATGGACCTTTGTATCTACTACAGACTCAGTTCAACTCAAGACAAGCTTTTGAACTTTGCTCTTCATCACATGTGAATCTAGAACATATCCAGGGCAAACTCTGGCATTTTTGGAACAGCTGCTAAGAATTTAGCTAAATTACAGAATCTGCCTTATTTAATTGTCTTACTTCCTCTTTTCAACTGTTTTCAAATAGCATCAGGGAATAGAATAGAATAGAATAGAATAGAATAGAATAGAATAGAATAGAATAGAATAGAATAGAATAGAATAGAATAGAATAGGCTACTCTTTTGAAGACAGCAAAGTCCACATTTTGGACAGAGAGGACCGCTGGTTTGAAAAAGGGGTCAAAGAGGCCATCTACAGTATGTTGCAATTGAACAGCCCTCTCTCAACAGAGGGGGAGGGATACGAAATCATCTACCTCTAATCTACAACACAGTCCTTTCAACAATTCCAAGAAGGCTCCACTCAGGGGACCCTGAGAACATAGACGAACCTCCAGGTGACCTTAACAACTCACTAAAAGAATGCAAATGACCAGCTGTCTGCAAGGAATATAAATCCTTCCATTCCCCACCATCCAGTCAGAGCTGAAGAAGCTTTCTTGGATGAGAAGCGAAAGGTCTTCAAAGAAAAACCAGAAAGTCCAGTTGCCTCTTGAAAAAAAGCACCTTTGGGTCCTGTCCCAAATGTCATTGCTTTATAATTTTACTGTGTCTTCCTATAATCGGGTTTATATGAGGCGCAGTGGCGCAGTGGTTAGAGTGTAGTACTGCAGCTTCTTCTGCTGACTGATGGCTGCCTGCAATTTGACAGCTCGAATCTCGCCAAGCTCAAGGTTGGACTCAGCCTTCCATCCTTCCGAGGTGGGTAAAATGAGGACCCAGATTGTTGGGGACAATAGACTGACTCTGTAAACCGTTTAGAGAGGGCTGTAAAGCACTAGGAAGCGGTATATACCCTGTTTCCCTGAAAATAAGACCCAACTGGAAAATAAGCCCTAGCATGATATTTCAGGATGCTCGTAATATAAGCCCTACCCCAAAAATAAGCCCCAGTTAAGATCGTCAGCAGACAGAGACATTTAGTACTGTTTTCCCCCAAAATAAGACCTAAGGAGAAAATAAGCCCTAATCCGTCTTTTGGAGCAAAAATTAATATAAGACCCGGTCTTATTTTGGGGGAAGCACGGTAAGTCTAAGTGCTATTGCTAGTATGCAAAACAGTTGCTTCTTGTTCAGGGTTCCTTCCATGTTTCTGGATGATCCATCTTTGTAAGTTCCTGTCCGTTTTGAGCATTTTGTACAAGAAACGGAGAAACACTCGGCTTCAGGCCACCCAACAAGGCATTCACCGAGTGGATGGAAGATATCTTTGTTCTTCCGAGGCATTTGCACTGCTTACATTGGATAGCACGTTCATATGGAACATATCAGCCGGCAGTGTTTGCCCGGATGACCCTATCAAATTTCCTTTCTGGCTTGCTTTCAAGCCTTTTCACTTCATTTCAATTACTGTCACATGGCGTGAACATTGTTATGTACAAATATGTGACTTATTTGGGCAGCCTTCCAGCGAGCTATTCTTAATTTGCAAAAGGGAGAGGCAATCTGGCCCGATAACTTCACAGCCATGCATTATTGCTACAGAAGCTAACAATTTTTTTAAAAAAAATCAGCTGATGATAGGAAGTACCAAGTAATAAGTTCCTGCTTATGAACAATGTTGGACAAACAAGATTTGGACTTTGGCTTTATAATCAGCAGTTGTTAGGACCAAAGGAACCAAGAATGGCCCGAGATAACTTCCGAGTGGTTTCTTTATTGTTGCTTACCTATAGACAGAAATCTTGCCAGACTAAAGCAACTTTCTATAGCAGGGGTATCAACAGTGGTGGGATTCAAATAATTTATCAACCGGTTCTCTGCCCTAATGACCAGCTGGGTAGGCGTGGCTCGGTAGTCATGTGACCGTGTGGGCATGGCCAACTCAATGTCACTCACGTTGTAATGTCTTAGCTGTTACAATGCAATAAAGATTAACCAGAGAGGCAGTTTCTGTAAGCAGGGCAATAAAGATTAGGCTAGAAACAACACCAGAATGTTGTAATTCCTTACAGGATTAGCCCTGTAAAGTGGAAAAAAACAAAATAGGATTTCTTCCAACAACTGGTTCTCTGAACTGCTTAGAAAGTTAACAACCAGTTGTCCTGAATAGGTGCGAACTGGCTGAATCAGCAAAGCTGGGGAATTCTGGGAGTTGAAGTCCGCCAGGCTTAAAGTTGCCAAGGTTTTCTACCGTGTTTCCCCAAAAATAAGACCCTGTCTTATATTTTTTTTGAACCCTGAAATAAGCCCTTGGCCTTATTTTCAAGGAGGTCTTATTATTTTGGGGCGCGTGGAACAAGACAGGGCTCCTCTTGCCATCTTACCTGATTTCCAGCTCTTTCTCCTTAACCCGAACCAGAGGAAATGGCGGGGACCGGCTGTGCATGCATTTAAATATTTTCGGCGAGGGCTTATTTTTGGGGGAGGGGCTTATTTTAGCGCATGCGCTCAAAAGCCCGATTGGGCTTATTATCCGGGGAGGTCTTATTTTTGGGGAAACAGGGTAGTCAGTATTGTTAACATACAATAATAACTTCCGGAAAGATTTCAAAGGTAAGGCAAATAATCCTCAGTTTACAACAGCGACCATTCAAAGTTAAAACAGTACTTTAAAAAAGCAACTTATGGTCATTTTTCACACCAATGACTGTTGCAGCATCCCCGTGGTGACATGATCAAAATTCAGATATTTGGCAACCGACTCGTACTTATGGCGGTTGCCATGTCCCATGGTCATGCGATCCCCTTTTGCAACCTTCTGACGAGCCAAGTCATTGGAGAAGCCACATTCACTTAACATTGCAGTGATTCACTTAACAGCACTGGCAAGAAAGGTCCTAAAATGGGACAAAATTCACTCAACAAATTCCTCACTTAGCAACAGAGGTTTTGGGCTCAGTTATGGTCATAAGTCAAGGACTACCTATATGGCATCACAGTTGAACTTCTGAGGTGTGGCCAAGCTATTAAGCCACAGCCTGTTTCACAATCTTTTGGAAAGTTTAGCCGACTATTGCAGTTTCAAATAAGTAAGGATTATGATGTTGGTTTAGGTTTGACAACATTTCCTTAAGACCTTGAAGATTAGTGTCCTAATAATAGTTTTGCAGATATTAATGTGTAAGGTACGGTATTTAAGAACTATTCAGCATTAAAGTTGTCTGTCAACCTCACCTATTATACAGAATTATCATGAGGGTAAAATGGAATAACCCTCGTCAAGAACTCCTTAGATAGATATGGGAGGAATAATGCAAATAGGTAAACAAGGAGTGTAATCTTACTCCGAGTTTAATGGCAGTTAGCCCCCATAAGATGGCATCATAAATAAGTGTGAAGCCCATGAATAATAATCCCTCTTTTAGACACGATAAGTATTTCATAAACTGCAGAGTTGTATCTAACTAGGAGGGGAAAAAAACCTCAACAGGAATGGATAAAGGTGAAGATGGTATGAAGTACTGTATATTGGAAGGAAAAATACTGTGTTCTCCATCACAGTTGGATTTCTTGAAAATCAGCAGAAAGGTTGACAGCCTGCATATTTTTAAAGATTTCTTAGGCTTATCATATCCATATTAATCTATCACGTGTATTTTATTTTTTCAACGTTTAGAATATGTTGGCCAATCTGTAGATTTGCACTAAATTCTCTAAGCTTTACTATTATAGAAAATGCATGATGTATTAAATGAAAAAAGACTCAGGGCTATTCTGTCTGCCTGCGTTGCACAATCCTACATCTTAACTCCTGTGTTATGATTATAAGTAATTGCTGAAAAATTGACTCTCAGCAAGCTCTAGACTGGGAGAAGGAATTCCATAGCCCTCCAAATATATCTCTGAGCATGGTGGTCAATAGTGGGGAATGATCAGTGATGGGTTCCTCCCGGTTCGGTTCGGTCCGGTTCGGCCGAGCCGGTAGCGGTGACGATATGACGTCACCGAACCGGTTCTCCCCCCCCGCCCTCCCACCCCCCCACGTTATTCTTACCTTTTATTTGGTCCCATCCCCAATCTATTGCTGCCTCCTGAGTCCCAGCTGATGACTAGAGGGAAAAAAACTGTTTAAACTCTTGCCGCGGGGCTTCAAAGGGCCGTCCTACAGCTGATCCGTGTTAAAAGCAAACAAATGAGTCGGGTCGTAAGTGCGAGGACTGGTCGTAAGTGTGTGGACCTTCCAGAAATGACTCTGACCAGCTAGCCACGCCCACCTAGTCACATGACCTCCAAGCCACACCCACAAAATAAGCCACGCCCACAGAACCGGTAGTAAAAAAATTTAAAACCCACCCCTGGGAATGATGGGCATTGTAGTCCAGTAACATCAGCAAGTCGCAAGGTCTTATTCCTGCCCTGGTAGACCATGAGGCTACCTTCACCCAGGTATACCATACTTCGAAAACATGCTGAGTATCAATTTTTAAGCTACAGTTCAAGAGTTGTGTTGCTTATAGATTTGAGCAAGGCAGAAGTGACCAGTGTAGAATTTGGTATTAGAATTAAGAGACAGAGATGAGAGATAAAAGAGATCAGCCAAACAAACTCAAACCTAGTTCCCTCTAGATCTGCTGACATTCTGTGTTAGAAGATATGAGAGGTCAGTTCTAGCAGATGTAGAAGGAATTAGGTTTGCATGCAAGCTATGACGTATGAAGAATGCACTAATACGGAGCTCGTGAACCTTCATAATGTTGAAGACTTAACAGACTTCAACTTCCAGAATCCCTCCGTCAGCCAGTATGGTATCCAACCTGCAGCATGACTGGCTGAGGAATCCTGGGAGTTGGAGTCCGTAAGTCTTAAAGTTGCCATGGTTGGGGATTCCTGCCCTCTTAATGCAGCCAAGTCTTCCAAAGCTAAGCACAACCATGAAAAGCAAAGGAGCCATTTCAAAAGGCAACTGGGCTTCCTTTTGTTTTTCCTTCATCCTGACGTCAGAACTGAAGAAGCTTCTTAGTCGAGAAGCGAAACATCTTCAAGGAAAAACCAGGAAAATCCTTTCGAAAAAGCACCTTTGGGAACAACTCAGACCCAGATGACTAAGAATCTCCTTAGACGCAACAGTGAAAAGCCATTCAGTTTTAACAGATCATGGAATAATCAAGGGTTGTTGTTGTTTTTTTTTCCTTTTCTTTCTGTGTATTCCCCCCCCTCCCACACCCCTTTAGCAGTCCTATGAAACAAATGCACAAATTAAATTGGCTTCAGATCCACTGATTTAAACACTCCACCATTAGAAAAGACACTCAAGACATGGTGAATGCACACTTCTGGGCAAATGGCAAAATACAGATTGTATTTCATTACACTGCTTTGCCATAGAGACTGTTGGCAGAATCCCTACAGCATAAAATTAATCCAAATTTTGGAGCTCTCCGCGATAGACCTTTGAGTAGACGCGGTCCTTTGTTTGATTGCTTGAGGGTGCCATAACTTTTCATTCTCTAAAAAATGTTGTCAGCTAAGCATCTTGCTGCACAGCGTGCGGTCATTCCAGTGTCCTTTTTCCTGGTCTCGAGCCAGACGTTGTCCTGCCCTGGAACGATTAAATTTGAACAGACAGATTCAATAATGTCAAAGTTCGATTTTGTCTAAAAATATTAACATGCTGTGCCCCATCCTGCATATTGCACATTTCATTCTCTCTCTCTCACAAACCATGGCAGGTCTATAAGAAGACGCTCGCTCGCTTGCTCGCCGAGAAGGGAGCAAAAATCCAGGCGATTCTAGTCCAGCACTGCTGGGTTGAAGGGTGGCCTTCGGTCCCGGCCCCTGGGTGGTCTGCTGAGTAGAAATAATAAATAAATAAATAAATAAATAAATAAATAAATAAATAAATAAATAAATAAATAAATAAATAAATAAATGGCAGCTTGCCTTGGCCTCTGACCTCTGGATCAGTTGCCAACTCTGTGATTAAGTAAAAGCTGCATACTTGGTTTGTGGGTCTTAAATATTTGAAGTAAATACCAGTAGAATTCCTTTCCTTTTCCTTTTCTTTTGTCTTCTTTCTATCTCCCTCCCTCCCTCCCTCCCTCCTTTCCTTCCTTCCTTCCTTCCTCCCTCCCTCCTTTCCTTCCTCCCTCCCTCCCTTCCTCCCTCCCTCCCTCCCTCCCTCTCTCCCTCCCTTCCTTCCACCTGAATCCTGTTGTTTTCATCAGAATGACAAAACAATGTTGTGGTACCGTACAGTGGTGAAATCCAAATTTTTTTTACTACCAGTTCTGTGGGCGTGGCTTGGTGGACGTGGCAGGGGAAGGATACTGCAAAATCTCCAATCCCACCCCACTCCAGGGGGAAGGATATTGCAAAATTTCCATTCCCATCCCACTCCAGGGGGAAGGATATTGCAAAATCTCCATTCCCACCCCACTCCAGGGGGAAGGATATTGCGAAATTTCAATTCCCATCCCACTCCTGGGGGAAGAATCTTGCAAAATCTCCATTCCTACCCCACTCTGGGGCCAGCCAGAGGTGGTATTTGCCAGTTCTCCGAACTACTCAAAATTTCCGCTACCGGTTCTCCAGAACCTGTCGGAACCTGCTGGATTTCACCCCTGGTACCGTACCACGAACTCCACTCTTTGCAGCACGCTTGCAATTTTGTGGCACATGGAGAAAAGGGGCAAGGCTTGTATTGTGACACCATGACACTGCTTTGTCACTCTGACCCTCACCTCACAGCTTTCTACAGATATACCCTTCCTTCCTTCCTTCCTTCCTTCCTTCCTTCCTTCCTTCCTTCCTTCCTTCCTTCCTCCCTCCCTCCCTCCCTCCCTCCCTCCCTCCCTCCCTCCCTCCCTCTACACAAATTACATGCTATTTCAAATGAGGTTTTGAAAATAACCTTCTATTCCTGCATATTTCTTCATGAAAACAGTATTTCACCCCAAAGCTACCGGTACTACCATGTGCAAATGTTCAGATCTTTTGGACACTTGGCAAAAGGCATGTATGACCACAATTTCAGCTGTCAAGGTTCCAAGTAATGCATCCCATTCAATAAGAACTCCGAGGCAGGCAAATTCCTCAAAGAACGTTTTATTGGGACCTATCAAATTGGCACAGTCTTGGTGGAAAAACCTGCTTTCAGTTCCCGCCGGTTTTTCACCCAATTAAAAGTAAAACTTCGTCACTTCCCACCCAGAGTCTCCAGTCACATAGTCCAATCATCATGTAGTCCAGTTGCTAGGTGACTTCAGTCTCCACCTTTTGAACATCTGTCCCAGCGGTGGGTTGCCCCCGGTTCGCACTGGTTCTATAGAACCGGTAGTAAAACTGGCGGGAGGCTCCGCCCACCAACCCCGTCATCAGAACGCTTCTGTGCATTCGCGAGCGTGCGAGCGCGGCCCCATTGCGAACCAGTAGTAAAGGTAAGTAGAACCCACCCTTGATCTGCCCGAACGTCCTTGATTCCCAGGGGAAAGCATTTTATTTAGGCTACAACACCCCAGCTATCTCTGCACCCCTCCCTCCCTGGCCCCTTAGCTCCAGGCTGTGTCAGCCCTGAAGCAGTGAGAAGAGAAACCTTCCTTGAAAAAAGCTACAAGGAGAAAAGTTAGGCCAACTTTAGGGTTGACAGCAGCATCCTGGAGTTATGCGGCTGCAATTTTGTGACCTTCCCAACCAGCTGCGGACAAGCAAAGTCATTGGGGGGGGGGACCCAGGTTCATTTAACAACCGCATGATTTGTGTCACAGCGTTGATTTGCTCAACCACCGTAGCAAGAAAGGTGGTGACTTGCTTTACAACTACCTTACTTAGCAATGGAAATTCTGGCCCTAATTGCTGTTGTAAATCAAGGACTACTTGTTTTTAGTGGGCTCTTTAGCCTGGATCCTGATGTTTCTCAACCATGGCGATTCAAAGATGGATGGACTTCAACTCCCAGAATTCCCCTTCCTGGCTGGGGAATTCTGGGAGTTAAAGTCCACACATCTTCAAGTTGCCAAAGTTTTTATTTATTTTATTTATTTATTTGTCGAGGTCGTATTAGATAATATATAGAAGTATAAGCATGCATTGAATACATAAAATAGATACAAGTAGAGGAAACATTAGGACAGGGACGGTAGGCACGCTGGTGCTCTTATGCACGCCTCTTACATACCTCTTAGGAATGGGGTGAGGTCAACAGTAGACAGTCTTAGGTTAAAATTTTTGGGGGTTTGGGATGAAACCACAGAGTCAGGTAGTGCATTCCAGGCATCGACCACTCTGTTGCTGAAGTCGTATTTTCTGCAATCGAGTTTGGAACGGTTTACCTTGAGTTTGTATCTATTATTTTCTTGTGTATTGTTTTTTTTTTTAATTGAAAAAGTTTTCAATTACAAATTTTTTCCCCCTTTTCCCCCCCTCCTCCCTAACCCCCCCTCACCACCCCATCCCCCCTGTGACTTCTTCAAAATAAAAACCTAGTACATAACAGATTATATAATATTTTACCATCCCCTTACTCCCCCCTCCAAATACTGACCCTTACTTCTAGTGATATTATTAATATTATTACTTCCCCCTCTTACCAAACACTTCAAAATAACATTCCATTATAACACTGTATGATAACTTCTGATTTAACACAGTAATATTATTATAACTCCCAATTTATCGATAGTCTGTCCTTTTTTTTCCCCCCTTCCCCATACTTATATCTGTATATTAATATAACATTTCAAAACAACCTTCCACTTTAAAACTAACTTTAACATTTAATCTTTTGCGTATATTAATATAACATTTCAAAGCAGCCTTCCCCATGAATTCTAGTTTTACATTTATTCTACTCTATCCATTTCCTCCACTCCCATATATATGTCTCTTAAGCATCACTTTTTTTAATCTATACAATCAATACGTGTATTGTTGTGGTGGAAGCTAAAGTAGTCATTGACAGGTAGGACCTTGTAGCAGATGATTTTATGAGCTATGCTTAGGTCATACCGAAGGCGGCGTAATTCTAAATTTTCTAAGCCCAAAATTTCAAGTCTGGCGGCATAGGGTATTCTGTTGCGAGCGGAGGAGTGGAGGACTCTTTTCGTGAAATATTTCTGGACACGTTCAATTGTATTAATGTCCGATATGCGAAACACTTGATCTGTCCCCTCAATACTCTTTTGTCTTTTTTTTTTTTTTTTTTTTTTGCAGAGGTGGGGAGGGGGATGTTCGAATTTTGCAAATGTGATTCCCCCCCCCTTGTTCTTTTTGGGAATGGAGGGAGATGTTTGGGAAGATTCTGACCTTCAACTCTGCAAGCATCCTAAAGTCTTCCAGGATTCGGTTTAGAGAACAGCCAAGGAAATGCCTGTGGGAAGATTATAGGCAGGAGACATAATGCAAAAGTCCTGCGCGTGTTGCTTACTACCAATTGATATTCATGGGGTCTGTTTGTTCTCACCCTGGAGGTAATATCTAGCCAGCATGTCTATTAGCCATTGATAGCCTTCTCTTCTTTAATTTTGCCTAATCTCCTTTTCAAACTGTTTGGGTTCCGAACAGTTTAACTGTATCTCCTGGTAGTTAATTTCGTAGTTTAAATAAACATAGCGTAACTTCACTGTTTTATCATCTGTTCTGATTTTCCCAGCGGTTCGCTTCAGATGCCCCTTTTCTCTGCCCCTCCCTTCCCTCTGCCCTCCCTCCGGTTTTACGACCCCAAATGTTATAACCTGAAGTTTGTTGTGGCCGCTGGTTCACCGGGGCTGCAGATCGAGTTATAACTATCGTAAAATATCGTCTGCTTTGATCTTTGGAGAGTGAAATTGGTCTTCCTTCCCCGTTTGCCCTCTTCTGACCAACAAAATTAATGGGATTGACTCAACAATGGTGTTACTTAATGACTGCAGTGATTCTCTTAACAACCGTGGCAAGAAAGGTCGTAAAACGGGGCAAAACGCACTTAACAAATGTCTCGCTTAACAACTGAAATTTTGGGCTCCATTGCAGTCATAAATCGAGGACTGCCTGTGTAAATCATTGGCTACACATATATTGTCCTTCAGAGGCTGAAAAAAAAATTAAACAACTGTTTGCAATCCCAAAAAGATAGGATAAATGGAGCCATCATCATTCAGTGTCATGGCCATACACTACACATCAGTCTTCTTATATTTTTGGTAACCACTGTAAAAGCTAAGACTATTCTTTATTTTTTTGCACCATCCTTAATTACCTTGAAACGCTTTTGCAAACTCCTCCTTGGAAATTGTATGCTTTGTTGGATGCGTTCCCCAGTTGGGTGCTCTTCAACCTTCGTTGACTGTTTTACACCAGCCGTCCAACATTCAAAGAAGATCACTCAATACCAGTGCAGAATTTTAACATCGGACACAATGTTGATGGACGCTTGTCCTTGCTCTAGTTTATTATCGCACGTAACCCGATATTACTTAGCATTACAATAGGAAGCATCTTCAGCAGAGGTGCCTAATTTCGTTGACCTTTTTTCTCCTTGAAATAATGGCCTAATGCACAGTGTTATTATATATTTCATTTTTGTACGCATTCGTTGCCACTCAGTATCTAACTTCTCCTTTACCTTGGCCTATAACTTCCCCCCAAGTAGCAGCAACTTGACGAAGTACCATTGCTTATATTTCTCCAGCCTGCAAGAAGAATCATCTTAAGAAACTTGAGTGGACTTAGCTGGAAGCAGCAGCTCACAACTTCCTCCTGAAAAAAAAAAATCTAGCCCTGTAAATTTTATATATTGTGAGCATTGGTCTGCCTCCCTGTAGATGAACCATGATATAAGATGCCGGTTAGGGTTTCCCTCACCCCCCAATTATTTATTTATTTATTCAACTTGTATGCCGCCTTTCTCCGGCATACACAATTAATTAACATTTTAAATCACTTTAGGATTCATTCACACAATCTCCTTTCTTTCTGATTCAACGTGCGGCTAAAAATGCTACTCACAGGCAACGGTGAAATCCAGCCGGATCAGACCGGATCTGTTTTACAAGGCATGATGAGAGACAATAACAGAGTCGGAAGGGTTCCTTGGAGATCTTCTAGTCCAACCCTGCTCAAGCAGGAAACTCTGTAACAATTCAGACAAATAGAGAAGGAATGGCAGAACCTGGGGTCGGAGTTAAAAGAGGGATCAGCCACAAATGGACTAAGCCCAACCCCCTTGAATTCCATTGAGCCTGTTATCCAGTGGTGGGTTCCTCCCGGTTCGGTCCAGTTCAGCCGAGACGGTAGCGGTGACGATATGACATCACCGAACCGGTTCTCCCACCCACCCACCCCCCCACGTTATTCTTACCTTATATTTGGCCCCACCCCCAATCTATTGCTGCCTCCTGAGTCCCAGCTGATGACTAGAGGGAAAAAAACTGTTTAAACTCTTGCCGCGGGGCTTCAAAGGGCCGCCCTACAGCTGATCAGTGTTAAAATCAAACAAATGAGTCGGGTCGTAAGTGCGAGGACTGGTCGTAAGTGCGAGGACCTTCCAGAAATGACTCTGACCAGCCAGCCACGCCCACCTAGTCACATGACCTCCAAGCCACACCCACAAAATAAGCCACGCCCACAGAACCGGTAGTAAAAAAAATTAGAACCCACCCCTGCTGTTATCTAATTTTAAGCAGAAACTGTCCTTAGTTGAGAAGATTCTTATGCGTAGACTTTTTATTAGCAATAAATTAATTTAATTGCACCTTCATGTGTAAACATGGTCGCGCCTGACATATATTGGGCCGTCCTGCAAAATAGGATTAGCCATATAAAAATGATTCCAAGTAGGTGGAAATGGAAGTAAATATTGGATGTTGCTTTAAGTATTTAATCTCAACCGAGTTTCAGTTTTAAAAGATGCCAGCAAAGCCTCCCCGAAACTTCCCGCCTACGTGGCTGCCGTTTGCCGAGAGCTGTACTTCCAGATCAGTATGCAGAAGACGGCGCTGCCTTGCAAGAGTTACGATTTTGCAAATGGAAGGGCTTAAAACATCAAAATGTCTCTGCAAATTAGGATTTTACATTATCAGGTAGTTTTGGAAAAGTAATTGATTGTACAAAGAAAATGGAATGAAATGAAGAATCCGGGGTGACTCCCAGCGGGCTCATCAAATGCTTAGCCTAGAGTTGTGATGGCGAACCCATGGCACGCGTGGCAAGCGTGCCATCGCCCCAGGTCAGATCTCTGTGGCGTTTCTTTCGTGAGCTTCTATTTCCCTGCAAACGACAAACCAGAAGCTCACAAAAGAAAAAGATCTTACCTCTTGCCGCGCTCCCGGTATTGGGATGCCCCACCTCCACTGGCCAGCTGGTCTTTGGGTCTCTGCTGCGCATGCGCCAGTGGTGGAATTCAATTTTTTTTACTACCGGTTCTATGGGTGTGGCTTGGCGGGTGTGGTGTGGCTTGGTGGGCATGGCAGGGGAAGGATACTGCAAAATCTCCATTCCCAGCCCACTCCTAGGGGAAGGATATTGCAAAATCTCCATTCCCAATCCACTTCTGAGGAAAGCATATTGCAAAATCTCCATTCCCACTCCACTCCTGGGGGAAGGATATTGCAAAATCTCCATTCCCAATCCACTCCTGAGGGAAGGATATTGCAAAATCTCCATTCCCACCCCACTCTGGGGCCAGCCAGAAGTGGTATTTGCCGGTTCTCCAAACTACTCAAAATTTCCGCTACCGGTTCTCCAGAACCTGTCAGAACCTGCTGAATATGCGTGCATATCCGTGCATGCGTGTGTTTGCGTGTGCACACACACCTTTCAGTTTGGCCATGCACACGCACGCAGTTTAGGCACTCGGTGTCTGAAAGTTTCACCACCACTGCTCTAGAGTGAGCAGGAAAAGTCCAAATGTCGCGTGGTTGGCTTAATGAATTTTCAAGCACAGTAGTCCTCAACCTACGACCACAATTGAGCCCCAAGTTTCCGTTGCTAAGGAAGACATTTGTTAAAGTCAATTCTGCCCCATGTTATGACCTTTCTTGCCACAGTTGCTAAGTGAATCACTGCAGTTGTTAAATTGGTAACACGGTTGTTAAGTGAATCTGTCTTCCCCTTAATTTTTTTTTTATTATTTTTTATTATTATTTTTATTTTATTTTATTTTATTTGATTTATATGCCGCCCTTCTCCGGAGAGTCAGGGCGGCTTACAATGCGTTAAGCAATAGCCTTCATCCTTTTTGTATATTTATATAAAGTCAGCTTATTGCCCCCACAAACTGGGTCCTCATTTCACCTACCTTAGAAAGGATGGAAGGCTGAGTCACCCTTGAGCCTTGGAGAGATTCGAACCAGCAGTAATTGCAGGCAGCTGTGTTAATAACAGGGTGCACTAAACCCCTGTACTATCAAGGCTCTATTATTTATTAATCATATTTCTATGCCGCCCACTCTCCAAGGACTCTGGGCGGTTTACAACAATTGACTAAATAGCATATTGCCCCCAACAATCTGGGTCCTCATTTTACCCACCTCGGAAGGATGGAAGGCTGAGTCAACCTTGAGCCGGTGAGATTTGATCCGCTGATCTGCTGAACTAGCAGTCAGCTGAAGTAGCTGCAGTACTGCACTCTAACCACTGCGCCACCTCAGCTCTCAATGGTCCTCCTTCATATTCCCAGGGCAATGGATGGCTGTGCAACATAGGCTCTTTTCAATAGTAGTAGGGCAAAGACCATGGAATTTGTGGGGGGTCTTCGATGCCCTCTAAACTTGGTTGTTTTCTTGCAGACATTTCATTACCAAACTAGGTACCATCATCAGTGTTAATAAGGGAGCAGGGAGAGCAAACCTTATTCCTTTTCTAGCACTGATGATGTTACCTACTTTGGTACTGAAATGTCTACAAAAAAAACCACCAAGCAAAGAGCACTCCAAGGACCCCACATTTCAACCCTGAGCTACAAATATTCTCTTCTATCAGTACCATGGAATTTCTCGGGAAGATTTTGTGCAGTCTTTCCTTGGTGGCTTTTAGATGCCAGCTTAATACAGAGTTATCTACAAGCTCTGTTGAGCCTCATCGATTAACTATGATTTGAAAAGTACAGTTTGCTTTTCTATAATCCCCCAAAAGGCAGAAACCAAGATTTCAGTAGATGCTGTGTGTGGTTTCCTTTTCAGTCTTTTCTTGGGTACTGCTTCTTCACATTGTCGTTTGTTTGTTTGTTTGTTGGTCTCATCTGTTGTTTTTGTTGTGCTTTTCTGTGACTGTCAACTGCCTTATGGTTCCATATGGATAAAAAGGAGGGAAACCAGTATATGAAATGCCTAAATAAACATCAGCAAAGAATTTTTTTTACCCCTTCCCAATAAACTTCCCTTTAGTTATGTGAATAAGAGCCGAGGTGGCGCAGTGGTTAGAGTGCAGTACTGCAGCTACTTCAGCTGACTGCTAGTTCAGCAGATCAGCGGATCAAATCTCACCGGCTCAAGGTTGACTCAGCCTTCCATCCTTCCGAGGTGGGTAAAATGAGGACCCAGATTGTTAAGGGGGCAATATGCTCTTTAGTATACTGTCTTTGGTGTAAGCCATCCAGAGTCCTCGGAGAATGGGCGGCATAGAAATATTATTATTATTATTATTATTATTATTATTATTATTATTATTATTATTATTATTATTATTATTATATTAATAATATATTAATAATAATAATAATAATAATAATAATAATAATAATAATAATAATAATAATAATCTTCCTCTGCACAGCTAATTATATATACTGTATTTTTCGGTATAAGACGTACCTTTTCCCCCCCAAAAAAGAGAGTGAAAATCGGGGTGCGTCTGATACTCCGAATGCAGCCCCTCCCAGCTTCTCAAACGGAGGTTTCAGAGGCTGAAAAAAGCATCAGAAATGAAGCTTCAGAAAAAAGCCCCCAAACAGAGCTTCAGAGGCTTTTTTCTTTTTTTTTATTATAAAGTTTTTATTTTTATTTTTCATAAACACATTTACATGTACAGTCATTTCCATCATTTTTCATTCATCTTTTCTTTTAATTTTCATTTTTCATTTTTACTTTTTCGGGGCTGCTCTTTTACCCTTTACCTTTACTCCAACCTTTCTTCTTCTCTTCCCCTTCTCTTTCTTCCTGCTTCTCCTCCTACTTCCTTCGTTCTTCCTCTCCTTCTCTTTCCTACTTCCCCTTTTCTTCCCCCCTTCTAACCTTCTCCGCTACTCCTCTTTCCCCTCCCTCTTCTTCCTCTCCCTTTCCCTTTCTTCTTCTCTCCTCTCCTCTCTTTTCTCTTCCTCTCTCTCTCTACTCCTTCCCCTCTCTCCTGTTGTTTCCCTTTTCAGTTCAATCTAAAGTGGTACTCGAGCAGCCCCAATTTCCTAATTATCTTTATTCTCATTTCAATTTCTTATTCAAATTGAATAAGAAGCTTTTTTTTCTGAAGCTCTGTTTCGGAGGCTTTCGGAGGCAGGAAAAACAGTTTTTTTCTGAAACAGTTTCAGAAGTTTCAGAGGCAGAAAAAAAAGCAAAGAAAAAAAAAGCAAGGCACAGAGCTCACAACCAAGGAACCTGTTGCTAAAATTCACCTCTGGGAACAGCTGATTGGCGGTATTCCGGGAGGCCGATCCACCTGCCAATCAGCTGTTTTCCTATTTTCCTCCCCAAAAACTAAGTTGCGTCTTATACTTCGAAAAATATGGTATATTAAAAAAAACACTCAAAATATGGTGCATCTTCCATCACCAGCATAGACCCGTATCTATCTAATAGTATACAGTAGTCCTCAACTTACAACCACAATTGGGACTGGAACTTCGATCGCTAAGCGATATGGTCACTGAATAAGTCATACCCTATTTTACTACCATTTTGGCCGCAGTCGTTAAGTGAATCTTGCTTCCTTCATTGGCTTTGCTTATTGGAAGCCTCCTGGGACGGTTGCAAATGGTAATCACATGACCTCGGGATGCTCCAATCTCGTAAATACATGCCAGTTTCCAACAGCGTGAATTTTTATCATGTGATCACATGGTTGCTGGGCCGGTCGTCAGTACAAAGTCTGGGTTGTAAGTCACTTTTTTTCACCGCTGTCATAACTTTGAACAGTCGTTAAGCAAACGGTTGTAAGTCGAGGACTATGTATATTTTAAAAGGGGGGGGATTTCTGAACTGGGAATAGGTTCTCTAGCTGACCGGCTTCTGTTATTGTTATTTTGCAGCAATTGTACGCCGCACAACTTGCAGCCATGCAAGTATCTCCTGGTGGAAAACTCTCCGGCATTCCCCAAAGCAACATGGGTGCAGCAATATCGCCTACCAATATTCACACTGACAAGATCACAAGCAGCCCACCCCCCAAAACCAAGGTAATGCGTTAAGAGTTCAGCTGCCAGGCTTTCTCATAAAGCACGTGTCGCATATTAATGGGATTTTTGCATGCTGTGGATGGAAATAATTCAGGTCTTAGGTCTTGTAAGGTCCTATAAGACTTAGGTTTTAGTCTTATGTCGAGGATATTTACCCATATAGTATGGCTGTATTACTATTAACCTCCTTATTTTTTCTACAACCTTCTCTTATTGGTATCTTATGATTATATTGCCTTGTTTGTATGTACACTGAGAGCTTATGCACCGGAAACATCTCTTCTCTTCTCTTCTCTTCTCTTCTCTTCTCTTCTCTTCTCTTCTCTTCTCTTCTCTTCTCTTCTCTTCTCTTCTCTTCCCTTCCCTTCCCTTCCCTTCCCTTCCCTTCCCTTCCCTCCTCTCCTCTCCTGCCCTCCTCTTTCATACAGCCATTCATTTGATACATTCTCTTCTCTCCTCTTCTCTTCTCTTCTCTTCTCTTCTCTTCTCCTCTCCTCTCCTCTTCTCTTCTCTTCTCTTCTCTTCTCTTCTCTTCTCTTCTCTTCTCTTCTCTTCTCTTCTCTTCTCTTCTCTTCCCTTCCCTTCCCTCCTCTCCTCTCCTCCCCTCCTCTTTCATACAGCCATTCATTTGATACATTCTCTTCTCTCCTCTTCTTCCTCTATCCATCCATCCACCCATTCATCCATCTGATCTCTCCTCCCCTCCCCTCCCCTCCTCTTTCATACATTCTTCCATTTGATACATTCTCTTCTCCTCTTCTTCATCCATCCATCCATCCATCTGATCTCTTCTCTTTTCTCCTCTCCTCTCCTCCCCTCCTCTTTCATACATCCATTCATTTGATACATTCTCTTCTCTCCTCTTCTTCATCTATCCATCCATCCACCCATTCATCCATCTGATCTCTCCTCCCCTCCCCTCCCCTCCTCTTTCATACATTCTTCCATTTGATACATTCTCTTCTCTCCTCTTCTTAATCCATCCATCCATCTATCCATCCATCTGATCTCTTCTCTCCTCTCCTCTCCTCTCCCCCCTCCTCTTTCATACATTCTTCCATTTGATGCATTCTCTTCTCTCCTCTTCTTCATCCATCCATCCATCCATCTGATCTCTTCTCTTCTCTTCTCTCCTCTCCTCCCCTCCTCTTTCATACATCCTTTCATTTGATATATTCTCTTCTCTCCTGTTCTTCATCTATCCATCCATCCATCTGATCTCTTCTCCTCTCCTTTCCTCTTTCATACATCCATCAATTTCATACATTCTCTTCTCTCTTCCTCTTCTTCATCCATCCATCCATCCATCCATCTGATGTCATCTCTTCTCTTCTCTCCTCTCCTCTCCTTTCCTCTCCTCTCCTCTCCTCTCCTATTCCATTCCATTCTATACCAATTTGGGGTGAACAGAAAGGCTATGGCTATGAAAAAAAAAATCTCTTTGGCATTCTGATTGATGACTACCATTTGTCGGACCTGCCACAGTTTAAACTCCAAAATAGAAATGATCCTTGGCTCCATTTGTTGAGAAAAGCATCGTTCTATTAGAAGTCAAGCGTATTGCAATAATGCAAAGCCAGAACTGAGAATCGTGCGCCCAAATCCCTAAGGTCCACTTTTCTCCCCTTTGCTACCTCCCACTACCCTAACCAACCAATGGGGTTCAGGCAATGTTTTCATAACAGACAGTCAGAGGCACAGTGTGGCATGCAGCTGGTATGCCAGGTGACCTTGAAGCAGCTTCTCGAGTAGATACAGCACTTACTTTCGTTTTCCCCCAAGCCTTCCACGTTACAACTCCCCCACCCCAGAGTCCATGACAGTCTGTCACCGAATAGAAGCGAAGCACAAGCAGGCGTGAGGTGGCAGCTGACACTGGTAGAATAGCAGTTATTAGAAATCACCAAAACACCTATTGCAACTTAAGTTTGCACAAAAGCAATATGGATTTTTGCATTGTATGGATTCTCTACACTGCTACAACTGAAGCAGGGCTTATAAACCGTCTCATTCGGCATCTGCTTTATTCAGGAAATCCAGAATGAAAGCATTCAAGAGGGATAATTCTTCAAGTCTACTTTTATTTATTTATTTATTTTTAAATTTGTATACCGCCCTTCTCCCTGAGGACTCAGGGCGGTGAACAGCCACGTAAAAGCATAAACTACAAACATTAAAATACAATTAAAAAGATATATATAAATTTGGCCCCATGATTAAAAACAATAACAAACAATTAAAAACATTTTTAAAAGTGTTAGGCCAGCCCGGCTTGCTGGAAAAAGAAGGTTTTAAGGGCACGGCGGAAGGCACCGAGGTCTTTTAGTCTTCCATCAAAATAGACCTTAATAACCTTCAGGTAATTGGCAAGGTCAGGCTGCTCTTATCATCCAGATGTTCCCCCTGATGTTCTACTAAAATTTATCCCCCTGTAACTTAACTCCAGTTAAATTTAATTCACACTTTTGGGATAGAACAACTGTTTGCTTTCTCCCTCCCCCCCCACCGCCCACCCCAGTATTATAGCCTTTTAGGTTTCTGAGAAACACTATTTTATTCCTCCATTTTTCTTCTTTAGGGTAAGGTTATTTGCCAATTAAATCAAGGTTGACTCAGCCTTCCATCCTTTCTAAGGTAGGTTAAATGAGGACCCAGTTTGTGGGGGCAATAAGCTGACTTTGTATAAATATACAAAAGGATGAAGGCTATTGCTTAGCGCATTGTAAGCCGCCCTGAGTCTCTGGAGAAGGGCGGCATATAAATCAAATTAAAAAAAATAAAATAAAAAAAATAAAAAAAAACTAGGCAGGTTCAATGATTTAGGAAAACTGGATACAAAAGGACAATATACAAAACTGCATCAATGAATGGATGTATGCACACACACATTCACAGAGAATTTCTCTCACACACAGAGAGGGGGGGAGGGAGGGAGGGAGAGAGAGAGAGAGAGAGGAGAAAAAATTGGAGTTAGAAATGCATACGGTTTCCACATAAATCTTAAACAAAATATTTGCAAAGTGATACAGAACAGGTCAAAATGAATTTGCTTTTATATATATATATATATATATATATATATATATATATATATATATATATATATATATATATATATATATACATATATACATATAGATAGATAGATAGATAGATAGATAGATAGATAGATAGATATAGATATAGATAGATAGATAGATAGATAGATAGATAGATAGATAGATAGATAGATAGATGATAGATAGATAGATATGTGTTTTTTGAGGTTTTCGCAGGTGTTTGTATGTAGGTCTTTGGTTATTCGGGTTTTCTCCCGCGTAAAATTGGAGGTGTCTTGGCAACGTTTCGACGAAGTCTCATTCGTCATCTTCAGGCTGGTGTCTTCGGCTTCTTTTTGCTCCTAGAAGCACGAAGCCGACGACACCAGCCTGAAGATGACGAATGAGACTTCGTCGAAACGTTGCCAAGACACCTCCAATTTTACGCGGGAGAAAACCCGAATAACCAAAGACCTACATATATATATATATATATATATATATATGCAGAGGGAATCAATAGAGCGTGCAGAGGTTAGAGTTTTGTTACGGTGTGTTTGAGTTCAGATAATTTACTATCTAGACATACATTTTCAAAAATGAATATCAGGTCAAAGATGGTTCAAAATGTATTTCTTTCCATAAGACAAAGGATCCGTTTGCACTAGCACAGGGCTGTCTTCAGAACCAACTCACATTTTGAAGTACTGATTGTCCTTATTTAGTGACTACCTCATTTAGCGGCAGTTACCACAATGAGCAAACGGTAACTTTGCAAGGAATTCTCAGCTAACATTTTCTGGTCCATAAAGGAAAGGAAAGCTGATGTAAGCTCATAAGCTCAATCACCATTTCATTGAATGTCCACTACCTGTATTTGGTGGAATGACCGTGTGAAAATGATGGAACATGTTCCCATGATCAGCTCAAGAAATATTGCAAAGAAGGAGCAGCTTTTGTCCAGAATTTCATACTACTACGTGTGCAAGACCTTTTGCCTATGAAAAGAAAGGGCATCTTTCATATGTAAGCATTTATTTGTTCTGAGCAAGGACTAATGCTAGCTGGCTTCATTCCTCTTAGCAATTGTCTCTCAACCACTAGGAGAGAAGCTGCTAACATCTGTTTTCTGTATTGGACAAAAATAGAGGGTCAATCCATGCAAGATGTTTGCTGTATGATTGGCCTTGGCATATAAGACAGACAGAGAGATGTTAAGATGGATGGATGGGTCAATGGATGGATGGGTCAATGGATGGATGGATGGGTGGGTGGGTGGGTGGGTGGGTGGATGGATGGATGGATGGATGGATGGATGATTGGGGGGTGGATGATTGGGTGGATGATTGGATGGGTGGGTGGATGGATGATGAAGAATTGATGGATGATGGATGGATGATGGAGAATTGATGGATGGATGGAGGATGGATGGATGGATGGAGGATGGATAGATGGATGAAAGAATAGATAAATGATGGGTGGGTGGATGGATGGATGGATGGATGGATGGATGATGAAGGATGGGTGGGTGGGTGGGTGGATGATTGGGTGGGTGGATAGATGAAGAATTGATGGATGATGGATGGATGGATGGATGATGGAGAATTGATGGATGGATGGAGGATGGATAGATGGATGAAAGAATAGATAAATGATGTATGGGTGGATGGATGGATGATTGGATGGATGGATGGATAGATGATGAAGGATGGGTGGGTGGGTGGATGGGTGGGTGGGTGGATGATTGGGTGGATGGATGATTGGATGGATGGATGGATGATGGATAGGTGGATGGATAGATGATGATGATGGATGGATGGATGATGGATAGGTGGATGGATAAATAATGGATGATGAAGACTGGATGGATGGATGGAGTTAGCAGTCTCCACCAAGTGTGTGTGTGTTTTTTTAAAAAAATAAATATAGCAGCCATAGTGGTATAAGTAAATCTCTGCCCACTTTTATACATATCATGTCTATGCAGCTTTAATCCCCATCTTGCCTTTTTTACCATGTCCTGTGGACACAAGAGAGAAGAGAACATACATACATACATACATCTAGCATTTTGTGTAGAAAATAAGGAGAGGCAGCCCAGGTGGAACAATGACTTGGGCGAGGGGGTCTTTTTCTCCTTAAGCCAATTCTCCAAGGATCACTTTCCATATTACAGCCAGCAGCAGATACTGAGAGTTCCAATAAGTTCCACCAAACTTTGCTAAGAAAAAAAAGTTTGAACCCTCTACCCATATATATTGGCCTAGTTGCCCGCATAAGGGGGTGGGGGGGAAGGAAGATAAACTATGTCATATTTCTTTTAGCCCTTATTTGGGGGGATTTGGAGATTACAGTATTGACTTGATAATGTTCACAATAACTCAAATGCCAAAAAAAAGGAAGATTTTTTGCCGTCGTTCCTCTTTCTCTCCTTTTCCTTCCTGGGGGAGGAAAATCTATTCCCCTTTTTCTGAGTTTCACTCCTGCCAAGAGACGATTGCAGAATTGAGCTGCAAAGAAAAGGCAGGGAAAGAGTGGCGGGCCTGTTTGTATGTGTGCGCCTGTGTGTGTGAATGACGGGGGCCCTCCAAACGGCTGTAAAATTGTGCAGCATGGTCCCTCTGATTCATGCTGTTTTCAATCTGCTGTGTGCCAGTTGGAGGTTGAGAGAAAGAGGAGGGGAGGGCGAAACAAGGAGATAATACGGAGAAATGATAGAGTGTCTGTGACCTCAAAGCTAAGGCTGGAAACCCGAGACATTGATTTCACTTAGCATTCCTGCTGTGAAATCTGGCAGAGTTCAGATGTAATAAAAGAACAAGATTCTGTTCTAATGGTAATGGCGTATGACAGACATGTCTGTCATTCGGTCGCTCCTACACGCAAACACACACACACACACACACACACACCAAGAGGGAAAGGAGAGACATGGGAGGAACATCTTTTGATCTTCCTGTGGAGTTGGGCGAAAGCCATCCGGAGCTTTGAGCTGAATCACAGCCTATAGTGTTAACTAAGGAATCGGAAGAGAGCTGGAAGGGACCTTGGAGGTCTTCTAGTCCAGCCCCCTGCTCAAGCAGGAGATCCTATATCATTCCAGACAAGCGACTGTCCAGTCTCTTCTTAAAAACTTCCAGTGATGAAGCACCCACAACGTTGTGATGGCTAGAAGTTCCACTGGTTAATTGTCCTCACTGTGAGAAAGTTTCTCATCAATTCCAGGTTGCTTCTCTCCTTGATTAGTTTCCATCCATTGTTTCTTGTTTGTTTGTTTGTTTGTTTGTTTGTTTGTTTGTTTGTTTGTTTGTTTATTGAATTTCTATACCGCCCTTCTCCCGAAGGACTCAGGGCGGTGAACAGAATAAGATTTCATGTACATATAATTATATATATATATAATAAATTGAATATAAATAATAAATTGAATCAACTTGGTGTATCTGCTAAGACGTTGTCATAGAATTTAGATGTTTATGCTAGCCCTGCTTATTGAAACAGAAAGGTCTTCAGGGCATGTCGGAAAGATCTGGGATTATTCGTATTCGAGGGGGTATTTTGTTCCAAAGAGTAGGTGCCCCCACAGAGAAGGCTCTCTCCCTTGGAACTACTAGACGACATTGTTTTTTTCTTGTCCTGCCTTCAGGTGCTTTGGAAAAATAATTGACCCCCCTCCTGTTTGTGACAGCCTCTCAAAATACTGGAATACTGCTATCATGTCCCCCCTAGTCCTTCTTTTCTTTAAACTAGCCGAACCCAAATCCTGCAACCGTTCTTCATATATTTTAGTCTCTAGGTCAGGAGTCAGCAACCTGTGGCTCTGGAGCCGCATGTGGCTCTTTCACCCCTCTGGTGCGGCTCCCTGTCACTCAAAATATGTGTCACAACCGCCAATGTGCGACGCACAATTTATTGAGCTTTTCAACCCCCAGTAGGCCAACCATGGATAAATCGAAGAAAAGTTTCAGAAAAAAACAGAACGTTTAATTCAACTCCATAAGCTAGTTTTGTGGCTGCTGAAGAAATAGTCAGGCACGGGAAGGGTTTTGTGGCTCCCGGTGTTTTCTTTTCTGTGGGAAACGGGTCCAAATGGCTCTTTGAGTGTTTAAGGTTGCAGATCCCTGCTCTAGGTCTTTATTCATCTTAGATCAGTGGTTCTCAACCTGTGGGTCGCGACCCTTGTGGGGGTCGAACGACCCTTTCACAGGGGTCACCTAAGACCATCGGAAAACACATATTTTCAATGGTTTTAGGAATAATTTTATGATTTGGGGTCACCACAACATGAGGAACTGTATTAAAGGGTCACGGCATTAGGAAGGTTGAGAACCACTGTCTTGGATGCTCTTCTTTGCACTTTTTCCCAAAGTCTCAACATCTTTTTTGCAATGTGGTGACCAAAACCAGATCCAGTATTCCAGATGTGGTCTTGCTAAGGCTTTATAAAGCAGTATTAATACTTCACATGATTTTGATTCTATGCCTCTGCTTATATAACCAAGGATTGTATCAGCTTTTTTTGGCTGCTGCCACACATTGCTGCCTAACTAACTAATAAACAGCATATTAACTACCGTATTTTTTCGGAGTATAAGACACACCTTTTCTCCCCCAAACAAGAGGGTGAAAATCTGGGTGCGTCTTATACTCTGAATGTAGCTCCGCCCAGCTTCTCAAACGAAGGTTTCAGAGGCTGAAAAAAGCATCAGAAATGAAACTTCAGGAAAAAAAAGCCCCCAAACAGAGCTTCAGAGGCTTTTTTTCTGAAGCTCTGTTTCAGAGGCTTTCAGAGGCAGGAAAAAAAGCAAAAAAAAAAAAAAGCAAGGCACAGAGCTCACAACCAAGGAACCTGTTGCTAAAATTCACCTCTGGGAACAGCTGATTGGGGGTTTTCTGGGAGGCTGATCCACCTGCCAATCAGCTTTTTTCTTATTTTCCTCCCCAAAAACTAAGGTGCGTCTTATACTCCGAAAAATATCGTAAGTATAGGGATTAACTAAGGAATTAAAGAGAAATTTCCTAACGGTGAGAGCAATCAACCAATGGAACAGCTTCCCTTCAGAAATTGTGGGTGCTCCATCACTGGAGGCTTTCAAACAGACATTTGAAAGTCTGGACAGACATTTGTTTGAAGCGGTATAGGGCAGTGATGGCTCTGCACAGGCGAGCTCATCAGGGTCGCGACCAGGAAGAGGAGCTGCCCAGGGGGCATGCGCGCACCGGATAAGATACTTCCTGTTTCCGGTGCGTATGAGTCTTTCAGATACTGCCACGCATGCACACGCACTGATTGGTGGCGGCTTGCATGCTCACGACACACATGCTCACACGCATGTGTGTCCGGCCAGATGCTTCCAGTCCCAGAGGAGGAATCCGCAGTTCTGTATTGGGGGAAGAAAGTGTTTATCTCCGACTTTTGAGATGGGAGGGGCCAGAACGTGGGGCAGCACCAATGAGAATTCTCCCTGCTTGAGCATCATCGGTCTCCGGACAGAGCCCTTTGGGACTTCACCTGAAGGAGGAGAGACAGTTCTGGAGAGAGAGAAGCGGAGAAAGTGAGAGCGGGGATCTTGGCCTGAATAACCAACTTGGACTACTACTCTGCGTGGAACTCTCTCCTCCAGTCGGTGAAGTCAAGGGAGACTCTGCCCGGAGACCGATGACGCTGCAGAAGGGAGAATTCCAATTGGTCCTCTTTCTTTCTGGACACTCCCAATTCCAAAGTTCAAGGAAGCCCCATTCCCGGCTCACAGGCCAGCTTTTCCAGTTTCTGGCACTGCCACATGTACAAAGGCCAGCTGATCGTCGTGTGCGCATGCGTGCCAGAAACCCAGAAGAGGAACTGGCAACGACACACGTGCCAGGTGACATGGCTCCGCGTGCCACCTTGGGCATGCGTGCCATAGGTTCACCATCACAAGTATAGGGTCTCTTGCTCGAGCAGGGGATTGAACTAGAAGACCTCCAATTCTGTCATTCTATGTTCTATGTATTCCGCGTCATGCAAATTGGATCAAAAGCAAGGGTGAAATGCTCCCGGTTCAGACTGGATTGCCTGATCCGGTAGCGATGGTGGTGGGTGGTTCGGAGAACCGCTAGCAGAAATCCCTGAACACCTCCACACACACACCCATGCCCAGCTGAGCCACGCGATCATGAGAGGCCTTTTTTTTTTTTACTTTTAAAAGCATTTTTTTCTACAAGGGTTTCCTGCCTGGGCAGGGGGTTGGACTAGAAGACCTCCAAGGTCCCTTCCGGCCAGTCCGCTCCCACAAAGAGGGTCTCCTCAGGGTGCCATCGGCCAAATTATGTCGGCTGGCGACACCCAGGGGGAGGGCCTTCTCTGTGGGAGCCCCTGCCCTTTGGAATGAGCTGCCCCCAGAAATTCGTAAAATCTCTGATCTCCGTGTATTTCGCTGTGCCCTCAAAACCTTGTTGTTCCGCCAGGCTGGGCTATCAAGGTAAAGATTTTAATTGGGTTTTTAAAAATGGGATTTTAAATTTGGGGTTTAAAATTGAGCCTATCATTTAATAATTTTAATTATTTTTAAATTTTGTCTGTCCTTGTGCTTTTAATCAGGCTGTACACCACCCTGAGTCCTTCGGGAGAAGGGCGGTATAGAAATAAAATTAAAAAATAAAGAATAAAAAATAAATAAATTTCAACTCTCTTATTCTATTCTAACATTCTAACTTAACACCCGTGGCAAGAAAGGTCGTGAAATGGGACACACAACTCATGTAACAAAGTCTCACTCGGCAGCGGAAATGTAGGGCTCAATTGTGGTCGTAAGTGGAGGACTACCTGTATATGTTGTCTCCAACTAAGATTAATAAGCTTGAGGTCATACCACACAGAAAAAGAATCATCCAAGATAGCAGTTGTCTTGTCATGCACCGCACAATGCTTTCCTTAACCTCATATAAAAATGTGCAGCCATTATCCGCGTGCAACGTATTTAAGCCTTGTGTGGTTTTCCTCTCTCAAGGTCTGTTCTGCTCTCCCGTGAATGTTTGGCACAGCTGTTGTGATATTAGCTAAATATCTCTTGGTACTTGACAAGGCACGCTACGTTGTCTGAAGCCTTTACACGGCAGTGGGGGTGAGACAACCCGTTCAGCGTGAAATATTAGCCACCAGTTCTTACTTGCTTTCTTTTTAACCTTATTATGATTCCGGGTTTTTCAACCAAGACACAGTTTATGTTCAAATCCATGGCAACGATGTAGAAATTGTCTGAATCGTTGGTTGTGGATTATGATTTTACTCAACAACAGCCTTTGGGAGTCGCAAGGAGGACTGCAAATGGAGACTCCGGGCCGGCTGCAAACCTCACTAACCAGCTAGTCATAAAATAGGTTATTGTAATTGAGGGCAACAAGCTTTCAAATGCTGCTTTGAGATTAATCTTTTAAAGCAAAGGGCAAAATTTTATTGTCTCGTTATCTCAACCTTCCAGATTATAAATCAGAATGGGAAGGGGCTGAGAAATCTACATCAGCTGAATTTTGACCTTATTGTCTTCTTTAACAAAAGGACTGAATTAGTGGATAAGAATAATGCTGTGGACCTAGTTTACTTAGACTTGAAAAGTAGAGCCGAGATAGTGCAGTGGTTAGAGTGCAGTACTGCAGCTACTTCATCTGACTGCTAGTTCAGCAGATCAGCGGATCAAATCTCACCAGCTCAAGGTTGACTCAGCCTTCCATCCTTCCGAGGTGGGTAAAATGAGGACCCAGATTGTTGGGGGCAATATGTTATTTAGTATACTGTCCTTGGTGTAAGCCGCCCAGAGTCCTTGGAGAGTGGGCGGCATAGAAATATGAATAATAAATAAATAAATAATAGAGCACAGCCTACTTCTTGGTAAGATAAATTCCTTCCAGTACTGTCACAGAGAAGAAGAGGTCGATCTATTCTCCATGGCACTTGAGGGCAGGACAAATAGTTGGGAGATGATTAAAGAGAGATCCAACCTGGAACTAATGAAAAAATTCCGGACAGTAGGAACAATTAATCAGTGGACTGACTTACCTTCAGAAGTTGTAGGTGCTCCATCACTGAAAGTTTTCAAGAAGATACTAGATAGCCATCTGTCTGGAATGGTATAGAATCCTGTTTGAGCAGGGAGTTGAACTAGGAGCCTTCCAAGATTCCTTCCAATCCCATTATTCTCTGTTCTATGGATTAAGTTGGGTTGGAAATAATGGAGACTGAGTGACTTGATCTGAGTGATTTAAATCCTTCCATTCCCCACTATCCAGTCAGAGCTGAAGAAGCTTCTTGGATGAGAAGCGAAATGTCTTCAAAGAAAAAACAAGGAAGTCCCGTTGCCTCCTGAAAAAACACCTTTGGGACAACCTTGGTCTGGATGACTGAGAATGACCGAGATCCAGGGCAAGACAAGTTTGTTGTGATGGTTTGCCGTGATCGTTGTGTATCACCTTAATTGGAATTCAAGTCATCCTGTACTCGGTGTTTATTTTCATCTCCAATGTCCTATATTCAAATGGAGACTAACTTGGGTTTCCCTTCTCCCAGTCTTACACCTTAACTATACAAGCTGTAATCATCACCGTATAAACTGAGAACAAAAGTTGGTAGCTTCAAAAAAAAAGAAAAGAAAAAGAGGATGTGTTGTTAAATGTGTTTTTAACGGAATCCAGCAGAATTTATATTCATAATTTTTCCACTTGTATCTATAGTTTATTACCATCTGCTGCCTCGAACACCATTTTGAGTGGAAAGGAGGGAGAATGTCTTTGTATGTAAGATGGCATTAATTAATTAGCGTTTTAAAATAGAATAAATGTCCATCAGTCTTTTTATTTGGCCCAATCCTGACAGAATGTGGTGGTAAGATTCTAACTTTCTTCAAAGTCTCATCTTTAATAAATGGGCATCCTGGTTGGTGCTAATGGGAATTGTAATCCAGAAGGCAGAGAGTTAAGAAAATCTGTGTAGGAGATGATGAGGCTGAGCTGGAGGAGAGGTCAAATATGTCATCAGCCATGAATCCCTTTGTGCCCATAAGAGATCTAAGTCCAGCTCACCTTGAATTCCTTCTACTCTTATCTACTGCCAATTTCCTTTAATAGTTCAGATTCTTGTAGAGACCTTAAGCTTATAATAAAATGTTATACCCATTTGAACTGTCTAGATCTCCTAATTTTCCTGGCACTTGACAGCCTGTTGTAGTAGAAGTCCAACTTCTTTCAAGTTTCTGGACATAGAACCACGGGTGTTAATTTGTCCTAAAGTCAAAGAAGGACAGATAGAGAAAAATTGAGCGTCAGAACTGCATGCATAAAGCTAACAGCAAAGAATATCGTTTTATCGCACGTATATGTATTGGACACCGAGCCAAACCCTCACAATTTTTATGGCTATTAGAATGGCAAATAGTGTTGCTATATCCAGCTGGCCAAAAATTTTTGTCTGGCCCATAAAAGTGTAAGTGCAGGGCAACAAAAATTTTGAAACAAAACCAATGGCCTTGGCTGTTGCTTCTGTGCTGCCAATTATTTTAACTCTTTTAGAACTGAAAATGAATTTGGAAGGGTTTTTTTTTTTTTAACATAAAACATAGAATAATAGAGTTGGAAGGGACATTGGAGGTTTTCTAATGCAACCTACTTCTCGAGCGAGAGAACCTGTACCATTTGTCCAGTCTTTTCTTGAGAACCTCCAGTGATGGGGCACCCACAGATTCTGAAAGTAAGCTATTCCATTGGTTGATTGTTCTTACCACTAGGAAATTGATCCTTAGTTCTAGGTTGCTTCTCCTCTTGGTTAGTTTCCATCCATTGTTTCTCGTCTTGCCTTTTGGTGCTGTGAAAAATAGTTTGATCCCCTCATCTTTGTAGGAGCCCCTCAATTATTGGAACACTGTCTATCATGTCGCCCCTAGTCCTTCTTTTCATTAGACTAGATGTCAGCGCTTCAACGCTGGTATAGAGAGAAAGAGATAAGCTCTGAACTTTTGCCTGCTAAATCCCTTTGAAGTCGGGTTGTCGTGGAAATGAAGAGGGGGGGGAACATTCCTGGGAAATGACGAGACAAGAAGTCTGAAGAATGACTTGGAAGATAGCCAATGAGAAGCAGAGATTTGGGGATCGGAAAGGGAGGGATTGGGGGGCAAAAGGTCAGTCTTGTCCACATCGAGTCATGATCCGGTGGCTGTGCTCAATTAAAGAAAAGATTTCCTTAAAGATTGGCAGTTTGGAAATTCATTTATTTTGAGATAGCATCGAAGTCTGACACTAGATATACCAGTTCCTGTAACCATTCTTTGTATGTTTTAGCCTCCAGCCCTTTAATCATTCTTGTTCCTCTTCTTTGCACTCTTTCTAGGGTTTCAACATCTTTTTTTATATTGAGATTGTGACCGGAACTGGCTGCAATATTCCAAGTGTGGTCTTTGGGTGTTCGTTTGATTTTTAAAATCAAGTGACATTTTTATATTTCTGGGAGTTGTCTGTACTATTTGCGGGCGGGGTGTGTGTTATTCATAAAATTGAATATTGTCAACATTCTTGGAAAGGATCGCAATCGGATGGGAAAGTCATAAAATGAAGGATGACGCTATTAAGTTCAATTGTCACTTGCCTCAGGGGTGAAATTCAGCAGGTTCTGACAGGTTCTGGAGAACTGGTAGCGGAAATTTTGAGTAGTCCGGAGAACTGGCAAATACCACCTCTGGCTGGCCCCAGAGTGGGGTGGGAATGGAGGTTTTGCAATATCCTTCTCCTGGAGTGGGGAGGGAATGGGGATTTTGCAGTATCCTTCCCCTGGAGTGGGGTGGGAATGGAGATTTTGCAGTATCCTTCCCCTGGAGTGGGGAGGGAATGCGGATTTTGCAGTATCCTTCCCCTGGAGTGGGGAGGGAATGGGGATTTTGCAGTATCCTTCCTCTGGAGTGGGGTTGGAATGGAGATTTTGCAGTATCCTTCCCCTGGAGTGGGGAGGGAATGCAGATTTTGCAGTATCCTTCCCCTGGAGTGGGGTGGGAATGGAGATTTTGCAGTATCCTTCCCCTGGAGTGGGGTGGGAATGGAGATTTTGCGGTATCCTTTCCCTGGAGTGGGGAGGGAATGCAGATTTTGCAGTATCCTTCCCCTGGAGTGGGGTGGGTTCCTCCCGGTTCCACCCGGTTCCGCCGAGCCGGTAGCGGTGACGATATGACATCACCGAACTGGTTCTGCCCCCCCCGCATTATTCTTACCTTTTATTTGGCCCCACCCCCAATCTATTGCTGCCTCCTGAGTCCCAGCTGATCGGTTAGAAGGAAAAAAACTGTTTAAACTCTTGCCGCGGGGCTTCAAAGGTCCGCCCTACAGCTGATCAGTGTTAAAAGGCATTTTAAGAGGTGTGGACTTCAACTCCCAGAACTCCCCAGCTAGCCATGGGGAGTTGTGGGAGTTTATTTATTTATTAATTGATTGATTGATTGATTGATTGATTGTTTATATTTTTATACCGCCCTTCTCCCGAGGGACTCAGGGCGGTGCACAGCCAGCGATAGAGTTGAAGTCCACACCTCTTAAAAGGGCCACAGTTGAGAAACATTAGTTTAAGCTCTTTAAGGGGAAAAAGAGATCCCTTCGTGCTCAGTATCAAAGTAAGACTCTTAAACGGTTGAAATTTTTAAAGCATTGATTAAAATTCTGCAGAGAATTTGTCCTAAATTCAAAGTAGGAAAAAGCTCCTCTTTTTACTTAAGTTCTAATCTGTGGCCACTGAGGATCTAATACATTTTGGTACTCAGGTAGACAAAAAACACACATGGTGCCCTCTGTGATTTATAAAGAAAATTAAATAATGGGCCATTTGCTCCCTTTTAATGGTGTCTCAGAATTGATCAAATGCACTGCTTTTAGTATAACGATCGAACCAGCCATCTCCAGCTAACTCTGCCTTCCTTTTTTTTTATTCTGAAAAGGAAATGCTTGGAAATTATTGAGTAGCTACAAACAAGATCAATTTAGTAAGATCAACAAGGGATCAACCCTTATTTCTTTATTTAGGTAGAATTATAAGTTGCCTTTCATTTAGGAGCTCAATGAATTTATGATTAGGAGACTGGAGGATAAAACATATGGAAAAACAGTTGCAGGAATTGCATACCGTATTTTTCGGAGTATAAGACACACTTTCCTCCCCCCCAAAAGAGGCTGAAAATTTGGGTGCGTCTTATACTCCGAATATAGCCCCGCCCACTCGCTGGCCTGCACCCTTCGGCCTCCGCGCATCCTCTTCCCGGCTGCAGAGATTGCCACACACAGTGCTTTGGCGATCTCCGCAGCCTTGAACGGCTCTCAAACGGAGCGTTTGGTGGCTGAAAATGTGAGGCGCGGAGCTCAAAATGGCAACCCGGAACAGCTGCTGCCTTGTCTTACTGCTTCCGCGCTTCGCCTGATTTACTCACCAGAGCTCCCTCCGATGATCAGCTGTGCTTTTGAAGCTGCTTATCAGCCCCAACGAGGTGCGTGCGAGCAAAGCGAGCTCACATGTGCTCGCACACTCACAAACAGCAAACTAATATGCTGAAGCTGACCAGGCTAACGACACTAGCCAGATGAATACCTAGTAGGCAGAGGCAGAATTTTTTCCCCCCTATTTTTCCTCCCCCAAAACTAAGGTGCGTCTTATACTCCGAAAAATATGGTATATCAAGTTTAATGAAAAGGGATGACATAATAGCAGTGTTTTATTTGAGGGACTGCCGCTAAGAAGAGAGGGCCTGCTAGAGACAGGAATATTTGTAGCCCAGGGTTGAATTATGGAGTCCTTGGTGCTCTCTGAGTTTAATAATGATAATAATAATTTTATAGTCATTGTACATATATACACAGTATACTCATACAACGAAATTCACTTAACTCCCAAAGACCAGGCCCAACACACATAACAATCCCCAAACACCCCCCCACCCATCACAAATTCCCCACCCCTAAACCACCCAAACATCCACACAACAGACCAAGTGATGCTGTCTTTTAGTTCATTGTTGAGTGCAATTATAAAACTATTCAGAAAACGTGTGGTCCGAGTTTTAATCGTTCTGTATCTTCTGCCAGAAGGCAACAGTCCAAAAAGATTGTAAGCAGGATGGGAAGAGTCTCTGAGAATGTTATGCAGCTTCCTCAAACAACGAGATTCGAAGATGTCATCTGGGGTTGGTAGCTGGAGCCTGATGATATTCTCGGCAACTTTAATGATTCTCTATAGGGCTTTCTTTTTTTTTTTTTAAATAATCTTTATTTACATTTTCCATTAAAAAAAAGACAACACATCATATAAATAACAAACAAGACAACACAACAAAAAAAAACAAGCATACCTATATGTAGTACCTTAATAACCTAATATTCGGTACTGTGTATCTATATTATATTCTGGAGAAGACAGAACAACTTGTGTACCTTTACACATCAATTAGGTCTATCCGACCTCACTTTACTTGTCTAGTATAAGTTTCTCAATAGATACAATTCCTCATCTAGTTTGGGTTATAATTTCCTCTTCTCTAACCACATATAAAATTTTTCCCAAGATAAACATGTTTGTGTTTGGTCTCTGACTTTTAATTTTTTAGTCAATTTATCTGCTTCCGCACATTCTAAAATCTTCTTTATAATTGCCTCCTCTGATGGGGTATTTTGATTTTTTCCAAAGTTGAGCGTACGCCAATCTCGCCGCTGTGATAATGTGTAATGCAAGATACCATGAGTCTCTTTTAATATTTTCCGGCTTGGAGCCGAACAGGTATGTCTCTGGTTGCTATTTGATCTTTTGATTTAAGATCTCATTAAGCCATTTTTTTATTTTTCCCCAAAATTTTACTGCTTTCGGGCACGTCCACCACTGATGGTAATAGGTGCCATGCTCAAACCCACATTTCCAGCATTCAGCAGACTGTAGGGCTTTTTTTGATGGTTTTCTTGCAGATTTTTCATTGCCCAACTAGATAACTTATAAGAAATGCAAGGAAGAGCACAAAGAGTTTCACAATTTGCCGTGTTCTGTCCTCCTGCTTTTGCCCCCCACAAGCAGGCCTGTGAGATGGGTGAGCTGAGAGAATGAATGGCCCTGAGTCCCCGAGGAAGCTTCCATGGCTGAGGATGGACTTGAAGCTGCGTCTCCCTACTCCTAGTCCATCCTCACCGTTGCAGCAGTCTGGCTTATGGGCTGAGAGAATACTATTGAACTTTATCAAGGAAAGGAAAATCTCATGTTGGGTGAGAGAGGAGACAGAAGAACAGGTTAGGAGAGGAAGATCAGAATTGGAAAGGACCTTGAAGGTCATGTAGTCAAACCCCCTCCTCAAGAAAGCTTAAACCATTTCAGACAAATGGTTGTCCAATTTATTTTTTAAAAACCTCAGTATTGGTGCACCCACAACTTCTGCAGGCAAGCCGTTCCAATGATTAATTGTTTTCACTGTCAGGAAGTTTCTCCTTGGTTCTATGTTGGATCTCTCCTTGATTCGTCTCTATCCATTGCTTCTTGTTCCACCTTCAGGAGCTTTGGAGAATAATTTGACTCCCTCTTCTTTGTGGCAGCCCCTGAGATATTGGAACACTGCTATCATGTCTCCCCTAGTCCTTCATTTCATTAAACTAGACATACCCAATTCCCGCAACCGTTTTTCATATGTTTTAGCCTCCAGTCCCCTCATCATCTTTGTTGCTCTTCTCTTGCCCTCTTTCTAGAGTCTCCATATCTTTTTATATCATGGCAACCAAAACTGGCTACAGTATTCCAAGTGTGGCCTTACCAAGGCATTATAAAGTGGTACTAACACTGCACAGGATTCTATCCCTCCTATGATAAGCAACCCATCAGGTAAATAATACTGACTAATGGACAGAGAAAAAGAAGGGGATCAATTTATAAGAATTGAGTTTGTGGCACAAAACTTCAGCCCACTTCATGAACCTGTCAATCCTGTTGCATTCCAACACTTTACATAAATATGACACCAGTCGAGTTGTAGTGACAGATGAAACTCCACATGAGGTCTCCGTGGGAAAATTGGCAGGAAAAGCTCCCTATAGTATCTCTGTACAGACGAACTTTTTTTTTTTCTTTTTGCAGAGGAAGAGATCAAAAGTAGGCATATGCAGCGTGTAAAAAAAGATACAGAATCATTCCAGCAAGCATGCTCACTTTGATCATCCTACCTATGGTCTTGATCTTCTTCTTTGTAGTTTGCATAGAACTTATTTCTGAAAGGAAGTTCAAAATTCAAGCAATGAAATATCAGCAGTTAAGGACAATGGAAGGTATTGTAGATAGTTTTTCACAGGCAAAAGAAGACATTCATCTGAATTTAGAGAATGTATATTCAGTGGTACTTCAGTCCTTTCTGTAATTCCTTCCGAAACCGATGAGGACCAAGAAAAATCACATCACATATCATGTGACCCGCTGTTTCTGCCGGAAGAAATGGCGACTCATGAGGAAACCGACCACAGCAAGTTCTTTCTTGTGTGTCAACTCCCAGGAGAAAGATGATTGCCGGGACAAGATTTCTGTGTCAACTTCGAACCGAACCAGGCAGAAGCTATTTTACTGTTCCTCAGTTGCCACACACAAGGGAAAGGGGGGAAGGAAGTTAGAATACCTTGTTAGACACAACAAAGAACTTTCTCGTGGGAACCAAGGTCATCTCCATGGGGAACGATCAGGGAAGGGGTAATCGGAGAGCCCGCCCATTGACCCAATTGGCCAATGTGACCTGTGACCCTTGGGGATGTGTTTATTTCTTCTTTTAATTATACTGAAACCGTGGGAATTATTTAGAGTTGGTTTTCCTTTAATCCGTGCCGATATGATGTACTCAATAAAGAAGTCCTTTGAGGTGGATTCAATTCAGTTCTGATTTGTTTGGGCTCATTAGTCGGAACCTTGACATTCTGCCTCAAAACGCGCCAAACACCGAATCCGACACATTTTTGAAGCAGTCGAGTGCCGAGTGTATCACCGTACAGGTAGTCCTCGATTAATGACTGTCATCGAGCCCAGAACATCCTGAAGAAAGCAATAGCATACCACTTCTGTACATTTGGCAAAAACAAAACGAAAACACCAACCCAAAAACACTTGAACATGCTGGAGTGTTGTAACAGTAACAGAGTCGGAAGGGACCTTGGAGGTCATCTAGTCCAGCCCCCTGCTCAGGCAGGAGAACCTGCACTAGGGATTCGAACCGCCCGAACAACCGACCTTTCTGATCGATGAGCTTGGCGTCTTAGCCACTGAGCCACCTAGTCACCAGGAGTCATGCTAAACTTCTGGAGACTTTTACCTTTTTTGACAACACGGGGAGAAAAACACAAGATCAGAAGGAATCCAAGTGGATTTTGAAAAGGAATCTCTCTGTCCTCTGAACATTGTCCAAGTTGTTTGATTTCTTTCTTTTTCGTTCTTTTTTTTTTTTTAAAGAAAGCTCCTTTCTTTGACACACAGGTAGCGTTCTCGTCCTCTCTTTCTTCTTTATATATGAACTTCGGGGCTGTGTGTTCTCTTTTCCAGTCCGCATTCTTTTCTTCTCTTTTTGTACACCCTCAGCAGGACGAGAGATCTGTGGCTAATTTGTTTTGATATGCCTGTGCTTTGGTCTGCCTTCTTTTTGAAATGCATTCCTTTTGTAGACATGAGGTCGAGGTGGTGGGATGCTTCCAGCATAGGTAGCATCCACAGCAGAAAAGAGGTGACCGACTTTGATCGCTGGGCTTTCTGTTTTTCATGTCGATCATTTGAAAAAGCAGCGATGTTCAGTGGTGGGGTAGCTTCACGAGTCCTTCTCCGGTTTCCTCCCAGGGTGTTTGCAGTAGTTAGGGGACATTTTGTTCTCCTTCCCTTTCTCTCTGTCTCTTAGCCTTTTCCTGAATAACTGTGAATTATGTTAAGGATATTGTTGTTGTGTTACCAACCAGCAGAGTGTAGAGCACAGAGAAACGTTGCTGAGAGCAATGAATAAGAGATGTGCAAACTGGTTTATCAAAAGTTTACTTTATAGTGAAAAAACAATCTCATAGTCTTTAAATCAATCCAAGTCTTTGCCAGTTAAATCAGTCCAGTGATACAAAAATCTTCTTACCACACAAACAGTAGTTGGTTAGAATAACAAACTCACTCTGGTTCACAAACCACGATGGTAGCAGATCCATCCAACGATGATAGCACAATGGTAGCAACTCCACACACTATTGTAGCTTATCATCAACTGAATACTTTACAGTATCTTTCTTAAATACGTTTACAAGCAGTGATTATCTAATTACAGCATGACTCAGCATTACAATGAATCAGCAGGAAAACTTTAAAGTCACACAATACATATCCATATTAAAGTTACAGAACACATATATTGCCTGGACAACTTGTTAGGCTCAAACCATATCCTAACAAATTGGATGGGAAAGGATAATATAGACCGTGTTACAAAAAAGAAGCCCTGTTTAATTGATGAACATTATCATTGAGGGGGACAAAAATTCACTGCGATGTAAAAAAAAACAAAAAAACAACCATAGCACAGTGCTTCCAAAACTTTTTCTTTTTTCTTACCCAAAACTGCTTATCAAAATCAACATTTGCAAATATGAAAACTTCTCCATCCATTTTCCAATCTTTAGTAAACATTCACTGTTCTACCAGTGTGCAATGATTTACTCTTTTGCTTCTTTTATGCATAATTAGTTTGATGAAAAGAAGGACTAGGGGAGACATGATAGCAGTGTTCCGATATCTCAGGGGATGCCACAAAGAAGAGGGAGTCAAGCTATTCTCCAAACCAGAAGGCAGGACAAGAAGCAATGGGTGGAAACTAATCAAGGAGAGAAGCAACTTAGAACTAGGAGAAATTGTCCAGTTAGAACAATTAATCAGTGGAACAACTTGCCTCCAACAATGAATGCTCCAACACTGGACATTTTTAAGAAGAGGTTGGATAACCATTTGTCTGAAGTGATGTAGGGTTTCCTGCCTAAGCAGGAGGTTGGACTAGAAGACCTCCAAGGTCCCTTCCAACTCTGTTATTCTATTCTAAAGGTCTTAGCAAACTTGAAGGAGAAATCGTAACTCCTTTCCTTCAGCACAGTCATAACTGTGAATGCTGAATGAATGGTGGTAACACGAGGACTACCTGGACTATAAAAACAGTCCAGGTAGTTCTCAATTTACAACATTCATTTAGTGACCGTTCGAACGGCACTGAAAAAAGTTACCTGTGACCGTTTTTCACACTTAAGACTGTTGTAGCATCCCCATAGTCGTGTTATCAAACTTCAGACGTGTGGCAACAGACTCATATTTATGACGGTTGCAGTGTCCCAGCATCATGTGATCCTCATTTTGCGACCTCCTTGACAAGCAACGTCAAAGGGGAAGCCAGATTCGCTTAGCAACCAGGTTACTAATTTATCCACTGCAGTGATTCACTTAACAACTGTAGCAAGAAAGGTCGTAAAATGGGGCAAAACTCACTTAACTAATGACTCACTTAACAACATAATTTCAGGCTCAGTTGCGGTCGTAAGTAGAGGACTACCTGTACTATTGAAAGATCTTTCTGTCATTTCGACAAATTTACCATTGGTAATTTCACTGATTTTCCTCTTAATAGGAATGTTTTGGGAGAGTTTTGAATATATTTTAGTTTACCTGGCAATCTTTGAGTCAATTTAAATGCCCTTGTTATGCTAGGCAATGGATTTGTGTGTCGGCACCTAAAGGAAAATCACTTTTACCCAATTTTGGATAATTTACCCTGTTTTGGGAAGTACTGCCATAATGTCTTGGGGGTGAAGCTCTTTCTTAGTATACAGTAAATCCCAATTTTGGTTGTTGTTTTTTTTTTAAATAGTTACACAGCAGAAACTTAATGTGGAGAAAAGCAAGGTTTTTAAACCTAGGTAGGAAAAACCAAAGATACAAGTACAGATTAGGCGAAATCTGGCTCAAAACCAATAACTGTGAGAGGGACCTTGGACAATCACTTAAATATGAGCCAGCAGTGTGTGGTGGCAGCCAAAAAAGCTAATTCAATCATTGGTTGTTATAAACAGAGGCTTAGAATCAAAACCATGTGAAGTATTAGTACCACTTTATAAAGCCGTAGAAAGCGCATCAATTTTGGTCACCACATTACAACAAAAATGTTGAAACTTTGGAAAAAGTGCAGAGAAGAGCAACTAAGATGATCAAAGGCCTGGAGACTAAAATATACGAAGAACGACTGCAAGAGATGGGTATGGCCAGTTTAGAGAAAAAAAGGACTGGGGGGGAGGGGACCCCACAATTTATTTATTAGTTCGATTTATATATGCCGCCCTTCTCCAGAGACTCAGAGCGGCTTACAATGCCTTTAAGCAATAGCCTTCATACTTTTGTATATACCTGCTTAGTAGGGCTTTTTGGACCCCCACTAAGCGGTGTTCTTTTTTATACAAAGTCAGCTTATTGCCCCCACAAACCGGGTCCTCATTTTACCTACCTCGAAAGGATGGAAGGCTGAGTCAACCTTGAGCCTGGTGAGAATTGAACTCACAGTAATTGCTGGCAGCTAAGTCCTACTTTAACAGCAGCAGTTTAGTCCACTGCACCACCAAGGCTCTTAAACAATGATAGCAGTATTCCAGTATTTGAGAAGTTGCCACAAAAGAAGAGGGAGGTCAACTTATTTGCCAAAGCACCAGAAGGCAAGACAAGAAACAATGGATGGAAACTAATCCAAGAGAGAAGCAACCTGGAATTAAGGATGAATGACGATGAAAAGCTTGCCTTCAAAAGTCGTGGGTGCTTCATCACTGGAGGTTTTTTTAAGAAGAGACTGGACAGCCACTTGTCTGAAACGGCATAGGATCTCCTGCTTGAGCAGGGGGTTGGACTAGAAGTCCTCCAAGGTCCCTTCCAGCCTCTATTCTAGTTTATTATTATTTATTTATTACATGTATTTATATGCCGCCATTCTCCCGAAGGACTCAGGGCGGCGAACACAAGTTAAGAAACAAGTACAATAAAATCATAATTTAATATAAGAGCCTTGGTAGTACAGGGGTTTAAGGCACCCTGTTATTAAGCTGGTTATTAAGACCAGCTGCCTGCAATTACTGCAGGGTTCAAATCTCGCCAAGGCTCAAGGTTGACTCAGCCTTCCATCCTTTCTAAGGTAGGTAAATTGAGGACCCAGTTTGTGGGGGCAATAAGCTGACTTTGTATAAATATACAAAAGGATGAAGGCTATTGCTGAGCACATTGTAAGCCGCCCTGAGTCTTCGGAGAAGGGCAGCATATAAATCAAATTAAAAAAAAAAAATCCAAATAATTAATTAGTAGTAAATAATAAAGCCCGGAATCAGTCTCAGCCTATTTGTTTGAAAAGCCAAGTCTTCAAGTCCCAACGGAAGGAGCGGAGATCAGGAGCCGTCCGGAGCTCGGTAGGTAATTCATTCCAGAGGGTGGGAGCACCCACAGAGAACACCCTACCCCTGGGCACAGCAAGACGACATTGGCTCACCGTCAGAACCCTGAGGAGAGCGGCCCTATGTGAGCGAACAGGACGGTGAGAGGCAGGCAGGAGAAGGTCCTGCAAATATCCCGGACCTAAGTCATGTAGGGCCTTATAGGTGAGGACTAGCACCTTGAAGCGGACCTGGAGAACCACTGGTAACCAGTGCAGCTCACGCAGGAGGGGTGTTATATGGGAGTAGCGAGGGGCTCCCGTAACAACCCGTGCGGCTGCATTCTGGATCAGCTGGAGTCTCCGGGTGCATCTCAGGGGCAGGCCCATGTAGAGGGAATTGCAGTAATCCAAGCGGGAAGTAACCAGGGCATGAGTGACTGTGCGAAGGTCATCTCGGTCCAGGAAAGGGCGCAACTGGCGCACCAGGCGAATTGATCGGTACCAAAGTGCAGTGGAAAGCAATCCTGTGCAAGCTGGCTGAAATGGTGGCAGTCAAAAGAAATTTCACTCAGTCGTTGTGTTTTTTATTGTACCGAGCAGGAAACACGAAGGAATTGCTGTGCCAAATGCATTGGAAAAGCGACCTGCCGACTCACTATCTCAGCAAAACAGCGTTTGGAAGAGAGGCGCATAAAAGCTAAAGCTTTCTAGGCAGAAACGCAGGTCATTGTAACCAGAGATCATATTTTTACCCAGGCACCAGGACATCATAGCGAAGAAACAAAAGAGGAGATCGGGGGGGTGGTAATCTAAAAGAGAAAATGTAGCATTTGTTGTTTGTCTGATGGCCAGCTGCAGGCTGTAAAATGGGTGTTGGACGATGAACTGTGCAAAAACAGAATGATTAAGTCATATTTCTAGAGGTGGTGAAACAGCCAACAATTCAGTGCACTTAGGGATTGATGTTCCCGGCCTCCGGTATGACTCAAAGCAAAATTGCAGAATGAGATAGAAAAGTGTCCTACACAAAAAGCAGCAGTTGAAGATGCTCTAAGAGAAAGAAACTGGCCAAGAAACTAGGTGTGCATTACTCCCTCTTAGATTTTGCACCTTCGTTTTGATGCTCTAACATTGTGATATTATTCCAACAAGCAGCAAACTTCCAATTGAATGAGGTTGGACTGGAAACATCTGCCAGGAGTCTAGCTTGCTCATCATAGCTGAGCAGGACTTTGGACCAAAATGGACTTTTTAACAAAACAAAACAAAACATCTGTAGCTATACAATTTGAGATGAACGCCCTTGAATGGTGTGGGAGTAGGAATGGATTTCCAGAAGAAAAATTGCTGACTACAGGAACCAGGCGCACTACTCAGGTGACCCTGAGGGCACAGATCAACCTCCAAGTGGCCTCAATGACCCTTTGAAAGGATGCAAATGACCAGCTGTCTGCAAGGAATATAAATCCTTCCATTCCCCACTATCCTGTCAGAGCTGAAGAAGCTTCTTGGATGAGAAGCGAAAGGTCTTCAAAAGAAAAAACAAGAAAGTCCAGTTGCCTCCTGAAAAAACACTTTTGGGACAACCATGACCTGGATGACTGAGAATCTCTACAGACTTTTAAAACAAAACAAATCAAAAACTTCAGTTTTTTTTCCCCCCTAGGATTTGAGGAAAAAAAGACTTTTGGTTTAAGAGGAGAGGAGAAATGATAACTAAGAGAGAAGGGACTTAAGTTTATCCCAAAGCTCCTTCATAAAACATTGCCAGAGCTTCTATTTCAGTTTTAATCTGAAGAAGGAGAAAATATATTCCTTAGTGACTATATACAGTAAGAATGTCCATCTTCTGGGTTATCTTCTCCACTTCCTATTTCAGATTACAGCACTTGAGATTTCCCAGTTGTCTCCCATCCAAGCACCTTCATCCTGCTGGGAATTTGGGAATGGAGGGGGATAATTATGATCAGCAGGGGCTTGCTGGAAAGGGCATGGTCAGAAGGAAGTATATCAGAGGTGGGTTCTACTTTCCTTTACTACCGGTTCGCAACAGATGCACAGATTGTACCTTAAGACATCCGGGCAACATCACCAGAGGTGGTATTCAGCTGGTTCAGAACGGTTTCAGCGAACCGGTAGCGACGACTGCATAATGCCGTCCTATTTATCCACGTTTTCAAGGCCGGGCGCATGTGTGGGAGGTGTGCGGGTGCGGCAAACTGGTGGTAAGAATATGTGAAACCCACCGCTGAACATCACACTTTGAAAGCAATGTCTGTGGTGGTGGATGACTCAAATCTGATTCTCCCTGATATCAGTCCAACACTTTAACAATCCCTCCATAGGGTGGGTTGCCCCCAGTTCGGACCGGTTCGCAAGATCCGGTAGTAAAACCGGCGGGAGGTTCTGCCCACAGCCCCGGATGTCGTCATAGGCGATCTGCACATGCGTGCGCGCGATCCCGTTGCGAACCGGTAGTAAAGGTAAGTAGAACCCACCCCTGCTCCATGATGTTTCCCCTTCCTTTCCTATATCTTACTAATATTAGTTGATTCTTAGATGTTCTGTGTTTTTTCCCCATCAATCTTTTTGGGACATTTTACCAGTTGCATCAGTTGAAAAAAAGGCAGGAAGAGATATGAGCAGAGAGTCCTAAAGTGCTTATGTCACACTCACTCCATCTCTCCCTCCCTCCCTTTCCCTCTCCCTTTCTTCCTCTCCCTCCCTCCCTCTCTCTCTCTCTTTCCCCCCTCCTTCTCTCTCCTTCTCTTCTCTCCCTCTCTCTCTCTGCCTCCCCTTCTCTCTCCCTCTCTGTCTCTCTCTCCCCCCTCTCTCTTTCCCGTTCTCTCTCCCTCTCTCTCTTTCCCCTCTCTCTCCCTCTCTGTTCCCCTCTCCCTCTCTCTCTCTCCCTCCCTCTCTCTTTCCCCTTCTCCCTCCCTCCCTCTCTATCTCTCTCTCTTTCCCCCCTTCTCTCTCTCGCTGTCTCTCCCCCCCTCTTTCATCGTGGAGGAAAATTATCTAATTCCACCATCCGTCATATGAACATCCTTGCTTAATTTAATACAATTATTCCATCAAGGAGGATAATCTCTGCAACATAATTCATTTACACAACATATTTCACAACCGTCTCTACCTCGCCGTTTCTTATTACCGTGGCTGATAATTTCACGACTGCTGATGGGATAAGAGGAAGAGAGCAAAGAAAAGAGGCGAACCGTGCTTGGGGGGTGCATGCCTCTCTGCTTGCCCAGCGTGAGTTTTCTGTTTGTGCATAGGGGCCAAGACACAATGGATGCCTCTGGAGGCAATGCCGGTAAAGCATTTACGTTGTGCCAGTTGCCGCCGGATGTCCATTATTGAAATATTTATTGGTCCAGCATTTGGGGGATAAGCTAGTGGCAGCCGATAAGCCAGGGACAGCCGATATTCTTCAGCAGACAACAATGGCACAATTGTCACTGGACCCAGATGTGCCAGCGAAGGCAACACTATTGTGCGTTTATGAAGAAATGAAGATCTCTATGAAAGAGGAGAAAATCGGGAATGGGGGAGAGAGAGGAGGTCTGGAGTTTTATTTCCAAAGTCATTGGGGGATATTATTATCCATTTTTTCCCCACCACTAACTCACACACCGTGGCTTCTCAGATCTCTCCGGCATTGGCGACTGTTTCTCCCCAACAAGGTCATTTAGCAGGCTTCAGGAGGAGATGGAAGGGTTCCCAGAGGTCACGAAAAGCTGCTTTGATACACCAGCCACAATTGGTTTTCGGCCAGGCCATTTCAAGCCAGCTCATCCCAAAGGTGCTTTTTCAAGAGACAGTTGGGCTTTCTTCATTTTTCCTTGAAGATGTTTTGCTTCTCATCCAAGAAGCAGCTTCGGTTCTTTGAGAAGCCTCTTGAAAAAGCATCTTTGGGACAAGCATGACTTGGACGATTGAGAATCTCCATAAACATTCGGCCTAGCTCCCAAACCAACCTTGCCCTTAGGGAGCACCCTCGAATGTGGAGGCATCAGCATGTTTCACTGTTGATTGGCATTGGAGGCTCTTTTAAGACTGGAGCGTCCTTGGTGGATTCGGAAAAGGAAACCAAAAAAAAAAAAAAAAAGGAAGTCTTATGCTGGGCAGAGAAATTCTATAATTCTCTAGCCTTCCTTCCCCCGTCTTATCGAAGGGCAAAGATATTGCCCCCTTCTCCCCAATAGCATTCCATGGTCCTTTTTTCCTAGCGTTGTGGCCCATCAGCCGCCGGCCCCTTCAGCAGCCGAATCAGAGGAGGAGGAGGCGTGGGAGTCAGGCTCAGCATCAAGGCAATCTGAGAGCTCCGAGGGGGAGGAAGGAGTGGAGCTAGCACAGAGAGAGAGAGAGGTAGAGCCTGGGCCGTCTGTCATCCCTCAGATGGAGAGTCAACAGCTCCCAGGTCTGGAGGTGGCTGATGAGGAAGAGTAGGAAAAGCTGAGCCCAGTGCCTGATGCGCAGATGTGCAGATGCGCAGAGGAGAGGAGAGCAGTGGAAATCTGTGGGCTGATCCTTGGGAAGGAAGAGCCACTGCTGCTAGCGAAGCCCCACCCTAGCTCTGGGGATAAAAGGCAGGGAACGGAGATGAATATATTTGGCAGACAACTATTCATCTTCTGGCCGGATGGACTTGTTAGCCTGCGGTGAGAGAGAAACGAATCTTAAAGGAATCTTTGAGTTAACTTCAGAGGGTTTGTCGTGTTTTGGGAGCTGGGTCAGAACAACTATGGCAGGCCTACTAAACTCTGCAGGGAGGGATTTCTGGGTCTGACAAATTGTGGGAGGATTTTCCTTCTTTCTCAGGGCTTAAAGGATGTTGCAAGTTAGTTTCTGCGTGTTCAGAAAACCATGATATTCTTAAACTTCAATTCAATCACTTCCTATTGACGTAGCGCAACGTTTTTTGCCTTTGTGGAGCCGAGGTGGGCGTGGCCTCCACGTGACGCATCCGGCCCATGGGCCGCCAGTTTGACAGGCCTGTATTAGGACATAACAGGAAGCCTAGCATTTGACTAATGAAAAATGTTTAATTAACTCTATTTTAGGCTACAGCCTGTTATGTAAATGCAGCCCCTGAAACGTGGACTTGTGGGTACTGATGTATTAATAGAGTAATTTGTATGAATGTGTGAACTGAATAGTAGCGTGAATGGAACAGGTCTCCCTAAAATGAGTAAAAATTAGCAGGACTGCAAAGATCAATGATTCTTGGCTTCAGTGCTTTAGAGAAATAATAAAAACACATTTCCCTCACATGGGGAGGTTTCTTCATGTATACTTTGTGAAACAACCAGCTATAATGAGGTGTGTTTGTATTTAGCATTTATAAATCGTCCTTCTGCTGATTCGAGTGCCGTGGGCAAGATACAATGGATTTAAAACTAGGTAATAAAAATCCATTGAACACTCTCATATTTGTGTGTGTTCAGACACAGGCTCACGCGTGAACTTTCAGATTTCTTTTTATAAAGGCCCTCAGCAGATTTATAAAGGAGATTCTGAAAGAAGAGGTAGGTTTTCATTCTCCTTTTTTTTCCAACTTAATACAACGGGAGAGGATTAGCTTTGCTTCATATAATGATTTGTTGTTACCGTAGACTGGCAACGATTCAGGAGATGGTTATATAAAATAGCAGTTGAAATCCACTGGGTTATCAATAAAAAAAAAAAAAACACATCATTGCACAGACAGTTAAAAACAAATACGGAGTCTCCACCTGATGTAGGAGAACAACTAAAGCTGGGGTGGGGGGAATTAAGTGCATCATCAGCTCAGAATTAATATGTTGCCAAAAATGGTCCAAGTCCAACCCCTTTTTAGATTTTTAGATTTTATTGAACTTCTATACCGCCCTTCTCCCAAAGGACTCAGGGCGGTGTACAGCCATATTAAAACACATATAAACCACAAAATTTAAGAACAATTTAAAACAAATATATAAAATTTGGCCCACGAAATTAAAAACTAACAAACACCCAATTTAAAAATTCCTATTAGGCCAGCCCGGCTTGTTGGAATAAAAGAGTCTTCAGGACGCGGCGAAAGGTACGCAGGTCAGGGATCATACGAACCTTTAGGGGCAGCTCATTCCAGAGGGCTGGTGCCCCCACAGAGAAGGCTCTCCCCCTGGGTGCCACCAGTTGACATTGTTTGGCCGACGGCACCCTGAGGAGCCCCTCTCTGTGGGAGCATATTGGCCGGTGGGAGGCTATCGGCGGCAGAAGGCGGTCTCGTATTTGAATTCCTTTGACCCTTATGTGGTGCCAATTTTGTATTGAACTTTAGTTGACTAGATTCTTGTTATAGGATTAAACAATACATCTGAACTGCAACTTAACATATACTTCTGATTCTTTCCACGTGACACCTGAATGTGTTTAGAGAAAAACAGAACAAAATACTTTTGGCTAAATGAAAAAAGGTGACTAGGATGTTGATTTTGGAAAGTTTTAAGTGGATTAAGGGGTGGAGTTAAGGGTTGACTTGAAAGTATATTTCCTGTTAGGTATTTTAAATTTTACAAAGATATGTGAAGATTTTGAAAGTAACTGTAAAAAAATCCAGCCTCGGGAAAATATTGTTGGCCAGGGAAGAAAATACAAGATAAAGGGGGACTTTAAAGGTTGACTAGAGGGAACCAGAGAGAATTACATATTACAATAAGAGCCTGGTGGCGCAGCAGACTAAAGCACTGTTATTAACATCAGCTGCCTGCAATTACTGCAAGTTCAAATCTCACCAGGCTCAAGGTTGACTCAGCCTTCCATCCTTTCCAAGGTAGGTAAAATGAGGACCCGGATTGTGGGGGCAATAAGCTGACTTTGTATAAATATACAAAAGTATGAAGGCTATTGCTTAACGCCTTGTAAGCCGCCCTGAGGCTCCAGAGAAGGGCGGCATATAAATCAAACAAACAAAAAAAAAACACAACAATTAAAGGAAAAGAGAGCCCTTAATACAATGGAGCAATATTACTTGATTGTGGAAGGATTCAAAGATAGTTGGAAACAGTGCGTTCAGACCAGTGGTGGGTTGCTCCCGGTTTGCCCCGGATCAGGCAAACTGGTAGCGGCGGTGGCAGGAGGCTCCGCCCACCTGCCCAGACGTCTCTGCGCATGCGCAAAAGCTTCTTCACATGTGCAGAAGTGCTGCATGCGAGCACGAGCACACCCACAAGCGAACCAGTAGCAGCCAAAGTTGAAATCCACTACTGGTTCAGACATTACTCTTAAGACTATCTTCTACTACAGTATAAAATTGGATTTTAAAAAGGCTACAGGAGAAGAACAGGATTTACTGAACAAAACAGGGACTGAAACTGATTTGTATGGATCTGAAAATGGACTTTAAAAATGTCAGACTACAAGAAAGATATTGGAAAAGGATGCCATACCATATTAACAAATGAAACTGACTGGTGTCTTAATAATTAAAAGGGACACGCAAATAATAAATCAGAAGAATGACTTGAATAGCTTACTTATCTTAGATTTTCAAAAAAGACATGTTAAACTAGGGGAGGAGTTTCTGAGAGGAAACAAAGAGAAAATGATAAGAAATCAATATGTGGGACATTATTTGAAGGGATGGGAGGTCAACCTTTAAAAAAGTAAACAGAAGGAATATAAAGTGGTTTTATCTAACCAAGGTTATAATGTACATTGTTGTTTCTGGAGTTTTTAAAACTAGGATTGAATGACATGGCTTTAAAGTTTGTTTATACTGTAGATCGCAGATAAGATATGGGAAGAGATTTCTTTTGCTGTATTTTTAGGGAAAGTGATGTCACTGTCTTGAAAGGGAAGGAATACAAAACTGATTTATTTGATTGCAGTTAAAATATTCCTTGTGGACTTTTGTTGATTAGGGCTGCATGATGAGATTTTATCATTTGGCTATTGATAAGAGATGTGATATAGAAAGAAGAGATCTTTTATTGAACTATTAAATAAATTATTGAAGTTGTTTGTATTTGTCTGGAGGGAGGGCAGAGTTGTTTCTTTGTGTACTTTTTTTCCCTTTTTTATTATATATTTTCTTTGGGCTTCTTTTTACTTATATTCTTCCTAGTTTGGTATTGATTTTTATTTTTGTATTTGCAAACTTTCATTAAAAATATTATTTAAAAAGATGGAGAAAGAGGTTACTTTCCCCAAGCATTTTAAGTTCCAGTTTTTTTATTAAAAAAATCGGACATTTTTCATCACACGTAGGGTTTGGGAATCAGGTTTAAGTCATTCCCAAAGTTTCCCATCCAATCTACACATGTGACAGTCAAGAAATTTAAAATCCAGAGGGTGCCATTCTTAATGCTGTGTTAATATCAACATTTAATTGTTTGCTAGCTTATTTATTTGATTCCGAATCCTGCACAGTTCCCAAATGACTCCTGGTGGCTGACTTTAAAAAAAAATTTTTTTAGTGAAAATAATTAAAAAGAAAAGAACAACTATGAGCAAACAAAACTCATGTTACACGAGAAAAAATTCCATCAAGGATTTGGTCTAAATTCCAGGCCTCAGAGCAAAGACATTTTCAAAGACTTGAGGAACCTCTATAAAAAGAGTATCCTGAAGAACTCGAGATGAGTGATATTCTAAATATCCATCTGTAGGACCCATAGGCCAAAAGACCTCCTCACCAGCCATCAATACTCAGATGAGCAGAGATTAGCACCAAAATTAACATTAGACTAATAACAGTGGTGGGGTTCAGCCGGTTCAGGCCAATTCGAGTGAACCGGTAGTTAAATTGCTGGCTGGCCTCACCTCTCTCCTCCCCGCCCCTTCCAGGAGTTCCCATGTGCCCCATTTTGACTCCCAGGTAAGTGCAAGGAGGCCTACTAGGCCGAAAATGGGGTGCGGGGTGTGTGTGTGGCACCCCCCCCCCCCACATGGCCCAGCATTTGTATCAAGGCAACATTGGGGGAGTGGGGGTGGGGTAAAAGAAACAAAATTCACTCTGTTCATATGATGTACATTTGTCTGCACTTAGTTTCCCTCGGCTGCTCCTCAGAAAAGAAATGTGTAGGAATCAACAGGTGATTAAGGTCACCTCACCTATATTATCATAGGCCAATGGAGTTTTACAAAAAAAATGTAATTGCACAGGATGAATCATTCCTTTCAGTGCTCAAAACCACTGGAGCTCCATTAAAGGACCATTAAGAGCTCATTGAAGGCAATAGGACTACTCTCATAATCACTCCCAAGGAATTCCGTTTCTGGAATGCCACTTTAGTACTTGCCGGGCCGAAAGAAGAGAAAAAGATTTCCTGTTTCTCCTCCTTTATTATGCTGGCTATTATTATGAAGCCCCAGCTGTGTCTCAGGAAGGTTCTTTAATGTCATATTTAACTTTTTTTTTAAAAAAAAATCCCTCCTTTTCCGTGAGGGTTATAGCACAGTTGATTCCGTATTAAGGTTAGATTTACGTTGTGACAGTTACCAAAGGCTGAGGGGAATGTGACATTTAACAAGTAGGATAAGACTGATTGGCTCAAAAGCTGATTTGCTAGAAATGATTGACAGAAAGCAGAATAATTGTTTTATTTGAATTCAATGTTTATTTCAGACGTTTAGGAATTGTAGCGTCTCAATCAAAGCTGTTGCAGGAGAAGGAGTAACAGTAGAACCTGGGGGCGGCGTTAAAAGAGGGATCAGCCTAAAATCCCTATGTAGTCACAAGCAAACGAGGTCCAACTTCCCTTGAATTCCGTCTAACTCCAAGCATGTGTAACCTTTCATTGAGAAGATTCCTATGCGTAGGCTTTTTAGCAATACAGGTATACCTCGACATACAACCATTCGTTTATGGGCCATTCAAAGTTACAATGGTGCCGAAAAAAGTGACTTATGACCAGTTTTCACACTTATGGCCATTGCAGCATCCTCATGGTCAAAGGATCAAAGTTTGGAGGCTTGGCAATCCACATGTATTTACGATGGTTGCATCAGCCTAAAGTTCTCGGATTGTCAATTGCAGTTTTCCTAGGGAGCTTCCAACAAGCAAAGTTAATGGGGGAAGCCAGATTTGCTTAATGACCTCATGGTTCACTTAACAACTTTGGAAATTTGCTTAATGATCGTGGCAAAAAAAAAAGTCCCAATGGCTCGCCAAACAACTGTCTCATTCGGCAATGGAAATTTTGGGCTCACTTGTGATCATAAATTGGGGATTACCTATAAATCAGTTTAATTTGACCTTCGTTTGTGAACCTGGTTTTTTGCATCTGAGAGCAGTATACAAAATCAACTGACTTAAAGCCGTATTTTTGCACTTTTTTTTTTAAATGTATATGCCACCCACCTCATTCTGCAAACTCTGATTCAATCCCCAAAGACATTTGGGAATAATACATGTCTTTAATATGACATACCCCTCCCAATCTATTCCTGATCTATTCCATCAAGAAAGAGTTCCAACATCCTTACCAAATTGTTCCTTCTATTGTATTCTTAACAGAAGGAAACTCTGTTCTGACCCGGCTCTCAAACACGACAAACCCTCTATAGTTAAACAAATGTTCCCTTTATTAGGAGCGCCAGAAGCTCCGGCAAAAAGTCTCTCTCTCACACACACAGGGAGATGAATAGTTGTCTGCCACAGCTATTCATCTCCGCCCCCTGCCTTTTATCCCCAGAGCTAGGATGGGGCTTTGCTAGCAGCCCCATCCTAGCTCTTCCGTCCCAAGGATCAGCCCACAGATTTCCACTGCTCTCCTCTCCTCTGCCTTCTGTGCATTCGCATGTCAGGCACTGGACCCAGCTGTTCCTCCTCTTCCTCATCAGCCACCTCCAGACCTGGGAGCTGTTGACTCTCCATCTGAGGGCTGATAGATGGCCCAGGCTCCGCCTCTGTCTCTATCTCTGACAGCTCCATTCCCTCTTCCGCCTCTGAGCTCTTAGATTTCCTTGATGCTGGCCCTGACTCCCATGCCTCCTCCTCATTTTGATTCGGCTTCCAGAGAGACCAGCGGCCGACAGATAAACCCTCATCAGAGTCTCTGTGGACACCATTGTGATTGGCAAACACTGAGCAAATAAATAATGAAAACAACATATTTTAATATAAACATGTGTATTAATACTAGAATCATATAGATCGGATGAAAGCAAAAAATACGAATAGAGTAATTTTGTATGTTTAAATAATATCGTGATTGGCATTAGAATAGTATATTGAAACAATGAAGGATAGTATTTTAATATAAATAGATTTGAAGAGTGAAATATGGGAAATATGAATAAGAACTAAGTATTAAAAATGGGAAAATTAGAGATTGATATTATTGAGTGTGTTTAAATAATATTATTATCAGTGGAATAATAAAGTCAAATAATGAGTAATAAAACGATGAAAGAACATATTTTAATATAAACAGGTGTATTAATAGTGGAATCATATAGAGCCTTGGTAGTACAGTGGTCTAAAGAACCCTGTTATTAAGACCAGCTGCCTGCAATTACTGCAGGTTCGAATCTCGCCAGGCTCAAGGTTGACTCAGCCTTCCATCCTTTCTAAGGTAGGTTAAATGAGGACCCAGTTTGTGGGGGCAATAAGCTGACTTTGTATAAATATACAAAAGGATGAAGGCTATTGCTTAACGCACTGTAAGCCGCCCTGAGTCTCCGGAGGAGGGCGGCATATAAATCAAATTTAAAAAAAATAGATTGGATGAATGTAAAGAATATGAATCGAATTAATTTGTATGTTTAAATAATATTGTGATTGGTAGAATTGCATATTTAAATATTGAACAATGAAATAATGAAGGATAGTATTGTAATACAAAGGGAATGTCTTTTTATATAACGGTGACATGAATACAAGTTAGAATAAAGACAGAAATAAGAAAAAGGGGAAATATTAGTATACACATTTTTATAAACTAATTTTAAAAATGAGTGCGATGATAAGAGGGAAGTTTAGAAACTGAACGGCGGTAGTATTATGTATGTTTAAACAATATGAAATAATGAAAGATTATAATTTGATATAAATGTTTATTACTACTAGAAATATATAAGGTGGATGAATGTGATAACTATGATTAATAATATTATTTTATTTGTACTGAAATGTATGGCACCCCAGTGTCACACTGTTCACACATTGATATGCATATGTAATCTAAAACAAAAAACTTGATAATTAAAAAAAAATGGACACCTAGATTGGTCAGGCCAAAATTTTTAACCTTTTGCCTGGAAGCCCCCATCTGTTGGCAGCTGGAGGCCTGTTGGGTCAGAAGTACAGGTAGTCCTTGAGTTACAACCACAATTGAGCCCGGAATTGATGTTGCTAAGCAAGAAAGTTATTCAGATATTTGGTCATAATTTACTTTTTTTTCCCAGTGCCGTTGTAACTTTGAACGGTCACTAAATGGAGTGTTGTAAGTCAAGGAGTACCTGAAGTTAAGGAAAGTAGGAAGTATGGAAAGTAGAATATGTATATGTACCCTTTGGAGAAATTGGCCTCAAATATTAAGAGGAACTCAGTTTACAAAGCTAGATTTTGGGATATTGAGTTGTCTTTTATTCCATTCTGTTTCTTTCATCCATCAAGTGGCCTTTCTTGATCTCAGGTATTATTATGGGAACTTTTCTTCTGATGAATGGTTCACGAACAGCCCCTTGTGCATTTTACACAAAGGCCAAAGATGTCAAAAGCTCAACCTTTCTCACATTTTTCTCTAATTGTGAATGATTGATATTGTTGCTTATTTCATAACTGATAATTCTCCTTGGATTTTTTTTTTGGGGGGGGTGGGGGATGTAAAGACATTTGGAAATTTTTTTAAAAAAAGGCTTCACATTCCCCACAATGTACTACTTACGCCAGTGTGACTAGATGGTTCTCTGTGATACCAATAAAGGAGAATATTTGTCCTTGGCGCTCTCTGCAGAGGTGGGCTTCAAAAATTTTAGCAAGGGGTTCTCTGCCTGGTTGCTGGGTGGGCATGGCCATGGTGGGTGTGGCCTAGTCGGCCTCCTACACCATGAGGGGCGGGGTTTGCTTTCCTTGAGCCTCTGGGAGGGCGAAAACAGCCTCCCCAGGCTCCGGAGGCCAGAAATGGGCCCATTTCTTGCCTTCCCGGACTTCCGGTAGACCCGTTTTTCACCCACCCCGAACCTCCATGCGCGCCCTGCATTTATCTGCATCCAAAACAGACTGCATGGGGACTCCTGGGAGGGGAGGTGTGGGCGGGGCCAGCTAGGAGTGGGATTTGGGGGTTCTTCAAACTCCACAGAATCTTAGCTAAAGGTTCTCCCGAACCCCTGTGAACCCCCAGCAGCCAACCCCTGGCTCTCTGGGCGTGGTTGTTTTCTTGAAGATGTTTCATTACCCAACCAGGTAACATCATCAGTGCTAGTGATGATAGCCTTTGAGTCAGTGTTTTCTCATGGTTGCTGAGACAGTACTAAACCGGTTCATCAGGTCTCTGCTCAGATTTTTTAACATTTTATTTTTTTATAACCCCGCCCCGCCCCTCCCACCCCGCCCCTCCCAGGAGTCTCCACGCGGCCCCTTCATCATTCCAGGTAAGTGCAGGGGCTGCGCAGAGGGTCTGAGAGGGCAAAAAACGTGCCTCCCGGAAGTTCAGAAACGGGCCTGTTTCCGGCCTCCAAAGGGCCTCCGGACCCCAGGAGAAGCAGTTTTTGCCCTCTCAGAGGCTCGAGAAAAGCCTCCGGAGCCTGGGGAGGGCGAAAAATGCTCCCCCCCTCCGCCATGGTGCAGGCGGTCGACTAGGCCACGCCCACCATGGCCACGCCCACCCAGCAATGGGGCAGCGAATCTGTTACTAAAGGATCTAAAGCCCGCTCCTGTGTTCCTCCTCTATCACATCATCAGATTGATGGTACTTTCAGCCCTGCAGGAGGGAAATTAAAATTTTGGCCATGAAGTTGAGAATGAATTTTCAGCACTCATATTCAGGGAATGCCCTTAAAACCAAACTCTGATGAAGCACAAAAGACTAACATGATAGTCTTTCAAAATGATGGGGTTTTTTTGTACCGGTAAGGTGGGGGGGGAGGAAGTGGCATCTACCTAATTATTATAAACCCCCTCCTAACAAAGCAACACTAATGTTTTTTGCAGTAATTGTGTCCCCTTCCCTCCCTATAGTTTGCGATGTTCCTTCTTCACAGATGAGATCATTAGCTTTTGATATATGCAACAGAGCAAGCTGCGGAACACAGAAATTCAGCGAATGTAGGCAACACCAACTTTAATGTGCGTTGAGCATCTTCTCACCCTAATAATCAAGATTAGTGCTGGCTTATATTATGCTCATTTATTTTGACAAGCACACAGGCATGCTTGGCTCTGAGGTTATATCGCCCCAAATAAATAAACAAAAGCTGGGACCTTGTAAAAGCATAGTGGAGACACTGCTTTATTTATGCGTTTATTGGTTAGTCTTCCAAACCGCCACAATCAAAAAAAGACTCTCATAATTAATTGTGAACTCTCTCCCTCTATAGCAAAGAGGGGTTAAGAGCAACAGTTGACGATGCTTCCAAAGTGGTAACAATTCATCTTCCCAAACCCTTTTCATAGAAACGTAGAAAACTGACGGCAAAAAAAAAAGAAAAGAAAAGAAAAGACCTTGAGATCCCTCAAGTCCGTCCTTTGAGTTTCTTTGTTTGTTTTTTGTTTTTTTAATTAATTTATTGATTGTTTTTTAATTGTTATTTTTATATTTTATTTATTTTTCTCTCTTTTTCCTCTCATAATAGAATAGAATAGAATAGAATTCTTTATTGGCCAAGTGTGATTGGACACACAAGGAATTTGTCTTGCTGCATTAAGCTCTCAGTGTATATAAAAGAAAAGATACATTTGTCAAGAATCATAAGGTACAACACTTAATGATACCCTGTTTCCCCCAAAATAAGACATCCCTGATAATAAGCCCAATTGGGCTTTTGAGCGCATGGCAATAAGGCCAAGTGCTTATTTCAGGGTTCAAAAAAATACAAGACAGGGTCTTATTTTCGGGTAAACACTGTAGGCATAGGGTACAAATAAGCAATCAAATCATACTAGGAAACAATATAAATCATAAGAATACAGCAACAAGCTACAGTCATACAGTCATAAGCGGAAGAAGATGGGTGGTGGGAACGATGAGAAGATTGATAATAGTGCAGACTTAGTGAATAGTTTGACAGTGTTGAGGGAATTATTTGTTTAGCAGAGTGATGGCGTTTGGGAAAAACTGTCCTTGTGTCTAGTTGTTCTGATGTGCAGTGCTGTATAGCGTCGTTTTGAGGGTAGGAGTTGAAACAGTTTATGTCCAGGATGTGAGGGGTCTATAAATATTTTCACAGCCCTCTGTGAAATGCAGCTATTTACACATACCATTGTCCGGCTCCATTTGTTGTTGTTGTTGTTGTTATTGTTGTTGTTGTTGTTGTTGTCTAATCAGAAATTCCTCCCTGCACCTGAAATGCAGTGGCTTTACATCTTTAAACAATTCTGAGTCTTTTGCTTCCCTTCCCGTTGCCCTGGCTTTGAAGTTGGGATTGAGTTCAGTTCAAGACAGGAGCCAAAAGCAATAGCAGAATTTGAATTCACGTGGGAGGCAGGTGATAAATAGAGGTGACAAATAAAACATTTTTGCCGGAAGCCAGCATTTTCATCTAAATTCCGGCAAAAAAAATGCCCCATGGCAAAGAATTAATTCGCTTAACGATCACACGTTGACTTAACAACTTGCAGTGTTTGTTTCAAATGCAGCATTGGCCATACACTAAATCAGGGGTCTCCAACCTTGCCAACTTTAAGCCTGGCAGACTTCAACTCCCAGAATTACCCAGCCAGCAAAGCTCCCAATTCTCCCAATTCTGAGAGTTAAAGTTCACCAAGGCTTAAATTTGCCAAGGTTGGACACCCCTGCACTAAATATATAAATAAACCACAGTGTTCATGTAATAACCACTGCAAGATAGGTTGTAAAATTTGGTCTGCTCTCATTGTGACCCGTTTACAGCTATCACGACTTACGACCATAAATGCAGGGTTCAGTTATGGTTGTAACTTGAGGACTACATTTAGGTGTGGACATAAGTACACATGGGGTGGCATGGTGCCTATGACACTGGGCTTCTCGGCTGGAAAGCCGCAGCCAAGGTTCGAGACCTGAGCTCCATGAGACCGGGTGAGCTCCCGTCCTCGTCCCAGCAACTGCCAACCTAGCAATTTGAAAGCATGCAAGTGCGAGTAGATAAATAGGTACCACTTCGGTGGGAAAGTAACAGCGTACTATGACCTCAGAAATGTCTTCTGACAGTGCTGGCTCAATGGCCTTGAAACAGAGATGAGCACCACTCCTATAAGCATCAACAACTAGTAGAATAAAATCTGCAGAGACTCCTCTATCTTACTTTTATAAACACACACAGGGACATATTCATCTGTTAGGTGTAGGAAAAAATGATGCAAGGTGCAGAGGTTTTCACAGCCTAGAGAGCAAACACATGCAGAAGATTAATCATTTTAAAGACAATTCTGTCAGAGTATGTTCATCAACTGGAATAGGACATGGTAACAAAGTCAGCCAATTGGGAGCTGAGACAGGCTGGAGCCAGGGCATGTCTTAGTCTGCAGCTTCTGAGTCTGTTCAGAGCTAAAGTGAAACTAGTCTCTCTGCTGTACTGTGTGTGTGAACTTGTCTGCTGATCTGAGCTGAAATGAAACTGTTCTCAATTGTTGGTATTGTATATATATATATATATATATATATATATATATATATATGTATGTATGTATGTATGTATGTATGTATGTATGTATGTATGTATGTATGTATGCATATATATATACATACATTCTTGTATATAAACAAGAATATATATACAACCCACCAACCAGCACACTCCCACAGGGTGGGCCTCCTCAGGGTGCCATCACTAAAGCAATGTCGACTGGTGGTTCCCAGAGAAAGAGCCGTTTCTGTGGGGGCACCTACCCTTTGGAACAGGTTACCCCCAGGGATCCCAGATCTTCGTACTTTCCGTCGTGCACTTAAGACCTTTCTATTTCACCGAACCGGGCTGGCATAAATCTCTTCTAATTGTTCTAAACCTTTATGCTGAAAATTCTTAACCGATGAACCAAATTGGCTTAATCATCTTATATTCACATTTTATATGTATGTTATTTTAACTGTTCACCGCCCTGAGTCCTTCGGGAGAAGGGCGGTATAGAAATTGAATAAATAAATAAATAAATAAAATAAAGAAGTTAATGAATCCATGTGATTAAGTTATCTGCGTGTGCTTCTGGATTTGATTTTTGCAAGAAACTCTGACAAATTCTCCTTCCCAGCTACTTTCAAACTAAAGTTCCTTCCCTTCTCCCAACTTTGTGGATTTTTACAGAAACTCAGTTGCAAAGGGACAGAACAAACCATGCATCATTTAGAGCAGGGGTCTCCAACCTTGGCAACTTTATGACTTGTGGACTTCAACTCCCAGAATTCCTCAGCCAGCAGCGGAGACCCCTGATTTAGAGGGATGAAAGATTCTCATAAATACAGAGAGTGGAATTATGTTTGACATCCAAGTTGACCGGAGCTGCCATTAGTGTGGCCGAATCAACAACCTTACAGTGTGACTTATGGCTTGGTCTTCTTATTTCCATTTTAGGATGATGTGGCTCAGCCGTTGAATCTCTCAGCAAAGCCCAAGACAAACGACAGCAAGTCCCCTTCGTCACCGACTTCTCCTCACATGCCATCATTGAGAATAAACAGCGGGTGCAGCTCATTGAAATCTTCGGTGCCAGCAACGTTAGCTAGTCCATCAGCCAGAGTCAACACAATAGGTAAGAAGATCTATTTTGCTTGAAGTCAGCCATTCCATAGCCTCTGGGCCTGTGATTGGATCACAAATATCTGAGCCATTTTTCAAGGATTTGCAAAGAGGTAAGATTGATTAAGGGAACCATTTGTTTCCTACAGATCTTCCAATCTCCTCCTTGCCATTCATAACTCCTCTAGAATATAACCTCTATTCAACAAGACAATTGTTGATGTGAGTTGTGGTGGCTCTTGGTCAACATTATAGTCAACTTTGGATGTAAAAGCCAAATAAATTTATGCTTGTAATATCGACATCCTATAAGGGACGTGATGGCTCGGTGGCTAAGACGCTAAGCTTGTCGATCGAAAGGTCGGCAGCTCAGCGGTTCGAATCCCTAGTGCCACGTAACGGGGTGAGCTCCCGTTACTTGTCCCAGCTTCTGCCAACCTAGCAGTTTGAAAGCACGTAAAAATGCAAGTAGAAAAATAGGGACCACCTTTGATGGGAAGGTAACAGCGTTCCGTGCGCCTTTGGCATTGAGTCATGCCGGCCACATGACCATGGAGACGTCTTCGGACAGCGCTGGCTCTTCGGCTTTGAGACAGAGATGAGCACTGCCCCCTAGAGTTGGGAACAACTAGCACATATGTACGAGGGGAACCTTTACCTTTACCTATTGACATCCTAAATTGTAAATTAACATTAATAGAACATTTTTCTTTCTCTCTTTCCTGTTCTCAATATTCTAAGCCATCTAATAGAAGATCTAATTTTCAGATGTATTATACAAATATAAATGTATTGAAACAACACAATGTATCAAGATTGATATTATTACAGATAGTCCTCGACTTAAGACCACAAGTGAACTCAAAATAATTTATTAAGTGAATGTCGGCCCATTTTACACCCTTTCTTGCCACGGCTGTTAAGTGAATCACTGCTCTTATTAAATTAGTAACATGCAGTGGTGAAATCCAATTTATTTTACTACCGGTTCTGTGGGCGTGGCTTGGTGGGCATGGCTTGGTGGGCATGGCAGGGGAAGGGTATTGCAAAATCTCCATTCCCACCCCACTCCAGGGGAAAGATACTGCAAAATTCCCATTCCCCATGCCACAGGCACTCCCAACACAAGTGACATCGAGCTGACCACGTCCACCTGGCCATGCCCCCCTCCTGAACCCCTTAGGACAAACACAACCCTGATGTGGCCCTGAATGAAATCCATTTTGACACCCCTGCTCTAAAGCATGGGTCCTCAAACTACGCATACGCCCCGCCGAAGCCCTTATAGGACCATGAGGCTGCCCCGTCCACATGCCCCCCCACCCTTCAGCCAAGCTCAAACTTACCTTCGTGAGCCCCGTGGGCTTGAACTGAAAGGTAAGGCCAACAATTTTGGCCTGCAGAGATGTTCTGGAGGCAGGGGAGATGAAAAATGGGGCGCACAGATGCCCGAGGAGGCCAAAAAACGGGCGAAACAAATTAAAGTTTAATTTGTGTGCATTGTTTAATGGACTGTTAAATTGGCCACGCCCACCTAGTCACATGACCAACTAGCCATGCCCACCCAGTCTCATAACCAACTAGCCCCACCCATCCAACTGGTCCGCCCCTCCCAACAGTCTGAGGGATCATGAATTGGCCCCCTGTTTAAAAAGTTTGAGGACCCCTGCTCTAAAGGATAAGAACATAAGCAAGACTTACTTCCTGGATTTGACCCCTGGCCCATCTAATCGAAAAATCTAGTTCCCACAGTGACCAACCAACAACACAAGATAAACATCTAGTCTCCCACAAAATGGCCCGCAGAGGCAGTCCCACTGTCATCAAGGCCAACATCTCCTGATCCCCATGGCTTCCAAGAATGAATGGGAGGACCCACCTGGATCTTCCACACCCAAAGTATTCTAAGCAGCTTCGTCATTTTCTAGATACCATTGTTCTGACGTAGGCGAAGCAGAATCCTGGTCCCAACAAAACCTCTTTTATTAAACAAACAGTGAATTCCTCTCATTCACCTTCAGCAAAGTCTTTCAAGGGAGAATTTACAGTCACAGACCTTTTCTGGCTTGGAGAACTGCCAGGCCGATATCTTCACAACTTGGCAAGGAGTCTCCGCGAGTCACAAACCAATTAGGCGAACTAATTGTCTCCTGCAAACTCCCCTCTCCTTCGCTCCTCTTTATTCCCTATGGGAGGGGCCATTTACCGTCCACCTGTGGCTTTACTCCTGAGTCGACCCTTGTTCCTTAGCTGTTCCCTTCTGGCAGCTCTGCACATGCACACGCTGGGAACAGTCTCCAGCTGTTTGTCTGCCTCACTGATGTCTGACTTTGAAGGCAGCTGATAACTGGTATACGGCCCTGGCCCCCTCTCTGCCTCCGACGCAGAGCCCTCATCAGAGCCTTCCCCAGACTCCAGGACTGGCTCATGTTCCTCCCCAACCTCCTCACTGTCCGAATCTGCTGCCAGCTCTGCTGGCCACCGGCGGGCCACAACAACCATTTTCTCCTTTCCGACTTCCTTGCCTCCGCCCCCTCCCCCCCCGGCATTTGGAATCCTTGCCATTTTCATCCTCCCCTTTCACTGAAATGCAGATTTTGAAAGGCTGTACCTGTAATGAGTGATAATGTAATTGGATAATAGCTGTGAGGATGACTGGAGTTGTAAAGGTCACTCTTGTAAGGAGAATTAATGTGTTATACCATTAATAAACCACGGGGAAACTGTGGACCAAAAGATAACATACTTAAGTTATTGTTAATGACATAGACTTCATCACCATATATCTATTTATAAGACAGATACAGAAAAAGACTTTTTGGGGTTATGTAGAATGGATCACCGTGCACATTGTCTAGGATAATGGAGCCTGCACACTTGCTCTCCCTCCATACTGACACTTTCTCCTTTCTGTTAACTACTTGGGATGATGGTTAACAGCTGATTCTTTGCTCAGGGGTGGGTTCTAAAATTTTTACTACCGGTTCTGTGGGTGTGGCTTATTTTGTGGGCGTGGCTTATTTTGCGGGCGTGGCTTGATGGTCATGTGACAATTCTTTAGGATTTAGCAGAGGTATTGGTCTACTAGGCTTTTAACTGCTTGCAGAGCTGTACCGGTCTACTCATTTGTTATTTAAGGCACCGGTCTACCCATTTATTTTTGCAGGCACCGGTCTACCACCACACTGCCTTTTAACACTGATCAGCTGTAGGGCGGCCCTTTGAAGCCCTGCAGCAAGAGTTTAAACAGTTTTTTTTCCTTCTAACCGATCAGCTGGGACTCAGGAGGCAGCAGTAGATTGGGGGTGGGCAGGGCCGGATTTAGATGAAAAGAGGCCCTAGGCTATTCCACTTATGAGGCCCTTTCACCTATAGTGAAAGTGTAATTTTAATTTTGCTAACAATTTGAATGTAGGCGCCTCTTGATCTTGAGGCCCTAGGCTGAAGCCTAGTTAGCCTATAGGAAAATCCAGCCCTGGGGGTGGGGCCAAATAAAAGGTAAGAATAATGCCGGGGGTGGGGGGGCAGGGGGGCAGAACCGGTTCGGTGACGTCTTATCATGACTGCTACCGGCTCGGCCAAACCGGGCCGAACTGGGAGGAACCCACCACTGCTGCTGCTCTTGACCAATACTGGCTACCTGTAGGTACAGGTAGTCCTCAACTTATGACCACAACTGAGCTCAAAATTTCTATTGCTGAGTGAAGACAGCTATAAAGTGAATTTTGCCCCAATTTTACGACCTTTCTGGCCATCGTTGTTCAGTGAATCACTGCAGCTGTTCAGTTAGTAACGTCGTGGTTATGTGAATCTGGTTACTCTCCGTTGACTTTGCTTGACAGAAGATCACAAAAGGTGATCCCACGACCCGGGGACACTGCAACCGTCATAAATATGAGTCAGTTGCCAAACACCCAGATTTTGATCACATGACCAGGGGGATGCCGCAACGGTTGTTAAGTGTGAAAAGCGGTCATAAGTCACTTTTTTCAGTGATGTCGTAACTTCGAATGGTCATGAAATAAACTGTTGTAAATCAAGGACTTCCTGTACACCATGGATGCAGGAAGTATCCATGCTTGGGCTAGAATGGGTTACTGCAATCACTAGGTTAAGCATTCTGTGAATGCAACCAGAATATCTGATGCTGATGAGAAAACAGACCAGGGTTATCTGTAAACCCCTGCTTTCCCTGAACTATTATTAAATTGATCTTGGATAGACAGCTCATCAAATAGAAGATGGGATCTGAATCAGTGGTGGGTTCCTCCCGGTTTGGTCCGGTTCGGCCGAACTGGTAGCGGTGACGATATGACGTCACCGAACCGGTTCTCCCCACCCCCCGCCCTCCCACCCCCCCCCACCCCTCCACATTATTTTTACCTTTTATTTGGTCCCACCCCCAATCTATTGCTGCCTCCTGAGTCCCAGCTGATGACTAGAGGGAAAAAAACAGTTTAAACTCTTGCCGAGGGGCTTCAAAATGCCGCCCTACAGCTGATCAGTGTTAAAAGCAAACAAATGAGTCGGGTCGTAAGTGTGAGGACTGGTCGTAAGTGCGAGGACCTTCCAGAAATGACACTGACCAGCTAGTCACGCCCACCTAGTCACATGACCTCCAAACCACACCCACAAAATAAGCCACATCCACAGAACTGGTAGTAAGAAAATTTAGAACCCACCCCTGATCTGAATGAATGGTCTGAATGGATGAATGGATGACTTTGGGCCAATCACCAGGAGACAGTGAGTTCTAGTTCCGCCTTAGGCATAAAAGCTAGCTGGATGATGTTGGGCCAGTCACTCACTCACTCTCAGCCTGGCCCACATCACAAGGTTGTATGTATGTGTATGTGTATGCATGTGTATATGTGTGTGTGTGTGTGTGTGTGTGTGTGTGTGTGTGTGTGTGTGTGTGTGTAAAGGTTCCCCTTGCACATATATGCTAGTCGTTCCCAATTCTAGGGGGTGGTGCTCATCTCCGTTTCAAAGCCAAAGAGTCAGCGCTGTCCAAAGATGTCTCCATGGTCATGTGGCCAGCATGACTCAATGCCAAAGGCGCATGGAACGCTGTTACCTTCCCACCAAAGGTGGTCCCTATTTTTCTACTTGCATTTTGTATGTGCTTTCGAACTGCTAGGTTGGCAGAAGCTGGGACAAGTAACGGGAGCTCACCCTGTTACGCGACACTAGGGATTCAAACCGCTGAACTGCCGACCTTTCGATCGACAAGCTCAGTGTCTTATCCACTTGAGCCACCATGTGTGTGTATGTGTATGTGTATATGCCTCCTTGAGTTACTAATAAAGGCAGGGTAAAAATCTAATATATAATAAATAAATAAAATAAGTACACTTTTTTCATGCGTTGCAGAGATTGTTCAGTCCCTGGAGACTAATGAAGAGAGCAGACCTATATGAATCTGCTCATCCTTGGTCTATTTATTTATTTTTATTTATTTTAGGAAATTTATATCGCTGCCTATTCGCACACGGCGTCCAAGTAGAATGTACCTAAGAACAGAAAACTAGCTTCTCAGGGAACAGACTAAATTAGCGCATTGCAATCCAAAGGTTTTATTTTGCATTGTTGTCAGAATAAGGGTAAGCCTGCAAAGAGAGTAGGATTGCCTGCTTTATCTGCAGATCCCAGGGCCAAACTATGATCTTACATCTCATTCTTCGTAAGGCATAAAAGATCTGTAAACGGCTTCCTTTTTCCTGTAGAAATCGGAAAGTTCTCCCAATCCTCGGTTTCAGTTTCTAAAGCAAGCTAGAACTGCCAGCTCTGTTTCTTCCAAAAACGATTTTAAAAAAGCATTTTATGGGGAGGATTAAAAAAAAAAAAAAAAACACTCCTGCACACATGGTGGCAGCGATCCAAAGATTCTAGCAGGGTTAGTCTGAACCAATCTGACACCAGTTCCCCCCCTCTCCTCCCTGCCAGGTTTCGGAGCGGTGTGCGAGGAGTCCGTGTTGCGCATTCTTTGGCAAGCGGTGGATCAGATAGAAGGCCCAAGCAATACAACCAGGATGTGTAATCTGACATGATTAGACAAGGCTCTTTAGGAACACAACATTCATAATTGAGACAAAAGAAAAGAGTATTAATAACACTTCCCTAACACGGCAGTTAGCCATTTTATATTTCCTTTCTTTAATCTTGGTGTTTTTCAACAAATCATAGGATTTAATAGCATGTTTTGGCAGATTAGAGGATTTATAGCCCAGATGTTTTTTGTTCTAAAAATGGATTAGGGCGTAAAGTTTGCTGGAATCTATAAAACATGTTGAGGCAAGCCGGTCATTTTCCCTGTGATTAGAGGCAGCCTTCTGTCTCGCAGCCCCACCATCTGTTACAATTCACCAATGGATCTGGTTAGATTTAGCCTCATGTCACAAACAGAAGCCTCTTTTCCGGTCAATTTCATATTACAGTTTTTCAGGGCTTTAAAAAGGGGGAGTTTGTTTTTTTAAAAAAAAAAACAACAGAGAGAGAGAAAAGAAAGGAAGGAAGAAAAAGCTCTGGTTTTAAAAGGATAAAAAGAAGAAAAAAAAAAGGAGATTGCGACGGGCAATCTTAACTTCCAAATGCACGTCGCGCATAAACAGATCCTAGAGGGTGAGGGTTTTTTTCCCATCCCTAGCGCACACAGGCAGAACTGCTCGTATCTAACGGATATAGTCAAGGGGATGATGAACCCCCCCCCAAGGGATAGATCTGAAACAAAAGAGCATTTGAATCAAAGCTTGTAACATGTGAAAAGCGAAGCGTTTCGGCTCTGACGAAAGCTATAACTCAACATGTGGAGCCTTGTGGGTATATGTGTATGGGGGGAGAGAGAGAAAGGTGTGAGCGTACAGGTGTGAATTGCATGAAATGAACATTATACCAAGACTTAGCAGGCTCCTTGAATTAACTGAAGCGCAGGTAATGTGAAGTGAAGGCTACTCATCACTGTGTTTGTGCACACACGTGGATTAATGTATGAGAGGATGACATTCAGTTCTGATAGTTTGATCGCTCAACTAGTAGCTGAGGATCAGCACTTTATTAAAAGGAGCCTTCGTGGTGCAGCAGACTAAGTGCTGTTATGTAGCACTTAGCTGCCAGCTGCCTGCAATTAGTGCGAGTTCAAATCTCACCAGGCTCAAGGTTGACTCAGCCTTCCATCCTTCCGAGGTAGGTAAATTGAGGACCCGGATTGTGGGGGCAATAAGCTGACTTTGTAGAAACACCGCTTATGGGGGGCCAAAAGCCCTAATAAGCTGATATATACAAAAGAATGAAGGCTATTGCTATAAGTGCATTGTAAGCCGCCCTGAGTCTTCGGAGGAGGGCGGCATATAAATTGAACTAATAAATTGAACTAATAAATAATGTCTGGGAAGATTTTCCGTCATCCAGGTTATGGTTGTCCCAAAGGTGCTTTTTTCAAAAGGCAACTGGACTTCTTGTATTTTTTCTCTTGAAGACGTTTCGCTTCTCATCCAAGAAGCTTCTTCAGTTCTGATTGAATGGTGGAGGATGGAAGGATGTGCATTCCTTGCAGTCATCTGGTCGTTAGTATTCTTTCTAAGAGCTGTTGAGACCACTTGGAGGTTTACCTGTGCCGTCAGGATCATCTGAATAGTGTAAATGGATGCGGAAACTTGTTGGAACTGCTGAAAGGACTGTGTTGTAAACAGGAGTTGGGTGGTGTCGTATCCCTCCCCCTCTATCCACCATTCAGTCAGAATGGAACGAAGCTTCTTGGATGAGAAGCAAAACGTCTTCAAAGAAAAACAAAGTCCGCTTGCCTTTTGAAAAAGCACCTTTGAGTCGACCGCTTTATTAAGACATTTCTGAGGTTTAAGGGAACATTGTCACATATTTTTATCCCGTGCTTCCTCCCCTCCACAAACAAAATTAATAAACCTGCCCCGTGCATTCAGGGGAATATATTTCCAGAATTTATTTAATTTAATTTAGTGTTACGTCCATGGTGTGTTGAATCTTGCCGTCATGCTCAAAGGACTTAGAGATAGTTCCCAGTTAATAACCATTTGTTCAACAACCATTGGAAGTTACAATGGCGCCGAATATGTGCCCAGACCCTGAAATTACAACCATTGCAGATGACCCCAAGGTCACTTTATCAAAATTCAGGCACGTGGCAACCCACCCATACTTGCAAATGCAGGGATGTTTCAATACCCCCTACCCACCTATCTCTGCTCACCTCTGCGCATGTGCAGTACTCACACATTACGTCCGGGCGGGTAGGCGGAGCCTCCCGCAGTCGCCACTACTGGTTCACGGGATCCGGATAGAACCGGCTGAATCCCGCCACTGAAACCATCCCACGTGGTGGCATTCCTTTGATGCAGTGGTGGGTTCCTCCCGGTTCGGTCTGGTTCGGCCGAACCGATAGCGGTGACGATATGACGTCACCGAACTGGTTCTCCCCCCCCCCGCCCTCCCACCCACCCACGTTATTCTTACCTTTTATTTGTTCCCACCCCCAATTTATTTATTTATTTATTTATTTATTTATTTTTGAATTTGTATACCGCCCTTCTCCCTGAGGACTCAGGGCGGTGAACAGCCAGATAAAAACATCAGATACAAATATTAAAACACATTTAAAAATATATATAGATTTGGCCCCATTAATTAAAACGATAAGCAAAACAAAACAATTAAAAAAACCCTTAAAAAGAAATTAAGCCAGCCCGGCTTGTTGAAAAAAGAAAGTTTTAAGGGCACGGCGGAAGGCACTGAGGTCATGGATTCTCCTTATCTCAGGGGGCAACTGATTCCAGAGGGTAGGTGCCCCCACAGAGAAGGCCCTCCCCCTGGGGGTCACCAGCCTGCATTGTTTGGCTGATGGCACCCCGAGGAGGCCCTCTCTGTGGGAGCGCACGGGTCGGTGGGAGGTCGTCGGTGGCAGTAGACGGTCTCGAAGATAGCTAGGCCCTATGCCATGGAGCGCTTTAAAGGTGATAACCAACACCTTGAAGCGCACCCGGAAGACCACCGGGAGCCAGTGCAGTTCACGCAGGAGCGGTGTTACATGGGAGCGCCACGCTGCTCCCGTCACTACCCGCGCTGCTGCGTTCTGGACCAGTTGGAGCCTCCGGGTGCTCCTCAAGGGGAGCCCCATGTAGAGAGCATTGCAGTAATCAAGGCGAGAGGTTACGAGGGCATGAGTGACTGTGCACAAGGAATCCCGATCAAGAAAGGGCCGCAACTGGCGAATCAGGCGAACCTGATAAAAGGTCCCCCTGGTTACAGCCGTCAGATGTTCCTCCAAGGACAGCTGCGTATCCAGGAGGACTCCCAGATTGCGAGCCCTCTCTGTGGGGGCCAAAGACTCGCCCCCAATGGTCAGTGATGGAGTCAACTGACCATATCGGGATGCCGGGAACCACAGCCACTCAGTCTTGGAAGGGTTGAGCCTGAGCCTGTTCCTCCCCATCCAGATCCGTACAGCCTCCAGGCACTGGGACATCACTTCAAGGGCATCGTTGGGGTGGCCTGGGGTGGAGATGTACAGCTGAGTATCATCAGCGTACTGATGGTATCTCACCCCAAAGCCACGGATGATCTCGCCCAGCGGCTTCACATAAATGTTGAACAGGAGGGGCGAGAGGACCGACCCCTGAGGCACTCCACATATAAGAGGCCTCGAGGTCGACCTCTGCCCCCCTGCCAACACGAACTGCGACTGGTCGGAGAGAAAGGAGGAGAACCACCGTAACACGGTGCCCCCTATCCCCAACTCTTCCAACCGGTGCAGCATGATACCATGGTCGATGGTATCAAAAGCCGCTGAGAGGTCTAACAGGACCAGAACAGAGGAGCAACCCCTGTCCCGAGCCCTCCAGAGATCATCAACCAACGCGACCAATGCCGTTTCCGTGCTGTGCCCAGGCCTGAAACCAGACTGGAACGGATCCAGATAGGATGTTTCCTCCAGGAATTGCGGTAACTGTCGCGCGACCACACTCTCAACAACCTTCGCCAGGAAGCGAAGGTTGGAGACAGGACGGTAGTTGGCCAATATTGCTGGATCCAGGGACGGCTTCTTGAGGAGAGGCCTCACCACCGCCTCCTTCAAGGCCGCGGGGAAGTAACCCTCACTCAACGAAGCGTTGATAACACCCTGGAGCCAGCCTCGTGTAACCTCCCGGGAGGCCAGTACCAACCAGGAGGGACACGGGTCCAGTAAACGTGTGGCCGCACTAAGTCTCCCCAAAATCCTGTCCACATCATCGGGAGTCACAGCATCAAACTCCTCCCAGATAACATTCTCAAGACTATTCCTCGTCACCCTGCCCTGATCTACCCAGTCAGAGTCCAAGTCCCCCCGGATCTGAGCGATTTTGTCATGCAGGTATTGTCCGAAATCCTATTGCTGCCTCCTGAGTCCCAGCTGATGACTAGAGGGAAAAAAAACTGTTTAAACTCTTGCCGTGGGGCTTCAAAGGGCCGCCCTACAGCTGATCAGTGTTAAAAGCAAACAAATGAGTCGGGTCGTAAGTGCGAGGACTGGTCGTAAGTGCGAGGACCTTCCAGAAATGACTCTGACCAGCTAGGCACGCCCACCTAGTCACCTGACCTCCAAGCCACACCCACAAAATAAGTCACGCCCACAGAACCGGTAGTAAAAAAATTTAGAACTCACCCCTGCTTTGATGGCACTAGGCCAAATTGGAGGACTGGGACCTTTGGGAGAGGGTGACAAAGAAGTCAAGCTGATTTTCTGTTTTGTTGGTCTGTGACCATAATAAAGATTGATTGGAAACCTGGACTTTCTGACGTGCCCTTCATGGAAACCTATTCTTCAATTGCTCATTAGACCTCCAGGTTAATACACTTAAAGAAAGATTTACATTTTTTTCCTACATGCCCAAGTTTTGTGTGCTGTAATTCCTGCTATAAAAAAAAATGTGTTTATTTGGCTGCAGGCAGACTTGCCATGACAATGCTCCAAAGGATAAAACGGAGCATGAATCACTAAAGAGATGAGTGGGATTAAGGTCATTTAATCCAGCATAAAGTTTGGAAAAGTAGCCAAGCGAATCCTTCTATGATTTGAAGTGATGAACACGGCTTGTTTTCAAGGATGCAGAAGTTAAGTTATTTGGTGGGTTGTTGGTTTCTTTTGAACTGTCAGAGTGGGCAAACAAAATCTGATAGTGTCAAGGAAAACTAGACAAGGAATGCTTGCTAAATCATAGTTTCAGTGTGGTTTGCTGAATCAACCACGAGTGGATTCGCACAACTTCCTAAGTCATAAACAAATTATACTACAGCTTGGCCCAAGTTGGGGATCCAGCCATATACATACAAACACAGCTAAAGATAAGTCTAGCTTTACTCTGATTCTCACTTTTCATCTGTATATTTGTTTGGTATTCCCGTGTTTTTCGGTTTTCAAAAAAAAAAAACAAATCTGCATGAAAGCATTAAACGGTTTTGTGCACATTTCTCATAGCAGCTGGGTTTTTGCTCTCATTTTACCTATTGCTACACATATAAAATGATTTCCTTTTACAGTTTTTAAAATGCCCTTTTTTTTGGAGCCAGCAAATTGTAGATTTTTGGCATGTAAATGTCTTGTGACTGGGATATATATCTGAAAGTCTAAACCAGCATCGAAATGAGAAAGGAATCTTATTTCACATCCCTTCCTACATGCGTTTCTTCATTTAAATCCCAGTTCAGTTATTTTCTTCCATAAAACCATTAATTTGGTGGTTAGGGGATTTATTTTATTTTATTTTTATTTTTGGCATTTCATCCTTATTTGCCTCCGCTAACGATCTTCATTTTCTTTGCATTCCTTTGCTTCACACCGATACAAAATGCCCACTGAATTAATGCTAAGCACACCTGCTGAAGTGAGAGTTTTGTTCATGAAACTCTAGTCTGAAATAAACATGTTAATCTTTAAGTCACTGCGACCCTTCCATTGTTTAGCTGCTGAGCAGATTATCTAGTTGCATGTAGAGTAGGAATAATAGCGATAGCAGTTAGACTTATCTATCGCTTCACAGTGCTTTACAGCCCACTCTAAGCGATTTACAAATGTCAGCCTCTTGCCCCCAACAATCTGGGTCCTCATTTTACCCACCTCGGAAGGATGGAAGGCTGAGCCAACCTTGAGTCGGTGTGAATCGAACTCCTGGCAGTGGGCAGAGTTAGCCTGCAATACTGTATTCTAACCACTGCGCCACCACAGCTCTTTTAATGGCTTATTGCCAAAATTAGAGAAATTCAATATCTTGTATGGATTTCAGGGGAGGTGTGAAAATGATCTGCTGCAGAATATTCTGATTTGAGCTAACTCAAACATTCTGGAAGTGATCCATCTTCAAAACAAACATAAAGAGGACCTCTTCCGAAAATGTGGAAGAGTTTCATTCATTTCAGGATCAAAACATCGTGTGACAGAATATTTTGCACGCCCATAACTTTCAGGAATCATTGGTTGTTGGGTTTGGGTTTTTTTTTTTTTGGTAATGCATAAATGTACAGTAGTCCTCGAGTTACAACAGTTCATTTTACAACGGCACAGAAAAAAAGTGTATTATGACCATTTTTCAGATTTACGACCGTTGCATCCCCATGGTCACATGATCAATATTCAGATGCTTGGCAACTGACTCATATTTATGACGGTTGCAGTGTCCTGGAGTCACGTGATCACTTTTTGCGGCCTTCTAATGAGCAAAATCAACGGGGAAGCCAGATTCACTTAATAACCACGTTACTAACTTTTCCAACCACAGTGATCCACTTAACAACTGTTGCCAGAAAGGTCAGAAAATGAGGCAAAGTTCACTTAATGACTGTCTTGTTTAGCAACAGAAATCTTGGGCTCAGTTGGGGTTATAAGTCGAAGACTACCTATATAAGTGCATATCTGAGTGTAAAGGGACATAGAAGAAATAAATCATTTTCTAGATCACTTTGTCAAGTGTTTCCTTCTTCATCCTGTCTAGTTTAATGAAGAGAAGGACTAGGGGAGACATGATAGCAGTGTTCCAATATCTCAGGGGCTGCCACAAAGAAGAGAGAGTCAAGCTATTCTCCAAAGCACATGAGTGTAGGACAAGAAGCAATGGGTGGAAACTAATCAAGGAGAGAAGCAACCTAGAACTAAGGAGAAATTTCCTGACAGTTAGAACAATTAATAAGTGGAACAACTTGCCTCCAGAAGTTGTGAATGCTCCAATACTGGAAATTTTTAAGAAGACGTTGGATAACCATTTGTCTGAAGTGGTATAGGGTTTCCTGCCTGGGCAGGGGGTTGGACTAGAAGACCTCCAAGGTCCCCTCCAACTCTTCTATTCTATTCTCTTCTATTCTCTTCTATTCTCTTCTATTCTATTCTATTCTATTCTATTCTATTCTATTCTATTCTATTCTATTCTATTCTATTCTATTCTATCCATCTCACTTTCCCAAACTTGAGTCTCCAGAAAATACCAGCAGTACAATTTTCTGCTGTTGAGTTCAATGGGGCTTAATGCCAAGTAGGGGAGTAGATCAATGTCCCAAATGTGCTTCAACTCCGAAGAAGAACTGAAGAAGCTTCTTGGATGAGAAGCGAAACGTCTTCAAGGAAAAACCAGAAAGTCCAGTTGCCTCTTGAAAAAGCACCTTTGGGGCAACCATGACCTGGATGATTGAGAATCTCCATAGACGAGTAGATCAATGTTTCTCCACCTTGATAACTTTGAGATGGGTGGACTTCAACTCCCAGAATTCCCCCAGCCAGCATAGCCAGAATTCTGGGAGTTGAAGTCCACACATCTCAAAAGTTGTCAATGTCGAAAAACACGGGCGTAGATAATTCCATGCCTGTTGTACCAATCAGTCATTTGCTCCCTCTTTGGTGTCGGTGTTTTCATGTTAAAATAAATGAAGCAAGGAGATTGACCTCTCGTCATTTTCAGGGCACCCATATGCTGCTAGAGAAAATATTTGAATGTTTTGACGGTAATCGTATTTCTGTTTATGCCCTCTTTTTGCCTTCTACCTTCTATCCAGATATCCTCTCCTCCATCACATCATCAGGTTACTTAAATGATCACGATGCTGTTACCAAGGCAATTCAGGAAGCTCGGCAAATGAAAGAACAGCTCCGGCGAGAACAACAGGTGCTGGATGGAAAGGTTGCAGTTGCAAACAATTTGGGTTTAAACAACTGCAGGACAGATAAGGTGAGTATCCGAGGGGGCCCTCCTTGAGCTCCAGTTGTGATGTTGTGCTCTTCAGTCCAAGTTCAGCTTCAACTTTTGAAGTGTGGGGGAAAAAAAACAAAAACCTTTCAGTAACTCTAGCTAAATGTTATGGTAGTATAATTCAATCTTGGCCTTACTGACCTGGAGACAGATTTAAAGATAACAACTGATGTCTTTCTCTTTGCGTTTCTGGGTCCGTGTTGTCTTTTATGCAACTTCTTCTTCCGTGTCTAGATCAAACTTTAAACTGCCAGAATGAAGCCACCTTCTTGGCTTCGTCGTTGGCCAAAAATAACCCATTATTGGTAATGTTTCTGGTGGTCGCCAACATATCAGCAGATGGGCCGGGCTCTTCATATCTCCACATTCACACAGCTATCTGCTAAGAGACTCTACTTTAACCAATGGCGGGATTCAAATAATTTAACAACCGGTTTGCCCAGGGTCAGGTTGGCCATCATGGGAGGCGTGGCCCATCCCCATCCTCCAGCTCCACTGTACATGTGGGATGAACCTCCCGCGATGGCCAACCTGACCCTGGGCGAACCTGTTGTTAAATTACCCCCTCCGCCACTATCAAAATGGATCCTGGGCACTGCGCTGCAATGGAGAAATGGGAAATAGAGTGGCCAGCACAAGGGAAGGAGGAGGAGCAGGGAGAAGAAAGAGGGAAAGCGGCCTTCTTCTCTCGTGCCGGCCACTCCGTTTCCCATTTCTCCATTACAGCGCAGCACCCAGGATCCACTTTGATTGCGGGGGTGGGTGGGTGGGTGGGGAGGATTTAACAACCAGTTTGCCTGAACCAGTGTGAACCGGCTGAATCCCACCACTGACTTTATCATATTGGTTTTACACTCGGGCACTCCAATTCACAACCTATTCGGGCTCCTTCAGGTAGAATAAGGGAGGTCAGATCGTTCAGCCAAATCCTCCATTAATGTTATTCCTTGCTCTATGGAAGGTCTCCTTCCTCCATCTTTTATGTTATGCAACTGAACACTAGGAATGACCCTCAGGTGTATGCAGATACTCCTTGTTGTGACCCCGACTCCCGAGCCTGTCCTAACAGAGGAAGAGGACTCAGAAGGTGATGGGGAGGAACTAATAAGGCCTCCCTCTCCAGGACTCTCCTCTCTGGCAATGCCTCAGGTTCCATCCGAAGGCCAAGAGGAACAGCCTGGGATATGCCAGGAGGAAAGCATATCGGAACAACAACAGATAGGGAGCGAGGATGATGAATCCTGGCTTGATCCCAGGCAGCGTCGGAGGGAGAAGCGTGCGCAGCAACAAAAGAGGCGTGGGAGGGCCAGAGATTGAACTGAGTCACTGAGCCACACCCCACAAGGAATAAATGTGGATGTGATTGCTCTTCAGGCTTTGTGACGGTCAAAGTTAAAAACCTGAGAGTCACATCGCGTTACCTGAAATCTGGCTTGTGCATATTTGGACTGGACCTTGGCTAACTCTTGCTTTGTGGATTACTTTTTGCTACTGAACCGGACTGAGGATAAACTCTCTCTTGCTAACTGTGAGTGAAAACTGACTTGGCAGGCATTTCACAGTTTACTGCCAAAACTCTTATCTGCAAGAGTTTCTAGTCTGATTGCTTAATAAAATCTTGGCAGGCGTGCCTGGTGGTGTGTTTGCCTGTGTGGGGAAGGGGAACAGAACACTCCTCGCTTTGCAACACAACTTGGGACCAGATTCCTGGTTGCTAAGTGAGGTAGATATTAAGTGAGTCATGCCCGATTTTATAACATTTTTTGCTATAGATGTTAAGTGAATCACAGGGTTGCTATGCAAACCTGACTTCCCCCATTGACTTTGCATGTTGGAAACCAGCTGCAAAGGTGGCATGTTTATTTTTTTTTTAATTTTATTTATTTGTATCCCGCCTTGAAGATCATATGACTCCAAATTTCTGAAACGCATAAACACATGTTGGTTGCCAAGTGCCAGAATTTTGATCATGTGACTGTAGGGACGCTGCGACTGTCATAAGTGTGAGGACTTAGTGTAAATCACTTTCTCTCAGTGCTGTGGTAACTTTGAATAGTTGTTATGGAGTGGCTGTAAATCAAGGACTACCTATGTTCAGTGAGGAAATGTATATTCAACTATTTGCAAACAACAATTGATAATATTCACAAATTACACTATTCAACGTCGAGGGCTATCAAACATCTTTAAAATGCAATGTATATCAAGTTCATTCTTCCCAAAGTGGATGCAGTTAACGTTATCTGTCAGGGAGAACATGCTAGAAATGATAACTCTCTTCAGATACCCGGAAAGATGATACGAAAAAGGAGGTTTACCTCATTCAGGTGTGCAGGATATAGAAAAATGGATTTAAGATATAAGATATAAAGAGAAATCCTAGTGTGAATTTTGACAATAGCAGTAGCACTTTGATTTCTATATCACTTCACAGTGCTTTACTGCCCTCTCTAAGCGGTTTACAGACTCAGCCTATTGCGCCCAAACATCTGGGTCCCCATTTTACCAACCTTGGCAAGATGAACAACATTTAAGGGTACTTATTTAAATGCAATAACATTAAAAAAAATTAAAAGTGACCACTACCACTCTCTAAGTTGCTCATGACTTGGAAGGTCACAAATCACAGAACATATATATATACACACACACACACATATATATATACATACATATACACACGAATATACATACATATATATGCATACACACACACACACACACACATATATATATGCACACATATTTGTGTATATTATACACGTGTATATATAATACTCTCTTACTAGAACCTATGATGTTACCTACTTTGGTAATGAAATAATGCTAGGACTTATTTTCCGGTTAGGTCTTATTTTTGGGGAAACAGGGGTAACAGTTTTCCTATTTGGATATTCAAGAAGGAAATCAAAGAGAAAACACATTTGTTTGTCTTTTTCCCTGTCCCTTTCTCCAAAATTCCCCACTAATCAGTTCATAGAAAGAATAACACAGGGAATTAATGACTGTGTTAATTAGAGCAACACCCGTAGAAACAGTGCTTTGATGGCGCTGATATCATCAATAATCTTAGGAATAATCGCAGTGGTAGCTGCAGTAGCAGCAGCAATTGTGGCAATAATGAGGCAAGATTACAACTTTACAAATTGCAGCTCCGGAGAGCGTCGACCTTAATATTTAGTTTGCGCGTCCAAGATTAATTGGATGTCTAGGAAACTTAGACAAGACCTGAGCCTATTGACTCACCTTCAATTAAACAATCAGGATTATAAACAATGTGCAAGTTGCTTTAGTACCACCGCATTCCCTTGGCAAGAACTATTGAGTAGCCGGTGACGGGAGCCACAATAGTCAGTGTTCTTGGCAATAATCTGGAATACTGTCTATACACTGATAAGCAGGAGTTGTTATTTGAACAAAGAGGCTTTGGGTCAAAGCAGAAATGGTTTACGCTACAGATAACATGTCTAGTTTATACAGTTTAATAGCATCTGCCAGGGTGGTGTCGGACATCTAAAAGGGAAAATAAGTACCTTTTCTGATTCAGATCTATCCTGATTAATAGCAGTTTCTTCTCGGCTCTGGTTGGAGCCAGAAACCGAAAACTTACAGGCACAAAGCTTGTTGGGAATGATTTTTTTCAACCAACCTACAGCAGGGAAGGAAACATTTTGATTCCTGCCCGCCCTGGTGCCAATCCTTTTCCCTCTTCCCTTCCGAAACTACCATTTAAAAGATTAAATATTAAAATCAGGACTTGAAACTATACATTTGAGTTTGTCTCTTTAATAATATCTAAACCAGGGGTGTCCAACTTTGGCAACTGTAAGACCTGTGAACTTCAACTTCCAGAATTCACCAGCCAGCACAGTACTAGCTGCATAAACAGAGGGATAGAATCAAGATGACGTGAAGTGTTAATACCATTTTATAATGCCTTGGTAAGGCCACACTTGGAATATCACATTCAGTTTTGGTCGCCACAATGTAAAAAAGATGTGGAGAATCTAGAAAGAGTGCAGAGAAGAGCAACAAAGATGATTAGGGGACTGGAGGCTAAAACATATGAAGAACGGTTGCAGGAACTGGGTATGTCTAGTTTAATGAAAAGAAGGACTAGGGGAGACATGATAGCAGTCTTCCAATATCTCAGGGGCTGCCACAAAGAAGTCAAGATATTCTCCAAAGCACCTGAGGGCAGGACAAGAAGCAATGGGTGGAAACTAATCAAGGAGAGAAGCAACTTAGAACTAAGGAGACATTTCATGATAGTTAGAACAATTAATCAGTGGAACAACTTGCCTGCAGAAGTTGTGAATGCTCCAACGCTGGAAGTTTTTAAGAAGATGTTGGATAACCATTTGTCTGAAGTGGTGAAGGGTTTCCTGCCTAAGCAAGGGGGTTGGACTAGAAGACCTCCAAGGTCCCTTCCAACTCTATTATTCCATTCTATTCTATTTATGCAGGATGATCCTTGAAGTATCTGAGTCCAAATGAAGAAGAAATGCTATATTAGCTGAGGGGAAGTTCTTTGTTACATATTTTTTTTTCTGATGCTAATTCTAACCTCTTATTGATGAAGCCTTGTGAAGCTCTTGTATATGTCTTGTAGCCACCTCTCAAGCCAGGTGACTCAAAAAACTGCCACGGATTTGGTCAAACAAGTTTGTTTATGGAAACGGCTGCCATAAGACATGATGATGGGCATTAGCTCTAAGCGACTACATCAAGTCTATCGGTGGCCGGTAGTCTTGAGAGGAAGGTGAAACCTTCAACTATAGGTAGTCCTCGACTTACAACAGTTCATTTACTGACCATTCAAAGTTACAACTGCACTGAAAAAAAGTGACTTATGGCCATATTTCAAACTTACAACCGTGGCAACCTCCCCGGGGTCAGATGATCAAAATTCAGATACTTGGCAATCTGATGACTCATATTAATGACGGTTGATCCCCTTTTGCGACCTTCTGACCAGCAAAGTCATTGGGGGAAGCCAGATTCACTTAACAACTGTGTTACTAACTTAACACAGTGGCACGGTGGTTAGAGTGCAGTACTGCTCAGTGGTGAGTTCCTCCCGGTTCCACCCGGTTCCGCCAAGCCGGTAGCGGTGACGATATGACATCACCGAACCGGTTCTCTTTGTTCGGGAGCTGGGCCCTCCTGCCCCCCCCGTCCCTGTGTTATTCTTACCTTTTATTTGGCCCCACCCCCAATCTATTTCTGCCTCCTGAGTCCCAGCTGATCGGCTAGAAGGAAAAAAACTGTTTAAACTCTTGCTGCAGAGTTTCAAAGGGCCGCCCTACAGCTGATCAGTGTTAAAAGGCACTGTGGTGGTAGACCGGTGCCTCCAAAAACAAATGAGTAGACCGGTGCCTGCAAAAATAAATGGGTAGACCAGTGCCTTCAAATATAAATGAGTAGACCAGTACAGCTCTGCAAGCAGTTAAAAGCCTGGTAGACCAGTACCTCTGCTAAATCCTAAAGAATTATCACATGACCATCAAGCCATGCCAACAAAATAAGCCACGCCCACAGAACCGGTCGTAAAAAAATTTAGAACCCACCCCTGGTACTGCTGGCTGCCTGCAACTTGGCAATTCAAATCTCACCAGGCTCAAGTTGACTCAGCCTTCCATCCTTCCGAGGTTGGTAAAATGAGGACTCAGATTGTTGGGGGCAGTAGGCTGACTGTAAACTGCTTAGAGAGGGTGGTAAAGCACTGTAAAGCGGTATATAAGTCTAAGTGCTGTTGCTATTAACAACTGCAGTGATTCACTTAAAGAACTGTAGCAAGAAAGGTTTTTTTTTGTTTTTTTTTTAATTTGATTTATATGCCGCCCTTCTCCGGAGACTCAGGGCGGCTTACAATGCGTTAAGCAATAGCCTTCATACTTTTGTATATTTATACAAAGTCAGCTTATTTCCCCCACAAACTGGGTCCTCATTTAACCTACCTTAGAAAGGATGGAAGGCTGAGTCAACCTTGAGCCTGGTAAGATTCGAACCTGCAGAAATTGCAGGCAGCTGTGTTAATAACAGGGTGCATTAAACCACTGTACTACCAAGGCACTTACAAAGGTTGTAACATGGGGCAAAATTAACTTAGCAACTGTCTCACTTAGCAACAGTAATTTTGCCCTCAGTTGTGGTCATAAGGCGAGGACTACCTGTACTGTAGCATAGCACTGAATTTTCCTTGAGTCACAGTGGGACGAAGTTTATGGGTTGCTTGCAGACTCTCTTGTCTCTCTCTAGTAACTTTGAGAAGGAGCTTCTGGGCTTAACTGATGCTTGATTGATCCAGCAGGGAATTTCCTGGGTTCTCAGTTCTGATTTGCGCTTTTAATGGCCGGTCTTATCATTCACAGAGAGAGACACTAATACACAAATCACAGTCCCTTTGCTGGGGAACCAGGGACTGGAGCAGGCATGCTAATTGTAATCAGAAGCAGGCCATATAATTACTTTCTCTTCTCTTCAATTTCAGAATCCATGTGGTGTACAAGTTACAATGTCAGGCTTCTTCCTAGCCCACCTAATTTCAAATCCCCAGTTACTTACGAGCCTCATCAAGCCACCTTGGGCTGGTCATAATTTCTGGCCTAACCTGCCTCATGTGGTGATAGCGACACCACAAAGGGAAAAAATTTCTGTGGAAGGAAGGCACCGTGAGTGTGATAAATCAAATGTAGAGTACGATTTTAAATAGGCTCCGAACATTTTAATCCCATAAGGGAGAATATTTATAGCTCAGGGTTGAATTGTGGGGTCCTTGGTGCTCTCTGAGCTTGGATGTTTTCTTGCAGACATTTCATGACCCAACTAGGTAATATCATCAGTGCAAGAAGGTTTGCTGTCTTTTATATACAAGTGGCTTGCCTTGTCAGTATTGGTGGCAGTGTTCCTGGTTCCTTGTTTAGGCTGTTGTTTAGTGAATAGGTAGTTTCTTGATTCGAGGTATTGTTTACTGCCTGGTCTTAATCCTACCTGTGCCTTTTCTGCATTCTGCTGGGCAAGACTGGTTGGGTTTATTATTTATTATTTATTTATTAAAGATTTAGAACTGACCCAATTTCTATACAGATTGGGCATTTGGATTTTTCATATTGGCCAACTGATGTTTACGAGATGCCAAGTCCATGGGTTTAAATGAAAGTTGATTTAAAACGATCAGTTGAAAAAAAAAATAATGCGTGATCTAAGCTGGGGAAGATATGATCCTTTATTGCAATCCGTCTTCGACTTATGACAGCTTGGTTAGTGATTGTTCAAAGTTACAACGGCACTGAAAAAAGCGACATGACCATTTTTCACACTTATGACCATTGCAGCATCCCTGTGATCACATGATCAGAATTCAGACACTTAGCAATATTTATGACGGTTGCAGTGTCCCAGGGTCATGTGATCCTCATTTGTGACCTTCTGGCAAGCAAAGTCAAGGGGGAAGCCACATAGCAACCATGTTACTGACTTAACAACTGCAGTGATTCAGTTAACAACTGTGGCAAGAAGTAAAATGGGGCAAAACTCACTTAACGACAGAAATTTCAGGCTCAATTGTGGTCATAAGTCGAGGACTACCTGCATTGTACTCTAGTCATAATCTTCAGTAGAAGTTTGCCTACTAAAGATTATGGCTACAATAGGAAGCAAGGACTGAAGTCCTAGCAGATCCCAATAAAAGTATAATTCCCTTCTCTTCTGCACAGTGAGAGCGTATCTGAGAGTCTGGAGAGTTTCTTTCTCTGTGTCTATATGTTATTTTCCCCCGAGGCTCCTTTGTGAAGTTTCCGAGCGATAGCTTTTTCTGCCCCTCGCTGAGTATGTGAATAGACTTGTTGCTGCCACTTTCATAACACTGAAAATGGAGGTCTGTCACCCAGGAACAAAGAAAAATGATCCTGAAAATATTCTAACCATAAAATGGCAGAGTTGTGTTTTAAAGGTACAGTTTGTGAGAGACGCAACTGTCGGTGTTTTTTTAGGTATAACTGGCTCCCATCTTTCATAGATAGATAGATATGATAGATAGATAGATAGATAGATAGATAGATAGATAGATAGATAGATAGATAGATAGACAGACAGACAGACAGACAAACAGATGATAGACAGAGATAGATAAATAGATAGATAGATAAATAGATAGATAGATAGATGATAGATAGATAGATGATAGACAGATTATAGATAGATAGATAGATATGATAGATAAATAGATAGCTAGATGATAGATAGATAGATAGATAGATAGATAGATAGATAGACAGATAGAGAGAGAGAGATGATAGAGATAGATAGCTAGATGATAGATAGATAGATAGATAGATAGATAGATAGATAGATAGATAGATAGATAGATATAGATGATAGATTGATGGATAGATGATAGAATAGAATAGAATAGAATAGAATAGAATAGAATAGAATAGAATAGAATAGAATAGAATAGAATAGAATAGAATAGAATAGAATAGAATAGAATAGAATTTTTTATTGGCCAAGTGTGATTGGACATACACAAGGAATTTGTCTTGGTGCATATGCTCTCAGTGTACATAAAAGAAAAGATACATTCATCAAGAATCATAAGGTACAAACAACACTTAATGATAGTCATAGGGTACAAATAAGCAATCTGGAAATAATATAAATCGTAATGATACAAACAACAAAGTTACAGTCATACAGTCATAAGTGGGAGGAGATGGGTGATGGGAACGATGAGAAGGTTAATAGTAGTGCAGATTCAGTAAATAGTTTGACAGTGTTGAGAGAATTATTTGTTTAGAAGAATGATGGCGTTCAGGAAAAAGCTGTTCTTGTGTCTAGTTGTTCTGGTGATACATGATAGATAGATGATAGATAGATAGATAGATAGATAGATAGATAGATAGATAGATAGATAGAGCATATCAAATGAATAGGTCACAAAGATTATGCTTTTTAATAAAATGTGTTAATCAGGAAAGATGCTACCAGTCACCTTTTGATTCTCTACCTATCAAAGTGACCAAACAGGATACCAGATTAAATAAAACACAGGAGAATTTTTTTAAAAAAAATGAGACAGGTGCTGTTATCAATCTCCACATAGTTATCTGCTCTGTCCTGTTCACTTCAGGGCTGTGTCCCTGATTCAATCTCCTTTGGTTGGTCTCAGTTTTCTATCAGTGGAGCCTTCCCTGTCTGTTCCAGATTTATAACTGTAAAAAAAAAAAGATGAAAAACATATGTTGCATGTAGTCCTCGACTTACAACCATTTGTTTAGTGGCCAAAGTTACAACGGCACTGAAAAACGTGACTTATGACCCCTTTTCACACTTACTACTGTTGCAGCATCCCTGTGGTCATGTGATCAAAATTCGGACGCTTGGGATCTGGTTCATATTTATGATGTTTGCAATGTCCTGGGGTCATGTAATCCTCTTTAATGACTTTCTGGCGAGCAAAGTCAGTGTGGAAGCCAGATTCACTGAACAATTGTGTTACTAATTTAACAGTTGCAGTGATTCAGTTAACAACTGGGGCAAGAAGGTCGTAAAATGGGGCAAAACTCACTTAACAGCTTTCTTGCTTAGAAATGGAAATGTTGGACTTGAAATGTTGGTAAATTGAGGATTACCTATATAGCAATCTTTAATAATCATTCAGGTGAACAAGGTTCCAAATGCTATGAGAGATCAGAAGTAACTGCAAATCTTTTATTTCTGATTTTCTCCTCAGGTATAAATTTTGACCATTAGAAGATTATTTCCATCCTCTCCCCTATCTTTTTAGCCATGTCTATCCTAGTTTTCCTACAGATTTGTGTACTTATTTATAAATTCCATTGAACGCCAATTGGAAGATTAGTTCTACCAACACACAAGAAATAAATTCTTCACTTGTGTTAGTGATATTTTTCTCCTTGATAAAATTGAGGGATTTGGTTTGGACGGTACTGCAAAAGGATAGGTCAACAACTGGCTAGGTAACCACATTCAGAGAGTCGGCATGATTGGCTTATCAAATTTGGTGGTGACAAATTCATATTGAGGCAATGTTTTGTGTGGGGTGTGTGGAAATGAGATTGCAGTTCAGTCTGAACAAATTGGGAGTCTGGGCTAAGAAGAAGAAGATATCCTTCACCCAGGAGAAATGTAAGGTATGATATTTAGGCAGGAAATATGTAGACCAGAGGCATCAAACTCTCGTCGTCATGTTGTCGTCATGTGACGTATTGCGACTTCCCCCCCTTTGCTAAACTAGGGGTGGGCGTGGCCAGTGTGTGACACATCCGGCCCGTGGGCCACAAGTTTCACACCCCTCATGTAGACACACATACAAAGTGTGAGGATTCATGGTTTGGAAGTACTCTCTTGGAGAAAGTTTGGGGCATGGGCTGTATAGAAGAAGAGCAGACTGAGCTGAGGGGTGGAGTTAAGTGCATCATCAGCCTAGAGTCATTACATTCCCACAAACGATCTAAGTCCAACCTTCTTGTTTTCACTTTGGCAGACATGATGGCTGGATAACCTTGGCCATTGTCTTTCTTTCACAGGGTGGTGGTTGTGGAGAGAACAGGATGTAGCAATAGCACTTAGACGTATATACTGCCCCCCAGCACTCTCTGGGCAGTTTACAATGTCAACATATTGCCCCCAACAACCTGGGTCCTCATTTTACTGACCTCAGAAGGCTGAGTCAACTTTCAACCAGTGTTGGTATTCAACCGGTTCAGACTGATTCAGGCGAACCGGCCATGTTTTCTAAACCACATGCATGCATGCAAGCCACACATGCGAGGGGGCTCAAACCTTGACAACTTTTAAAACATTTTCGGTGCACGGCGAACCGGTGGGAAAATTATGTGAAACCCACCTCTGCCTTCAACCTCATCAGGATCGAACTCCAAGCTGTGGGCAGAGTTTGCCTATAATACTGCACTTTAACCACTGCGCCACCAGTGTATCAAGTACAGTATATGGACATCACCTTGAGTTAACCCCAAATAAAGATGAAATAAATACCTTTGCGCAGCATGGTAAACTAAGCCACCGAAATGTAGAACTTAAAAATCTTAGCAGGTTGCATGAATTGTAGTTTCGGCATCTTTTAACTACTTCTAGCTGAGCATGTTATTTGAACTTAGCCATTCTGTATTTCCACCTTTCCATGATATCAGCTGCCTCCAGTATAGAAGAGAGAGGGGCATGGAAAAAGCAATTATCATAGAATCTAGAAATCTACTCAATTTAAAGAAAGGGGAACAAAATTTGCAGATTGTTGGTGTTAGTCATGCCGTTGTGAAAAATGTCCTTTTTTTCCTGAGGATCAAACTCCGATTGGCAGAGAAGAGAAATCTTGGAACAAGTTAAAGAACGGGGCACATTTGACTGAAAGAATCTAACTTCTAAACAAATGCCCTTCCCTCTCTTACTATACAAACGAATGCAGCCCTAATTATTATTATTTTTTTCATTTTCCATCTTTTTACCACATGTAAGGTGGGGATGAACCCAAACAAAAAGAGTGAAATGGGCGGGAAGCTGTAGCTCGCATTTACCTCATGAAAATGATGAATGCATGGACACTTGTTATCTCCCCCAATTTTTAAAAAAATGTTATTTTATTTATTTATTAAGAAAATGTATACGGTGGCCCAACTCACAGTGATTCTAGACAGCTTGCAGAAATAAAACCCCAATACAAAACCTAATAAATGCCCATTCCTCTGGTCACAACAATCAAACCAACCACTTGATGGGCTCCATATCACCCTGAGGTCTTTAGGTCTTTCCAAACTGTCAAAATGGGGGGCAATATTTTCTTCAGGGAAGATGTTCCATAGGGAGGGAGCCACCACAGAGGAGGCCTTTCTCCATGGTCCCATTAGATCAGGGGGCTCCAACCTTGACAACTTTTAAAACTAATGGACTTCAACTCCCAGAATTCCCCATCCTGCATGGCTGGCTGAGGAATTCTGGGAGTTGAAGTCCACAAGTCTTACAGTTGCCAAGGGTTGGAGATCCCAGCACTAGATGATGCCTTATAAATGTTCACAGCTGTGCAAAGCTTTAGGTCCGTGATGGCGAACCTATGGCACGCGTGCCTGAAGTGGCATGTGGAGCCATGTCGCCTGGCATGCTTGGTGTCGCCCATTCCTCTTCTGGGTTTCTGGTGCGCATGTGCATGTGACGTTTAACTGGTCTTTTTTGCATGCAGCAGGCCAGAAACTAAAAGAGCTGGTCTTCCATTTTCCTGTGTGAGCATGCGCCAGAAACCCGGAAGAGTAGCTGGCTGAAACCGGAAGTTCAGTAGCTGAAACCGGAAGTTCATTTACAGCCCAGACGCACGCGCGGCCTGACACACGCGTGCTCCCTTTTTGGCACCATGCCGAAAAGGTTCGCCATCACTGCTATAGGTTAAAGTCAACAGCATTTCCTGAAACGATCCTGTCCACCTTGCTAAGAAGGAAAGTTGTACTTGAAGATGTTCTAAATTATTTCCTAAACAATCAAAGGAAATCCTGAGTCAATACAAGTAGTCCTCGACTTACAACTACAAGTGGGCCCAAGATTTCTGTCGCTAAGCGAGATGGTTGCTAAGCGAGTTTTGCCCCATTTTACGACCTTCCTTGCTACACTTGTTAAGTAAATCACTGCAGTTGTTCAGTTAGTAACACAGTTGTAAAGTGAATCTGGCTTTCCCCATTGACTTTGCTTGTCAGATCGCAAAAGAGGACCGCATGACCAGGACACACTCCAACCGTCATAAATATGAACCGGTAGTCAAGAGTTTAGATCATGTGACCATGGAGAAGCTTCAACAGTCATAAGTGTGAAAAACGATCATAAGTCACTTTTTTCAGTGCTGTTGTAACTTTGAACAATCACTAAATGAACGAGGAGTACCTGTAGTTGATAAGGCCCATTGGAGAGGGCGACAGTTCCCCATGGAGACAGGTGAGGTAGCATCTCTTCCACCCCATTTTGTCACTCACAACCCTTGTATCTGTGATGTTTCCATATAGAAACCTACCCGTGAGCTGAATTTTGAGAGGAACCTATCGTTCCTAGAATAAGGAAAAATTGCTACCGTTTCAGGTGATTTTCCCCGAAAGGATTTCCTGGAGATTAAAAAGGCTTGTCATGATAAAATATCATACCACTACATAAGATCAATTTTAGAGGTTGTGAGTAAAGGGAGTGCAATGAGGGGGGGTGGGGGGGGTGGAATGGGGATTAGCCACAGAAAAGGAACGATGGGTAAACATTGAGAAGCCCCAGAAAAAAGCAACACAGAAGCAGTGGCAAAGCAATATTGTGTGGTGAGAAATGCGGAGGGTCAGATGTAAGACAAAATCACAAGCACAAAGGAATTTTATATTCAAAAATTTAAGCATTCTTGAAAGGCTGCTTGGAGCCGAAATTCCTTTTTTTCTGCTCCCCATGTAGAAATGACTTTAACACTCAGCTAGATGCTAATGCGAAGTGACTCAAGCTATTCCTCGCAAGCATAGCTAAATTGCTGTTATTTGTTAAGCGCATTGCATTCAGCGGTGGATGGAGCACTTGGTTGTATTCAAAAAGCATCTGTACTTCTCCCCTCTCTCTCTCTCTCTCTCTCTCCCCGTTCCCGTTGATTTTTATTATTATTTTTTTAATCCTCCAAAACGGAGACCAGTCTACCTATCTGCCCTTTGCTTTGTCCCGTCTTACTCCCTCCCTCCCTCCCCCTCCTCCTCCTTCTCCTCCTCCCTCATGCTACTTGGGAATTGTCAAGTGACAACTGGCCAAATCTTTTTGGACAGGGAGCCTTCATCCTGAGTTCTCCGTGCTGGCAAAAAAAAAAACACACCAAAAAACGGGACCTTGTGCCTGGGAACAGGGGAGCCCATTAAAAGGGCTTTGATGCTATGAAAATTCATCTTCGTGAGGCAGGCCAGGCCCCTAAGCAGCCTGCTGTTTAGCTGTGGTTACAGATCAGTCATTCACTTCGCAGGGCAATAATTGTGCTGACGGCTTGTATAGCAGGGGAAGTACATAAAATAATCCAGGGCCCTCCGCTGTGGCACGGCGAGTTAATCTTCTTTAATACAGATCAGCTGTTGTTCTAACACATGACTTTGTGTTGGCCCCGGTGACTCGGTTTTCAGCCTTTTTGATTAAGTAACAGGAGCTACGGCCCTCATCTGTGTTCACTTTAGCCTCTCGTTCTTTGATTGGCAAGGCCCCAGCGCCTCTGCGCCTTCCTTCCATTCCTTCCCCTCCACGGGGAGACGGCTAGAGAGCTCTCTTTTCTGGCAGGAGAGAAGAAAAGCTGAGAGGCAGCTTTTTTTCCCCCCTCCTAACAAAAATGCTGAGGGAGCTGGATGGGATGGGATAGGATAGAAAAAGAATAGAATAGAATAGAATAGAATAGAATAGAATAGAATAGAATAGAATAGAATAGAATAGAATAGAATAGAATAGAATAGAATAGAATAGAATAGAATAGAATAACAGAGTTGGAAGGGACCTTGGAGGTCTTCTAGTCTAACCCCCTGCTTAGGCAGGAAACCCTACACCACTTCAGACAAATGGTTATCCAACATCATCTTAAACACTTCCAGTGTTGGAGCAGTCACAACTTCTGGAGGCAAGTCGTTCCATTGATTAATTGTTCTAACTGTCAGGAAATTTCTCCTTAGTTCTAAGTTGCTTCTCTCCTTGCTTAGTTTCCACCCATTGCTTCTAGAATAGAATATGCGTAGGGTAGGGTAGGGTAGGGTAGGGTAGGGTAGGGTAGGGTAGGGTAGGGTAGGGTAGGGTAAGGTAGGGTAGGATAGAGTAGAGTAGAGTAGAGTAGAGTAGAGTAGAGTAGAGTAGAGTAGAGTAGAATAGAATAGAATAGAATAGAATAGAATAGAATAGAATAGAATAGAATAGAATAGAATAGAATAGAATAGAATAGGAAATGGAGAGAAGAGAAGAGAAGAGAAGAGAAGAGAAGAGAAGAGAAGAGAAGAGAAGAGAAGAGAAGAGAAGAGAAGAGAAGAGCTTTATTGGCCAGGTGTGATTAGATACACAAGGAATTTGTTTCCAGTGTATAAGTTCTACATGCAAAACAACAAAATAATCATAATCATGTATCAAAGTAATAATAATCAGAATAATGATACCAATAAGACAGCGTAGTGGAACAAATGAGAAGGATAAATGTAATACAGCCATACTACATGGGTAAATATACTTAGACGTAAGACGGTATTGAGGGAATTAGGTGTTCAGCTAATATAGAGATTCTCAATTATCCAGGTCATAGTTGTCCCAAAGGTATTTTTCAAAAGACAACAGGACTTTCTTGGTTTTTCTCCTTGAAAATGTTTTGCTTCTCATCCAGAATTTGAGAAGCTTCTTGGGTGAGAAGCTAAATGTTTTCAAGGAAATAAAAACCAAGAAAGTCCAATTGCCTTTTGAAAAGCATCTTTGGGACATCTGAAGACTTTATTTGGCCAAGTGTAATTAGATACACAAGGAATTTGTCTCTGGGACAGAAACACTCAGTGTGCTCTCAAAGCAACAGCGAGAATAATAACTCTTGCTTTGTGATCTACTACAGGCAGTCGTCGATTACAACCACAGTTGCTAAGCAAGGCAGTTGTTAAGTGTGTCACACTCCATTTTGCGACCTTTTTGCCATGGTTGTTAAGTCAATCAGTTTGTTTAAGCGAATCATGTGGTTGCTTGTCAGAAAGTCGCAAGCGGTGATCACATGAACCCTGGGACAATTGAACTGTCATAAATACATGCCAGTTGCTAAGTGTCAGTATTTTGATCACATGACCATGGAGATGTGGTAACAGTCATAAGCATGAGAACCAATCGCTTTTTCCAGTGCTGTTGTAATTTGGAACAGTCACTAAATGAATGATTGTAAATTGAAGACTACTTGTACATTGGGGAAGAAACATCCAAGGATTCTGGAGTTAAGATCTGCAAAGCATGTCAGGAACGAGCAGGAGACTTATACATTTAGTTGGATGCATAAATGGACGATCCAGTGGAGATGTGGAGACTTTGTCATCTGTTTGACACAATAAAGAGCTCCAAAAGACCATTTTCATGCCATTTCCCTTAAAAATGCTCATCTCTGGCTTCAGTACATTCTCAGTCACCAGCTTGGTGGAACTGATAATGCAGAGTTCTGAGGAGAAGGCAGTCAAAAAAACCCTCAGGGGAATATCTTGGTCTTCAGCCTTGGTTCCTCTCAGAAAACAATGGCCCAGTTGGCTCCATGAATTAGGGTAGAAGAAAGAAAAAAAAGAGTGTCATGAGGAGACACGGTCCCCAAAAGATGACTCTTGGTGCCTGCAAAGAAGGCGGCATCCCTCTCCTCCATATCTCATGGTCAGTTTTGAGTCACAGAGGACCTCCCAGATCGTAGAAGCTTGCGAGATGATCTCCTAGTGCAGGGATGGGCAAATGTGGCCCCTTTACAACCTGTGGACTTCAACTCCCAGAATTCCTGAGACAGCTGTCTCAGGAATTCTGGGAGTTGAAGTCCACAGGTTGTAAAAGGGCCACATTTGCCCATCCCTGTCCTAGTGGTTCAGGCTACCACAAAAAGAATAGTACTAAACAGTAGATTTCCCAGTTGTAATGTATGGCTGTGAGATGGAGCATAAGGAATGTTGAGCACCAAAGAACTGATGCTTTCAAATTGTGGTATTGAAGAAGATTGTTGAGAGTCCCTTTGACTTCAAGGAGATCAAATCAGTCAATCCTGAAGGAATTCAACCAGAGGTGGGTTTCAACAGGTTCTGACCAGTTCTGGAGAACCGGTAGCGGAAATTTTGAGTAGTTTGGAGAACCGGTAGTAAAAATTCTGACTGGCCCCGCCCCCATCTATTCTCTGCCTCCCAAGTCCCAGCTGATCGGGAGGAAATGGGGATTTTGCAGTAACCTTCCCCTGGACTGGGGAGGGAATGGAGATTTTAAAGTATCCTTCCCCTGCCACGCCCACCAAGCCATGCCACGCCCACCAAGCCACACCCACAGAACCGGTAATAAAAAATTTTGAAACCCACCACTGAATTCAACCCTGACTGTTCTTTGGAAGGACAGATCCTGAAGCTGCAGCTAAAATACTTTGGCCATCAAAGGAGAAGAGAAGACTTCTTGGAAAAGACCATGATATTGGGAAACATTGAAGGCAAAAGGAGAAGGGCAGAGGGTGTCATCGATACAATGAACATGAATTTGGGCAAACTCCGGGAGATAGTGGAGGACAGGAGAGCCTTGCTTGCTTGGGGTCATGAACAGTTGGACACAACTTAGTGACTTAACAACAAGCAGAACAGCAGAAGGGATGAAAATGAAAGAAAGTCTCCTAAAGCCCCAGAGGAGCTTCCAAAGCAGCAGCTGGATAGCATCAGCATTCTTCTGAAGACATATTTAACTCCATGTAGGTAAGGGACAGGTTGAAGGTCTACCCAGTTTGGTAAACAAGCCCCCCACAAGGGTCATCACAGCACCAGAGGGCTTCCAGCAACCTCAAACCGGTGCCTTACTTCTGGCTCCATTGGAATCAACCATAGTGGTGCCATTTTTATCTTACGTAAAAAAAAATATATGGTGAGGTCATCTGGTAACAATTGTGGAGTGGTACGGTGGCCTAGAGGGGGAGCTCTCCCCTCACAATCAGGAGGCTGCGAGTTTGATCCAACGTAGAGGCAGATACTTCTCTCTCTGGGCACACTGTTGTGATCTAGGCTTCCTGAGTCATTAAAATACACAAGTAGTCCCAAAAACCTCTTTTATTGTAACAGCGGTGAATTACGTTCATTCACAGCTGACTCCCAACTAGTTGCAAAAAGTCCTTCGGGAGGAGTCCTTCAGGATAATCACCAACCTTTATCTCCCTTGACATGATGTCAAAGACCTACTTGGCAAAGCCACACGGAGTCCAGAATCAAACAGAGATGCCGACTGGGAACAGAATTAACAACGTTGCTTTCCTGCAAAGGGCCCACGTGCCTTTGCTCCTCTTTTAAGCCCTATGGGAGGGGCCAATCATCTCCAGGCCTTACTCCCGAGTTGTCCCTTCAGCTTTAACTGTTCTTGCCTTCTGGCAGCTCTGCGCATGCGCGCACTAGGAACAGGCTCCTCCTGTTCCTCTGCCTCTCTGATGTCCGACTCTGTGTTTTCTGATGGTCTTAGGCGACCCCTGTGAAAGGGTCGTTCGATCCCCAAAGGGAGTCTGTACATCGCTCCCAGATAGCCCTGGCTCCATCTCTGCCTCCGACGCAGAGCCCTTGTCCGAGCCTTCCCCAGGCCCATGTTCCTCCCCAGTCTCCTCACTATCCAACTCCGCTGCCAGCTCCGCAGGCTACTGGCAGATCACAACACACACTGAAAATATATCTGATGAACAAAACACCGTGTTGGCGACAGGAAGGGCATCTGGCCATGAAAACACTCTGCTAGCTCCATTCAGTTGCCCAGACTCCACCCCGCAAGGAATTATAGGGTCATTAAAAGATGATGATGATGATCTGATAAGAATTGTGTGATCAGCCCTAAAAACATCAATCCGTTGCCAAAAAATGAAATGGAGAATTATGCTTAGCTTTATTGAACTGGTTCCTTGCGATCATTTGCTGGAGAAAGGGAAGTCTTGTCATTTTATATACACATGCATAATTAACAGTTTGGACTGAAATGTATTTTAATTGAGAAAACATAAGACATTAAAAAATATCTCTCTACTTTTCTTGGAAGAGTTTCAGCCCAAGCGAGAAACATGTGAATGACTTGTGTTTTTCTGGTTTCTTGGTAACCTGGGGACACGGTTGTAGTTATAATTGTCACCTCCGATTAATTATAATTTGAGACTTGCTGAATCTAAACAAAAGTAACTTTTTTAAAGAAAAATCAGTCTGCCTCAAATAGTGCACGTTAACACCCAGAGGAAATACAGCTTGGGCATGTTACAAATATGTTGCTTTACCCTTTCTAAAGCTGCAAATATCTATTTTTCCATAATGTCTGATGAAGACGGCTCTACAGATCAAGCAGTTTGCATGTTTAAAAATATTTTTTTAAAAAAATCCACATTAGGAAACGGCATTCTGTGTCTTTCCTTTCTTACTTCAGTGCGTGTAGCTTTACTAATTGGGGGGGGGGGGGTTCCCTAAGGCTGCGCTTCCTAACAGCTAAAATCAGATTAGGCATCACATAGATTATTCTTAGATTATTTCATTATTTAATGAAAAAAATATAGAGGCTTCTTTTACTTAATTTCTTTTTTCAGCCATTCTTCAGGTCACCAATATGGACTAATAGCTAGAATAGACAAATAAAGGCACAGCTAGGATTTTTGCACTGCTAAATTCTGAATTCTGTTTATTCTTTATGATGATTGCACGGAACCCTGCTGGATTTTTGAATCAGTAGAGGTAGTCCTCGACTTACAACAGTTTGTTTAGTCACCGTTCAAAGTTACAGCGGCACTGAAAAAAGTGACTTACGACCAGGGGTGGGATTCAGAAATTTCAGCAACCGGTTCTCTGCCCGGTTGCTGGGTGGGCGTGGCCTACTCAGCCTCCTGCACCATGGGGGGGGGGCGTTTTCGCCTTCCCCAGACTCAGGAGCAGTGGTGGGTTGCCCCTGGTTCGCACCAGTTCTATAGAACCAGTAGTAAAACCGGTGGGAGGCCCTGTACACCGACCCCAATGTCACCAAAATGCTCCTGCGCACCAAGAGTGTGCAAGTGAGCAAAGCAAGCAAGCACGCACGGCCCCATTGCGAACCAGTAGTAAAGGTAAGTAGAATCCACCCCTGCTCTGGAGGCCTTCTTTGAGCCTCCGGGAGGGCAAAAACTGTCTTCCCTGGGCTCCGGAGGCCCGCCGGAGGACAGAAATAAGCCCGTTTTTGGACTTCCCCAGGCTCTGGAGGCTTTCCTCGAGCCTCCAGGAGGGCGAAAACGGCCTCGCCTGGGGTCCGGATGCTCTCCAGAGGCTGGAAACGATTCAGTTTGGTGATCCAGATTAAAATTAACATCCGGTTCGCCCGAATGGGTCCGAACCGTCTGAATCCCATCTCTACTTACGACAGTTTTTTACACTAGGTTGTAAGTGACAAAACGGGAACCAAATGGGGTGGAAGAGATGCTACCTCACCTGAGTCCATGGGGAACTGTCACCCTCTCCAATGGGTCTCATCAACAACAGGTAGTCCTCGCTCATTTAACAATCGTTCAAAGTTACAACAGCGCTGAAAAAAGTGACTTATTGTTTTTCACACTTATGACCTCCATGGTCACATGATCAAAATTCAGCTGCCTGGCAACTGGCTCATATTTATGACGGTTCCAGTATCCCGGCATCACGTGATCCCATTTTGCGACCTTCTAACAAGCAAAGTCAATGGGGAAGCCAGATGCATTTAACAACCACGTTACTAACTAAACTTGTGGCATGAAAGGTCATAAAAAAACTCACTTAACAAACGTCTCGCTTAGCAACAGAAATTTTGGGCTCAATTGAGGTCAAAAGGATTTGACCTCAATTACCTGTATCTTTCCTTTCGGGAATAGAAGCAGATAAAAATATTCCAGATATTCAAAATATGTTTCTATAAATTCTAAATACTGTCCGAAAAGAAATATGATTGAATTATTTGCCTGTACACTTGTATATTCATAGGCTGAGATGACACAGCAATGCTTTAACCATGGTTTATTGTATAAACTCAATTGACTAGGTTTATACGTTGTGTTGCCACAAACCATGATTTCTAAAGCATTCACAGACTTCGAAGTTAAAAACCAAATAAATTACATTATGAATCCAACCAGAATGTCCAGTTTAGCAAGGTAGAGATAATGTTTATTATTTTTTTGTCTCAGAAGGAGTTCATTATTTAAGTTTTTATTCCTCTCCTCCATAGTACGTGGGATTGTAGGCCAGTTTATTTCCATCTCTCCATTAACAGCAACTGGTGAGGTGGAATTAAGTTGTGACAACTTTGCAGGAAGTAATCTTGAATCTTATTAACAGTCTTGGATTCTGCTTTTCACAATCAGTCAAAATGGTATTTCTTCCCTCATAGAAGAGATCCACAGAAGTAGAGACCTTCCCTCATTTACCTATTTCAAATTTGTTCTCTTCTTCTTCTTTTTTTTAAATGTGCTTTGCCATTTTCTTAAAAATATCCCTTTTGTAAAATGAATTGTGCCTGTACTTGATAGTGGAAAGTTGAGAATAAAAATCACATTATTGCTAACACTCTCTTGCGAGAGTTGCATTGGCTGCTGATTTGATTCCAGGTGCAATTCAGAGTGCTGGTTGTTACCGTTAAAGGACTACATGACTTAAAGGTTCCCCTCGCACATATGTGCTAGTCGTTCCTGACTCTAGGGGGCGGTGCTCATCGCCGTTTCAAAGCTGAAGAGCCAGCACTGTCAGAAGACATCTCCATGGTCATGTGGCTGGCATGACTAAACGCAAATAGAATAGGATAGGATAGGATAGGATAGGATAGGATAGGATAGGATAGGATAGGATAGGACAGGACAGGACAGGACAGGACAGGACAGGACAGGACAGGACAGGACAGAATTCTTTATTGGCCAAGTGTGATTGGACACACAAGGAATTTGTCTTGATGCATATGCTCTCAGTGTACATAAAAGAAAAGATACGTTCATCAAGAATCATAAGGTACAACGCTTAATGATAGTCATAGGGTACAAATAAGCAATCAAATCATATTAGGAAACAGTCAATATAAATCGTAAGGATACAAGCAACAAAGGTGCATGGAACGCTGTTCCCTTCCCACCAAAGGTGGTCCCTATTTTTCTACTTGCATTTTTTATGTCCTTTCGAACTGCTAGGTTGGCAGAAGCTGGGACAAGTAACGGGAGCTCATCCTGTTACGCGGCGCTAGGGATTCGAACTGCTGAGCTGCCGACCTTCCGATCAACAAGCTCAGCGTCTTAGACACTGAGCCACCGCGTCCCTATTTACATGACTTAGGACAAGGTTATTTGAAGGAAAATGTTTCCCCAGTTACATCTACCTGATCCACCAGAGTGGGGAGGCAGCGAATGTTACAGCTCTGCTCTCTTAAGGAGGTCCATCTAATGGAACCAAGAAGAGGGCCTTCTCCATGGTGGTTCCCTCTCTGTGGAACATCACCCCTTCAGAAGTAAGACTGGCCCCCAATCTTTCAAAAGGCCCTGAAGAAATGGTTCTGCTAACAGGTCTGGCCACCCCAGAGTGACATGCCAAAACACTGTTATTAATTTTCTTAATAATATATATTCCAATATTGTAAAGAAAATCTGGTCTTATCCCGGGGAGTTTCGGGGGAATAAAATCCAGATTGCCTTTGTTGGAAGAAATATCCATCTGGTTCAGTTCCAAGCCAGGAGAAAGACACCGGAAACATGGAGGCTGATTGGAAAGAGGGTTTAATGGTGAACAGAACCATCAAGCACATTGTCCTGGTGCAGTTGACCACAGGGAGTTGAGGGGGGGGTTATACCTTCTCTTGGGCTTTGAACATGAGCTTCCTGTTCCTGAGCAAGAACATGTATTCTATTAGTTGTCAGACTCCCATGGCGCCATGTGGGGTCATGTTTGTCTGAGCTCCCAGGTTTGGTTGAAGCTTGGAGGGTGATGATGTAATGAAAAGGCTTGTGTTCTGAAAAGGTGTTGGGCAATTCCTATTGTATCTTAATGGCTTTGTCCTGGTTTGGATCTTAAGTGAGGGTTAATCCCATCACCACGCTGAAGGTCTTTTGTTTTGTAGATAGGATGGCCCAGTCTTTCTTAATTGGCACCAAATATCAGTGGTGGGTTTTTCCCGGTTCGGCCCGGTTCTCCCGAACCGGTAGCGATGACAATATGACGTCACTGAATCAGTTCTGCCCCCACACGCCCCCCCACCCCCTGCACCCCCCCACCCCCCACGTTATTCTTACCTTTTATTTGGCCCCACCCCCAATCTATTGCTGCCTCCTGAGTCCCAGCTGATGGCTAGAGGGGAAAAAACTGTTTAAACTCTTGCTTCAAAGAGCCGCCCTACAGCTGATCAGTGTTAAAAGAAAATAAATGGGTAGACCAGTGCCTGCAAAAATACATGAGTAGATCAGTGCCTGCAAAAATACATGAGTAGATCAGTGCCTGCAAAAAATAAATGGGTAGATCGGTACAGCTCTGCAAGCAGTTAAAAGCCTGGTAGACCAGTACCTCTGCTAAATCCTAAATAATTGTCACATGACCATCAAGCCACGCCCACAAAATAAGCCACGCCCATAGAACTGGTAGTAAAAAAAAATTTAGAACCCACCCCTACCAAATATCTGCTGGGGGCAGGGAGCTGCTTTCTGCCTTTAAAAATACGTTTCTCCTTTAGGGAAATACAATATTCTGCCTTTTTAAATATTTCCCTAAATATTTCATTCTTCTAGGAGGGGTGACTTCCCTCACCTCCTTGCTTCCTCAGCAACCCTCCTCTTTTCCTTTCCCTTTAAATAGTGTGCTGGGTTTAAAATGACAGTGAGCGATGCTGACTTAATGTAGATGTTTAATAATGTAAAAAAAAGCATTTCAATTCTTGAGATAGTTGCAAATGCCGGGTGGCGGTCCTGTGATAATTTCGCATCTATCATGTTTTGATGCCTCTCCAGCTGCCTGACGGATGGGGATGAGCAGTACTAACTGTGTAATTTCCCAGAGCACAGGGAATTGGGAAACAAGCTGAGAGCCCTGGTTTTACAAGAATTTCTGATCTCCAAAGCCTATTGGCCCAGGATATTTTAAAACTCAAATCCCTTCCTAAGATTGCCAGAGGTGGAATACAATATCCCTGGCAAAAAAAAAAAAAAGTGTTAAATTGCTGAATGGATGCTGGTTGCACAATATTTTTCTTGCATGGAACTTACATTTTCTTTAGAGCATTTGCATTCAAGCATTAGATTTGTGCCAAGCAGATGAATTTTCTCTTTCTTTCTTTCTTTCTTTCTTTCTTTCTTTCTTTCTTTCTTTCTTTCTTTCTTTCTTTCCTTCCTTCCTTCCTTCCTTCCTTCCTTCTTTCCTTCCTTCCTTCCTTCCTTCCTTCCTTCCTTCTTTCTTTCTTTCCTTCCTTCCTTCCTTCCTTCCTTTTTCTTTCTTTCTTTCTTCCTTCCTTCCTTTCTTTTTCTTTCTTTCTTTCTCTCTTTCTCTTTTTCTTTCTATCTCTCTCTTTCTCTTTCTCTCTTGTTCTCTTTATCTCTCTCTCTCTCTTTCTTTCTTTCTTTGTCTTATTGAATTGCATGGAAGAGCATTTGCTTCCACAGTTTCAGGCAGAGGGAAAGAAAGCGTGGACACACACACCTTGCCACAAGTTAGTGTGGCAAAAACTTCAGACTGAACAAAGTGTGACATTTTTGCCACCCTTACTTAGAATTATGGCATCACAAAGTTGGAAGGAATCACTGAATCCTACAACAAATTAATGCAACTCTGGGAAACGGCTCTCAGCAATGAGATTTCCCATTCAGTGAAAGAAGCTCCACAGTTTCCCCAGATAATTAGTTCTACCCTCTATAGGGGAACAGTTGTTACTGTTAGGAAGTTATACCTTTTAAGAAAAATCAATCAGAAACTGCTTTCGGATTTAGTAATCCTTTAACCCTGTCTTTTATTATTCAATTATCTCTCCAAATCATTGGAAGCTTCCTGGTCTTTCCAAACTTCTATTTAAATCCCAAGAGAAGACATTGGAGAGAATTCATCCCATGAGCTTTTCCCAGTAAGAATGCTACTATCTTTGCTAAGTAGGAGTCCTGCCTTTGAGAAAATTGGGGGAGGAGATTGTCTCTTTCCCCTGGAGAACAGCTGAGGAACCCCATTTCTCTGATCACCATGTTGGTGACAAATGTGTAAAGGCCACTTGATGTCTCCCTCTAATTTGAACTCTTCTGCAGTGGCGAATATCTGTAGCTCAGGTGTAGGATGAGGGTGAAGGTCAGGGGTGGGTTCTAAATTTTTTTACTACCGGTTCTGTGGGCAGGGCTTATTTTGTGGGTGTGGCTTGGAGGTAATGTGACTATGTGGGCGTGGCTAGCTGGTCAGAGTCATTTCTGGAAGGTCCTCGCACTTACGACCAGTCCTCGCACTTACGACCCGACTCATTTGTTTGCTTTTAACACTGATCAGCTGTAGGGCGGCCCTTTGAAGCCCCGCGGCAAGAGTTTAAACAGTTTTTTTTTCCCTCTAGTCATCTGCTGGGACTCAGGAGGCAGCAATAGATTGGGGGTGGGACCAAATAAAAGGTAAGAATAACGTGGGGGGCGGGGGGGGGAGAACTGGTTCGGTGACGTCATATCATCACCGCTACCGGCTCGGCCGAACCGGACCCAACCGGGAGGAACCCACCACTGGTGAAGGTCCATTCTCCGAGCTTGTGGGTTGGTTTCTAAGCGTTTCATTACCAGGCTAGGAAAAATCTTCAGCAGAGTTTAGGGGATGTCACTGTTCTTCTGTTTATAAGGATTTCAGGTGTGGGTATGTCAAGTGAGGGTCTTGTGATGGATCATCAGTGACTCTTGTGATGGGTTTTGTGATAAGGAGATTACATCAAGTCGGGGTCATGGGGGGGGTTGAACTGCTGGTGGAGGGGTTGCATGGGCTGGTTGTGGGTCGGTGCCATCTCTGGTTGGCTGTGCGGTTGATTTGGATTCTGAGAGGTTCATAGGCTGGTTGTAGGTCAATGTGTCTGTTGATGGATGTTAAGGATATTGTTGTTGTGTTACCAACCAGCAGAGTGTAGAGCACAGAGAAACGTTGCTGAGAGCAATGAATAAGAGATGTGCAAACTGGTTTATCAAACATTTACTTTATAGTGAAAAAACAATCTCATAGTCTTTTAAATCAATCCAAGTCTTTGCCAGTTAAATCAGTCCAGTGATACAAAAATCTTCTTACCACACAAACAGTAGTTGGTTAGAATAACAAACTCACTCTGGTTCACAAACCACGATGGTAGTAGATCCATCCAACGATGATAGCACAATGATAGCAACTCCACACACAACGGTAGCTTATCATCCACTGAATACTTTACAGTACCTTTCTTAAATACGTTCACAACCAGTGATTATCTAATTACAGCATGACTCAGCATTACAATGAATCAGCAGGAAAACTTTAAAGTCACACAATACATATTCATATTAAAGTTACAGAACACATATATTGCCTGGACAACTTGTTAGGCTCAAACCATATCCTAACAATGGAAATGCTTGTGGGGTGCCAGGCTTCTATGAACTCACAAGTGTGACGGGGGGGGCAGCGTGGCTGATGATTTTTGTGTTGCTCCAATCGAACTGGTGCCATTTGGTGTCGGTGCGGGTAGAGATTAAGGATTTGGGATCGTGGCGTTTGACTGCCAGCCGGTGTTTGTGGAGCCTGGATAGTTCTCCTGATCGCTCCATCAACAGTGGGGTTCTGTTTGATTTTATTATCAGAATAATAACAGAATACCAGAGTTGGAAGGGACTTTAGAGCTCTTCCAGTCCAACTCCCTGATCATTCCAGATAAGTGGCTGTCCAGTCTCTTCTTAAAAGCCTCCAGTGATGGAGCTCCCACAACTTCTGAAGGCGAATCATTCCGCTGGTTAATTGTTCTCACTGTTAGGAAGTTTCTCCTTCGTTCTAGGTTGCTTTTTCTCTTTGATTAGTTTCCATCCATTGTTTCTTGTCCCGTCTTCAGATGCTTTGTCTTTCTCGCTTACCTCCAGATTTCATTCTTAAGAGTTGTCTCTTTAGCCCCATGCTCCCGAGTTGTGATTTTTTTTCTCCCCTGCCTAAAGGAATTGGTGCTATTCTTACTAATGTCCCTTAAGCTTTCTTCAAAATCCTTCCTGGTGTTTTTTCCCCCAAGAATAGAACATTCCTCTTTGCCTTCTAAACTTTTTTTTTGGGGGGGGGCGGAGGAGAAACTTTTGGTGATCCACCCACGGGAATGTCTTCCCGCCCTGAGATTTTTGTGTTGGCACATCATATCTGAACTGGCAGTGGGATCTGCAGTGGGGTAGAGAAGATGGTGGGCAAAGAGTATGATCTGCTTTACGTTCGTGCTATCAATGGTGGCAGACAGCTTGTAACAACAACACGTCAACAGGAAGGTTGAATATTATATCATCACCCATCCATCACGTTGAATGTCAACTCTTCAGCATGTCCAATCAGCAGCTTTTGTGGCTTTGTTAACATGAAAGGAGTAGTTTATTTGAAGAGCTGCTGTATGGTTTTGATCTTCCCTCGTCTTTCATTGTGTTGTAGCTTGTTCCCTTAAAAAAAAAAAAGGAAGAAGAAAAAGAAAAAAAAAGAAAGAAAGGGGAGGGGTAGACAAAATGAAAATAGATGTCAAGTTGATACAGTACCAAGATCGAGGCTTGTTTTTTTTCCATCAGCTCTAAACATTTTGATTTGTTTTGAGCTTAAATCTTACTCCCTTTTGTGCTGCTTTTTTTGGGTTTTTATTTTTCTTTCCTTTATGCCATTTGGTTTTTAGCATTTGTGCATATTTACGACCTCTGCGTTTGATGGCTACATGCCTTGTTTTCACAGATGGTCAGTGGAAGGTTTCCCCCCCCCCTTCCTATTCACTGTAGCTTGCATTTTGATTTTGCTATATTTGTCACACTGGCACTGCTCACAGCTAGTAAGTGCCCACGCGCATGGTAGGGACTGAGGATTTGAAAATATATATATATATATATATATTCTTTTCTTGCATAAAGCAAACTTTTTAAAAAGAAAAACGGAGGGGGTCTCAAAATCTATATTGGCACACTTCTCTGCTTGTTTATTTAGCCTCTCCCATCCCTGGGGCGCTAATAACACTTTTTAAAAACAATAATAAAAAAATCAGAGAAGGAAAATACATAGAAGAAATTGATAGAGAAGCAGAAGGAAGGGAACCGGTTCTTTCCTTCCAACATCGGAGGCATTTTTAGAGGGGACCAAAAAAAAAAAAAAAAGACGTCACAGTGGCTGCATAAAACTCCCTGCTGATTCAGATATCTTTATCCAGAATTAATGGAACATCTGAATGGCCTTGGCATTTTGAAAACCTAAAAAAAAAACAAAAAAAAAAACCGACCATCGGCATGGGTTTACTGGAATTAAAACAGTTGTACAAGTGCCTCCAGTGGAAAACTCACAAGTTACAATGAACAAAGTTTATTTATTTATTAGTCATATTTCTATGCCGCCCACTCTCCGAGGACTCTGGGCGGCTTACACCAAAGACAGTATACTAAATAGCATATTGCCCCCTAACAATCTGGGTCCTCATTTTACCCACCTCGGAAGGATGGAAGGCTGAGTCAACCTTGAGCCGGTGAGATTTGATCCTCTGATCTGCTGAACTGGCAGTCAGCTGAAGTAGCTGCAGTACTGCACTCTAACCCCTCGCCACCTCGGTTCATTGCACTTAAATTGTGAGCAACTACTCTCACCGATTATAGATAGTCCTCACTATCGAGGACTGTCAACTCTGTCACTAAGTGATGCGGTCACTAAGCAAAACGTGTGACCATAATGAACTTACACCACCCCTTTCCATTTGGTCATTAAGTGAGTCACTATGAGTTGTTAAGCGAGACGCCACTGTAACTTGCAATTATATTGCCACTTTCTCTGCTGACTCTTCTTCTTCGAAGCCAATTGTGAATTGTGCAATGGCAACCAACACTGTGCAGGTTTTTAAGAAGAGATTGAACAGCTATTTGTTTGAAATGATAATAGGGTTTTCTGCCTGAGCAGGGGGTTGGACTAGAGGACCTCCAAGGTCCCTTCAAACTCTTTTTATTCTGTAACACATTTAGGTGATTTCTTCGCAGAGGTTGATCTGTTTCTTGCGGGGGTTGGCATGGATAACATTTGTAATAGTGCCATAAAATACCAAGAGCCTTGGTAGTACAGGGGTTTAAGGCACCCTGTTATTAAGCTGGTTATTAAGACCAGCTGCCTGCAATTACTGCAGGGTTCGAATCTCGCCAAGGCTCAAGGTTGACTCAGTCTTCCATCCTTTCTAAGGTAGGTAAATTGAGGACCCAGTTGTGGGGGCAATAAGCTGACTTTGTATAAATATACAAAAGGATGAAGGCTATTGCTTAGTGCATTGTAAGCCGCCCTGAGTCTTCGGAGAAGGGCGGCATATAAATCAAATTAAAAAAAAAAATGCATTCACCCTACCACAAAACGTTTAACCTTGACCTTCTGCCCTCTGGCTAAACAGTTATTAATGGGGTTTTTTTTTTGTTTTTTTTAGGGTGTCACTGATTTTCCTCCCTCTTGATCTGCGTCTTCCTGCCTGCAAAGCAGTGTCATTCCATTCTCCCCTCTTCTTGTTATGCCATCTAGGGCAATAGATTAGAAACTGGTAGAGTGAAAGGAGGGTTTGGCATCCCTTTCGCAAGCTGTCAGTCTGTCGCCTTGTGCCATCAGTTGGAAAGAGTTGAATGGCAGGCGACATCTAGCAATCCTTGTTCAGAAACGTGCCAGGGGTAGGAGGGGTAATTAAGATTCCCAAAAAATTCCTCTGCTTTTCTGGATTCTAGAATGGTGTATTTCAAAGATGTGTTGCATTCAGACCGATCGATTTATTTATTTATTTACTTACTTACTTACTTACTTACTTACTTACTTACTTACTTATTTATTTATTTATTTATTTATTTATTTATTTATTTATTTATTGCAAATCAACAACGAATCACACCTTGGACTGCCTTAAGGGTGTATCAGACTTCGCCCACTAAGCCATGTGATGTAGCGCTGAATCAGGACAGAGAACATGCTAGCGTCTACTCTCAACTGAAGATGCAGCAATAGTATTTAAATTTCAGAATACCTTCCCGTCTTCTTTTTATATGAAACCGTTATTTGTTCAAGGGTTTATGCCAGTGGTGAAATCCAATTTTTTTTTTTACTACTGGTTCTGTGGGCGTGGCGTGGCTTGGTGAGTGTAGCAGGGGTAGGATACTGCAAAATCTCCATCCTCACCCCGCTCCAGGGGAAGGATACTGCAAAATCTCCATTCTCACCCCGCTCCAGGGGAAGGATACTGCAAAATCCCCATTCCCACCCCACTCTGGGGCCAGCCAGAGGTGGTATTTGCCGGTTCTCCGAACTACTCAGAATTTCCGCTACCGGTTCTCCGAACTGCTCAAAATTTCTGCTACCGGTTCTCCAGAACCTGTCAGAACCTTCTGGATTTCACCCCTGGTTTATGCTGTGGGTGCAAACAAGAGAAATCAAGAGCTGTAGTATAGAGATATCATTAAGGGGCCCTTCCGGCTTTCAGATTCAGATGGTATGATGCTAATATTCTCTGTCGGTTTTGGAGAACTTCTTCTGCCAATCTTCCATGCTGGATGCCCTCCAAATTTATTATTTATTTATTATTTATTTTATTTATTATTCAAATTTCTATACCGCCCTTCTCCTTTCGGACTCAGGGCGGTGAACAGCCAAAATAAAACATTTATACATAAAGTACGATTAAAAATAGATTTAAAATAATTAAATTTTAAAATGTGTTACAAAAATGTGTTGAGACTGCAACTCCCAATGTTCTCAGCTAGCAAGGCCAAACAGTTAGCATCTCAGTCTCCAGTGTAGGGGGCCAATAACAGAATAATTGGAAGAATTCCAACAGAATAGTGTTGGAAGGGACCCTGGAGGACTTCTAGTCCAACCCTCTGCTCAAACAGGAAACCCTATACCTTTTCAGACAAATGATTATCCAACATCTTCTTAAAAACTTCCAGTGTTGGAGCATTCACAACTTCTGGAGGCAAGTTGTTCCACTGATTAATTGCTCTAACTCATGGGAAATTTCTCCTTAGTTCTAGGTTGGTTCTCTCCTTGATTAGTTTCCATCCCATTAACTTCTTGTCCTATCTTTAGGTCCTTTGGAGAATAGGTTGACCCCCTCTTCTTTGTGGCAGCCCCTTAGATTTTGGAACACTGCTATCATGTCTCCCCTAGTCCTTCTTTTCATTAAACTGGACATACCCAATTCCTGCAACCGTTCTTCATAGGTTTTAGCCTCCAGTCCCCTAATCATCTTTGTTGCTCTTCTGTGCACTCTTTCTAGAATCTCCACATCTTTTTTATATTCCAACAACCATACCTGGATTCAGTATTCCAAGTGTGCTCTTACCAAGGCGTTATAAAGTGATATTAACAGTTCATGTGATCTTGGTTTTATCCCTCTGTTAATTCAGTCTAAGACTGCGTTGGCTTTTTTGGCATCGATGTGAACACGTACAACTTTCGCTCTGGAAGGGTTAAAAAAAAAACCCTTCTGCATAAGCAGAACTCAGTCCAAAACCAGGAACTATTGTAGCGACTTCCAGCTGCAGCTTGTGAGTAAACTACTCAGGATTTCATGTGCTCCTGTTGTACGGCGTTTGTTAATGCTTTCTGCATCAACAGGAAGTCTCGCAAGTAGTTACAGGTGTCTTTGTTTGTAAGCCACCAAGGCATCAAAAGAATGTCATGTACATAAGGAGCGAATAATTCCTGCCTTTTTTTATTATTATTATTATCTCTTTCATTCATTAAACATGAAACTCAGTTTTATTTATTTATTTATTTATTAAATTTATATACCGCCCTATTCCTGAGGGACTCAGGGCGGTGAACAGCGAATGATAAAAATACATGTAATACAAACGTTAAAAAACCAATTAAAATATACTAAACACTCTGGTCCTAGATAATTCAAGACATCCCAGTTTAAAATAAAATCAAAAGCAATATAAAGGGAAAGTTAGGCCAGGCCGGCCTGCTGAAACAGGAATGTTTTGAGGGCACGGCGGAAAGTGCGCAGATCCGGAATCTTCTGTATCTCTGGGGGGAGCTCGTTCCAGATGGTGGGTGCCCCCACAGAAAAGGCTCTCCCTCTGGGGGCCGCCAGTCGACACTGTTTGGCTGACGGCACCCTGAGAAGCCCCTCTCTATGGGAGCGTACTGGGCGGTGAGAGGCTACTGGTGGCAGAAGGCGGTCTCGTAAGTACCCTGGTCCTAAGCCATGGAGCGCTCTAAAGGTGGTAACTAAGACCTTGAAGCGCACTCGGAAGACCACATTAATTGAACATTTAAAAATGTGTCACAAATACCATTGACTGGTGCTAATGGTTGATACGGTTTGCTGCCAGTGTCCTAAGTATTAACCAAGTATCTTCTTAAAGTAACTTCTGCGCTGTTCCAAGTAGCGCAGTTTTTTGCAGTTCCGCTGGTGTTATTGCAGGAAGCTGCAATTTCTTGATGTGTTTTGTAAAATTCTTGGACATGGTGCCAAGTGCCCCGATCAGTGGTGGGTTGCCTCCGGTTCGCACCGGTTCTATAGAACCGGTATTAAAACCGGCAGGAGGCTCCACCCACCAACCCCGACGTCATCAAAATGCTTCTGCACATGCACAGAAGAGCGCGTGTGCACACGAGCAAAGCAAGCATGCGCGCGCGGCCCCGTTGCGAACCAGTAGTAAAGGTAGGTAGAACCCACCCCTGGCCCCGATGACAATGGCTTTCACTGTTACATGTTTCATCCATAACCGTGTAGTTTCGATGGCCAGGTCGCGATATTGTGATTTTTTCCAGTTCTTTTTTTTTTTCAACTCTGGCATCTTCTGGTACAGCGATATCAATAAACTGTACGCTTTGGCCTTCAACAACCGTGATATCTGGTGTGTTGTGTTCCAAATGATGATCCGCCTGTATTCAAAAGTCCCACAAGATCTTCACTGTCTCATTTTCAGTAACTTTTTTCCACTTTGTGCTCCCATGACTTTTCAGATACAGGTATGTCGTATTTTATACATAATGATCAGTGGACTAATTTAGCAACTCGATCATATCTAGCTTTGTAATCAGTTTGCACTCACATTATTATTATTATTATTATTATTATTATTATTATTATTATTATTATTTATTGGTTAATCTTTAGTGAGATTCACAGCCTTTGAGGCTGGTTAATAGCTCAGCAGCTCGAGTCCTAACCTAGGAACTGTTAAGGTATCGTCGGAGGATGTAAGCTGTTCCGAGTAAGGTGGTTTTTTGTAGAATCAAAATGTTCAAGTCCGGCAATTTTAGAATTTCTAAATAGCGGGGTAGCCCTTTGGGTATTGCTCCAAAGGCTCCAAGTACAATCGGGACAACACACGATTTCTTTTTCCACAGTCGCTCAACTTCAATTTGCAAGTCCCGGTACTTTGTGATTTTTTCTTGCTGCTTATCTTCAATCCGTGCATCACCAGGTATTGCAATGTCAATGAACCATACTTTTTTCTTTTCAGCTATTGTTATGTCAGGTGTGTTGTGGACCAAGTGCCTGTCAGTCTGAATCCTAAAGTCCCACAAGACCTTGAGTTTCTCATTCTCTAAAACTTTCTCAACCTGATGTTCCCAGTGGTTTTTGCTGTACTCAAATCCAAACTTCTGTCACAATTTCCAGTGAATGATCTTAGCAACACGGTCATGGCGTTGTAGGTAGTCAGTTTGTGAAATTTTGCTGCACCCACTGATCAGGTGGTCGACTGTCTCATCTTTCTCATTGCAGAGGCGGCATTTGCTGTTGGTGGTAACATGTTGAATTTTTGCCTTCATACAGTTTGTGGCTAGGGCTTGTTCTTGAGCTGCCAAAATAAAGCTTTCTGTTTCTTTTTTCAGTACTCCTGATCTTAACCAGTTCCAAGTTAGTGTCTGGTCAGCTTTGCCTTCAATACTTTTCAAGTATTGGCCATGCAGAGCTTTGTGTTTCCAATTTTCAGCTCGCTGCTCAATTACTTCTTTCTTATATTCTGCTTTTATTATTATTATTATTATTATTATTATTATTATTATTATTATTATCATCATCATCATCATCATCATCATTATTAGGATTTCAACGTAAACTGGTCAATTTCCAGAGACAATCAGCTAATCCTGGTTGGCAACAGAACTGAAAGAGTTCGGTATCACCCAAGCAAAACAGTCTTGAATTTCCTAAAAGATCCAAGCCAAATCCATCAAGCACTGAGAATGGAGAAAGAGGTGGAGGGGAGGGAGGGATTCCAATGTGTTACCATAAAGGCCTTGAGAAAAATAAAATGTGCCAATCCTTTAACATGTTCCAGAGAAGCCATGCGGGTGATAGAATGGATGTCGAGCCATGTCTGACATGTGCAGCATGGCTAAGTAACTGAGTCACTCTATTGTTTAGTAAACAATTACCAGCAAAGCGCAGTCTGGGTCTTGACCTCCTGTTTACATGAAAGTGACGACTGCCTATCCTGTGTGGGCTGCAATTTTCTTCGCTCGTTCTTTCTTTCGGCAGGCCACTGTTTCTCATGGAAGCAGTTAACCCTTCCGTGTCAAAGGTGTTTCTGGCATTTGCCATCTCAACAAGAGGACGGAAGCCAGGTGGCTCCTTGCTACAGCTTACGCTTTAAGAAGATAATAGTATTGGGGAGAATATTAACTGCATCCAACTATCACAGATCCTAATTGGGCTTAAATGTACAGCATATGCAGCTGTGATATTTGCCTGCCTGCCTGATTGCCTGTCTGTCTGTCCATCTGTCAATCCATCCATCCATCCATCCACCTACCTACCTACCCACCTCTCATCCATCTATCTATCATCTATCTATCTATCTATCTATCTATCTATCTATCTATCTATCATTTTTCTTTTATCTCACTCTCTCTGTGTCATCTAACATCCATCCATTATCTATCTCTCTATCTATCTATCTATCTATCTATCTATCTATCTATCTATCGTCTATCTTTTATCTCTCTCTCTCTCTGTCATCTAACATCCATCCATTATCTATCTATCTATCTATCTATCTATCTATCTATCTATCTATCTATCTATCATGATCGTCTATCTATATCCATCTGTCCATCCATCCATCCATCTAGCTAGCTAGCTATCCATCCATCCACCTACCTACCATCCATCCATCCATCTACCTACCTACCTACCCACCTCTCATCTATCTATCTATCTATCTATCTATCTATCTATCTATCTATCATCTATCATGATCATCTATCTCTATACCTATCTAGCTAGTTAGCTACTAGCTATCCATCCATCTATCCACCTACCTACCCATCAATCCATCCATCCATCTACCTACCTACCTTTCATCTATCTAGCTATCTATCTGTCTATCTATCTACCTATCTATCATGATCATCTATCTCTATATCTATCTATCTATCTATCTAACTATCTATCTATCTATCTATTATGATCGTCTATCTATATCCATCTGTCCATCCATCCATCCATCTAGCTAGCTAGATATCCATCCATCCATCCACCTACCTATCTACCATCCATCCATCCATCTACCTACCTACCTACCTACCCACCTCTCATCTATCTATCTATCCATCCATCCATCATCCATCTATCTATTCATCTATCCATCCATCCATCCTTTATTTATTTACTTTAGGTCATCTCCTATCTCACAAAACATAAAAACATGCCAGAAACAGAGCAAAGTAAAAACAACTCGAATATCTATAGACAAAAGAAACGTAATACACACCTAACAATATAATCCAACCGAGCTCCTAATATCCCATCTGAAAAAAAATATATATGTCTTATTGGAAGAACCCTGAGAGCTGTGATTTCACACCAAAATATCTGTTAAGCTACATCCTTGCATTTGTGCAACATGTTAAGCTTAGTTAGATTTAACCTTGCGTTTTGCAGAACGGCTGGCCTCCAGAAGTTGCCAGCACCGGAGCTTTTTAAGAAGAGATTGGACAACCATTTGTGCGGCATGGTCTAGGGCTTGAGCAGGGGGTTGGACTAGAAGACCTTCAGGGTCCCTTCTAATTCTGTTATTCTGTTATGTTGTTCGGTGGCTTACCCTTTGGGGTAAAAGTGTAAAATGGATTGCATTTAGCAATCAGTTAAACATTTAACAAGCACATTTGTGATGCATTCCATATTTTATTCCATTTAGCCCCCCACCCCACCTCACCCCCAAGTCATTTGGAGTCAGCCAGCATGCAAATTTAATAATAAATAAATAATAAAAATCCGTCCTTTTCAAATACTTTTAACGTCAAAGGTCAGCTGTCCTGCATTATCGCCTTGGTTAAGCTTTACCTTCATCGTAATGCTCTTCTCAGAAATGATATTTCATCTTCTATAAATGAGAGAAAGTTTCTATTTTAAGGGAAAGTTGCCCAGGAAAAGCTTATTCAAAATTTACAGAACAGAACAGAACAGAACAGAACAGAAATCCCCTTCTAGCGCTGATAATGTTGCCTAGCAGAGTAATGAAACATCTGCAACTAAACAACCAAACTCAGAGAGCACCAAGACCCCTCATTTAAACCCTGAGATACAAAGAGTAGAATAGAATAGAATAGAATAGAATAGAATAGAATAGAATAGAATAGAATAGAATAGAATAGAATAGAATAGAATAATCTCTCCCTCCCTTTTTCTCTCTCTCTTCTCCCGCTCCCTCCCTCTCTCTCCCTCCTTCTCTCTTTCTCTCTCTCCCTCTTTTCTCTTCTCTCTCTCCCTCTTCCTCCCTCTCCCTCTCTCTCTCTCTTCCCCCTCTCTCCCCCTCCCTCCCTCCCTCTCTCCCTTCCTCCTTCTCTCTCTCTCCTCTCTCTCTCCCCCCTCCCCCTCTGTGTCTGTGTGTGATTGTGTGTATGACTGTCCAAGATTCTGGATAAGTAAGGGTGAGTTTGAAGGTCTGGAGAAGGCATTGTTTTTTCAACTTCAACACAAAAAAAAAAAAAAATCCCCTGGCTGATAAATCTTAGTTACATTAAAAAAAAAAAAATCTTTCCTCTGCTTTGGTGGTCTGGGGAGTTTATATAATCAAAAGGTTAAAGCCCTTCTTTGTTGCTGTTTCCCTGTTCATTAGTACAGTAGAAAACAATAAAACAAGGCTGCCAGAAGAGACCCCGATAATAACTGAGTCAACAGCTGAAAGCGTTTTTTTTTTATCATTTTGTGCATGGCTTTTACAACCCTGTGAACTACATTGGAGCTCAACGCAACAACCGATTCTCTCAGGGGGAACATTCATTATTAACGCAACAATTGGCGAGGAAAAGATGGCAGCCCGGTGGTATTTACGGTAGTAGCCAAAATTGTGGAAACCTTTTGGGAAAAGTGTATTTTTGAAGTTTGATGGCTAATAATTGATCTAGTGGCCCCGTCAGTAGTGATGGGAGGGGAGATCCTTACTCCCTCAGAAAGGGTCCGCAATCTGGGGATCCTCCTGGATTCACAGCTATCCCTAGCTGCTCTATGTAGAGCCTTGATAGTACAGGGGTTTAGTGCACCCTGTTATTAACACAGCTGCCTGCAATTTCTGCTGGTTCGAATCTCTCCAAGGCTCAAGGTTGACTCAGCCTTCCATCCTTTCTAAGGTAGGTGAAATGAGGACCCAGTTTGTGGGGGCAATAAGCTGACTTTGTATAAATATACAAAAGGATGAAGGCTATTGCTTAATGCATTGTAAGCCGCCCTGAGTCTCCGGAGAAGGGCGGCATATAAATCAAATTAAAATAAAAAAAAAAAAAAAAAATTGACGGCCGTGACCAGGGGGGGCCTTCGCACAGGTACGCCTTGTGTGCCAGTTGCGCCCTTTCCTAGATTGGGATGCCCTTGCCACGGTCACTCATTCCAGGGGAAGGATACTGCAAAATCTCCATTCCTACCCCACTCTGGGGCCAGCCACAGGTAGTATTTGCCAGTTCTCTGAACTACTCAAAATTTCCGCTACCGGTTCTCCAGAACCTGTCAGAACCTGCTGAATTTCACCCCTGCTTCTTGTCCAACCCCCTGCTCAAGCAGGAAACCCCATACCGTTCCAGAAACTATCCAGTCTTTTCTTAAGACATGATCACAAGACAACGGTTGCTTAAGCCTAACCCAGTTCTGCTTGTGCAGATTAGAAGTCAGCTTTTTGCCGATCTTTCTCCATAAGCCACTTCCTGCAATCTTCTTAGCTTGGTGTCACAGTGTATCTGGCATCAAGCAGAACAGAACATGAGGGTTGGGGAGCTTCTTGGCACACGCCAGGCTGGCATGTATCCGCATAAGCGTGAAAAAAAAAAAAACAACCCAGCTCCTTGAGCAAACAAATATGAATGACACGTCCGCGCCTATCTTTGGGATGGTGCAGCATCAGAAAAAAGTTCAACCTTGTGCACGAAAGAAGCTGAAATGAAAATTGAGCCTTGAATTATGCAGTTGGGAAGGTCTACATTTTGGCAAAGTCTGCCCTTACTGAGTTCACACTCTCTAGGATTTTGCCAAGTGTGCCCGCCAACAAGGACGTCGAAATAGGAGGGTTGCAATTGTCAGGGCCGCTCTCACTTGGCCCTGCCATGTTGCAGAATATTATTGGCCTGGACTGGAAGTATGTGTGCGGGTGGGCTGGGAGGTGTGGGAGGGGGAGAAGGGGAGAGGATGCATTTAAACTTTGATCTCTCATCCAGTTAATCTGAAATACTTCTGTGTACATCCAGTTAATTCAACCAAAACCCAAATCGGTGGTACAGCCTACAGTGCTGCTGGAAAGGGGGAGGGATGACTGTGAATGAGAAATCCGCATGGCAGCCATGTCATTTGAAAGACACCTTCCATATGGTGTCCATATTTCCATATTTCAGTCTAATAATAGACCTTTTTTTTTTTTTTTTTGCCTGCTTTCGCGTTGGCTGTGGAGTCCTCCGGGGAAAGTGAGGAGGGCCGAATCTGGAGATCCACCAGAGATGGAGACTCTTAGGATAGGCCAAGAAGGAGAAAGACCATAGCAAGTTAGAATATGAAAACAGGACGGTCCTGTCATGTCTATACCATGTTTTCCTGAAAATAAGACTTGTCTTATATATTTTTTGCCACAAAACAAAGGCACCAGGTCTTACTTTGGGGGGCAGATGTCGTCCACTGACTCACCTCACTTACACGGCCTCCTTTTCGCTGTCAGAGGCCTTCAGGAACTTCTTCGGCAAAGCCATGGTGGTGCAGTGGTTAGAGTGCAGTGCTGCAAGCTATTTCTGTTGACTGCCAGCTGCCTGCAATTTGGCAGTTCGAATCTCACCAGACTCAAGGTTGACTCAGCCTTCCATCCTTCCGAGGTTGCTAAAATGAGGAGCCAGATTGTTGGGGGGGCAATAGGCTGACTCCCTGCTGTAACAAAATCCATGGACTTATTCTGCGGTAGTGCCCAGCTCTTTGATTCATCGTTGGACCTCATGGTCCAAACAGTGCCGCAAATATTTTCAGAATTGACATTCTCTCCTGTGGAGGTGGGCACAATCAAACAGTGGAATAATTAAGAGTTCCCACGTGCTTTAAAACTGACTCTGCTCTATGCAGTTTGCCATGATTAATGAATGCGTTTCGATAGGCAAATCTGAAACTATTATTGTGCTTTCCCGTTTGAAATTGCTAAATGGATTTTGCCAAAGGAAGGTGGGTTGTCCCTCAGTCGGCAAGCTGCAGTTAATTTGTGAGTGGGATGGGATGGAGAAAACAGATCTGTTCCTTTTGTCGACTGATGGATGTCATGCGCATGAATTAAAATTCTCTCCTGCGAAGCATGTAGTTCAGCAGTGCATTGCCACCTACTAGAATAACAGAGTTGGGAGGTCATCTAGTCCAGCCCTCTGCTCAACCAATACTATTTCAGACAGATGTTCATCCAATCTCTTCTTAAAAACCTCCAATGATGGAGCACCCACAATTTCTAAAGGTGAGCCATTCCACTGGGTGTTAAACTCAATGCCCAGGGGCCGGATCTGGCCCGCAGGGTGCTTAGATCTGGCCCTTGAAACAGTGAAGGACTGGCCTGCAGTGCCTCCACCAGGAAAAATGGAGCTCACGAGGGCTGCGAGTGGCTCTCCCGAGCTCCATTTTCACTGGCAGAGGGTTGCAGGAGGCTGTCCCAGCCGAAAACGGAGCTCAGGAGGCCATTTTTGCTGGTAAAGAGCCTGGGCCACCATAGGCACCTCCCTGACAGGAGTGATATCATGCTAGCCATGCCCCCCCCACCGCCCGAGGTCAAGCACAACCCTGATGTGGCCCTCAATGAAATTGAGTTTGACATCCGTGTTCTAATTCCATACATTTCTTCTTGTTCTACCTTGAGGTATTTTTGAGGTGTTTTTCATTCTCCTTTGAATGACCTAACTATTGGGTTTGGGCCCTTGTGCTCTTAATTATCTCTGAGACAACCCAAATCCTGAGCAGGACTAAATAGACAAAAAGAAAAAGGACTGAATTTGAAGTGTTATGAGAAAAGCTGCAAAGAAGGGCACTTTAGCATGAACTGAATTCCGAGGCTCCCTCAGTGTCGTAAACAGGAAGCCTCCAAATATACCCGTGTTTCCCCGAAAATAAGACCCTGTCTTATATTTTTTTGAACCCTGAAATAAGCACTTGGCCTTATTGCCATGCGCTCAAAAGCCCGACTGGGCTTATTATCAGGGGATGTCTTATTTTGGGGAAAACAGGGTAGCAAGAATTTTTGACCATATTTTGAAGTAATCCACTTCAGCATCTGAAGAAGAAAGCTCATGTCAGAGAATTAGATTTAGGATCTAGAATTTCAGAGCTGCGCGACAGAACTGGAAGACAACGTGAAATGTTGAAATGTTGAAACTTGAAATGTTGAAGTGGGATTGGGTTACCTGAGGGATTGCCATCTCCCAATGGTTTCTACCTATCGAAATTGGTCTGACAGGTTGGGCATGCTATGGGACTGTCAACCAAGGAATGTTGGCTGCAGGAGACTAGGAGAAGTGCTTTCTCTGCTACAAAATGTACTTTCTGGCACATTCTCCCTCAGAGATCAGGATGACCCCAACCTTGATGGCCTTTCATAAGGCCTTGAAGACCTGGTTATGTGCCCTGGTCTGGGGCCCTGAGTGTGTGAAGGGCCCATTTCCTGGCTGCACTGATGTCTATGATAGCATTTTTTTTTCCTCAACGGATGGATGGATGGATGCATGGATGCATGGATGCATGGTGATAGATGGATGGAGAGAGATGGATGGATGGAGAGAGAGGGGGGGTGGATGGATAGATGGATGAATGGATGGAGAGAGATAACTAGATGGATGGATGGATGGATGGATAGAGATGGATGGATGAATAGATAGATAGATAGATAGATAGATAGATAGATAGATAGATAGATAGATACAGACAGACAGACAGACAGACAGACAGACAGACAGACAGACAGACAGATAGAAGGATGGATGGATGGATGGATGGATGGATGGATGGATGGATGGACAGAGGTAGGTAGGTAGGTAGGTAGATTGATTTGTACTATGTTGTAACATCTTTTAATTGTTTTATGACTGTTCGCCACCCAACATCACTTGTAAAATGGGGCATCATTCAACAACTGTCTTGCTTAGCCACAGAAATTTTGGGCTCAGTTGTGGTTGTAAGTCCAGAACTACCTGTATTCTTTCTTTTGCGTAGCTTATTATAAGACAAGATCTCTTCTTCAAGCGATTCCACTGGATGCTCACTCTTCATCTTCCTATTCCAACCTCTGCAAACAACAGCAGTGGATTCGGTAGAACGATCCAGAAATACTCTTCTGTTTCACCGGTTGAAAAGAGCATTGTGAAGTCAATGTAACCCCCGTTAATTATGCCTTTTAAAAACTTATGCTCCCCCCCCCTCTAAACCCCTTCTACATCCCAGCAGAGATGTAGCTTGAAAGGTTCTCCCCTCTTTGATTTAAATCATTTGATTTATGGACTAGCAGGTCTTTTGTTTTCAATTCAAATAATGCATTTTGCTTATGCAAGAGAGAGAGAGAGAGACAGAGAGAGTGTGTGTGTGTAGAGGGAGGGAGGGAGGGAGGGAGGGAGGGAGGGAAAGAGAGAAACAGAGGAAAAAACAGATGTTATTTGCTACTTGATTGGTTCAGTGTAACTATTGGGGCCATCGCCGCCTGATTTGTTTTATAATTAAAGCTTTTTGCAATTTGCTTTTCACCTCCCTTGCTCCGCCACCGATTCCCACGTGCCATTTTTCTCCCTTTCCTCGGCACCAAGATTGACTGAAGGTTCACGCAAGTCATGGCTCGGGGGGGCACCGTAAAAGCATGGCTGACTGTTTTGACATGGTTTGTTTTGGAGTGACAACCTCTGAGAATTATCTCAGCTTTCCTTTTGATGGTGACTAATTGAATTATTTTATTATACCGCATGTTTTAGTAGCGAGAGGTGAGGGGGGTCACCTTGTCCCCGAATCAGAGACTCCAGTGTTGTGCTGCAGTGAAAGGCAGCTAAAAGTGGTACCAGTTGAACTTGTGCGAATAGAAGGTCATGTGCGCTCATTGCGCGATAGTTTGGCAGTTCTGCATATAAACGCACATGAAAGCATCTTCTGGCCTTAGGACTGTAGGATTCCTACTCAGGGAACGTCTACCAGACATCTTTGGAGTCTGCCAGCAAGAGGAGGGTTTCCCAACCTTGGCAACTTTAGGACAAGTGAACTTCACGTCCCAGAATTCCCCAACCAGCCAGCCCCTCAAGAGTGTTGGGGTCAGAGGTGGGGTTCACTTACCTTCCCTACTGGGTTAGCAAAAGTGAGCGCACACGCACATACGCTTTGCTCACATACACCATTTCTGCGCACGCGCAAGGCCTTCTACTGCACATGTGCAGTAGTCGCACATTACATCCGGGCGGGTGGGCAGAGCCTCCCACAGTCTCCGCTACAGGTTCGTGCGATCTGGAGAGAACCGGCTGAATCCCATCACTGGTTGGGGTTTACTTTCATATGTTGTATCTTATTTTATTTTATAACTCAATAAAAATGTTAAAACTTGGAAGCGTGTTGGGGTTTTGGAGATGAAAGTGCCATCCAGTTTGTGGGATTCTATGGGAATTCCACTATGTATTCTAAATGGTCTGTGATGTGTGTGTATCAGTGGTGGGTTGCTCCTGGTTTGGCCCGGTTCGGGCAAGCCGGTAGTAGTGATGATGTGACGTCAGGGAACCGGTTCTCTATGACTATGAGCTGGGCCCTCCCGCCCGCCTCCACATTATACCTACCTTTATTTGTCGTTTTTTAGCCCAGCTGATAGGTGCGGCAGAGTGGATTGCTGCGCCTCAGTTGGGCAGAAATCTAATGCGCTTGTGCGGCGCGCAGGTTTGGTACGTATGTGAGCGAAGAGAGCATGCATGCAACGATCGCACGCAAAGCGTGTGCACGAAGAGAATCGGTGGTAACACCGGCTGGAACCCACCATTGGTGTGTATGTGTGTAGATAGATAGATAGATAGATAGACAGACAGACAGACAGACAGACAGACAGACAGACAGACAGACAGACAGACAGACAGAAGCTAACATCACAATATAAAGAAAATAATGCTTTATTAGGTTGGCTAAGGTTGCCTGACTCCCAGAAGCTCTTGAAGGTTGGATGGAACCCACCATTGGTGTGGATAGATAGATAGATAGATAGATAGATAGATAGATAGATAGATAGATAGATAGATAGATAGATAGGCAGGCAGGCAGGCAGGCAGGCAGGCAGGCAGGCAGGCAGACAGACAGACAGACAGACAGACAGACAGACAGAAGCTAACATCACAATATAAAGAAAATAATGCTTTATTAGGTTGGCTAAGTTTGCCTGACTCCCAGAAGCTCTTGAAGGTTGGATGGCCTGGCTATTCGAACTATTATTATATCAATCCAAGTTTCACAAACTTTTTGGGATTTGCACATCATTGGCTTAAAAAAACCACCAATTGTTTGGCCGAGAAGAACAAATATCCACAATGATAATTCCTAATGCTTTTCTTTAAAAGATCGTTACTTTCCTTTCCCCATTCATTTCTTTTCCCGACTCAACAACTTTTCCTTCAACGCTAATCTTCTTTCCCCAAGGAATCTTTCGAATTACGTCCTAATGTTGTGGTTTTTCGTTGCCTATTAATAAAAGATGGCTTTGTCTTCTCTTTTCTTCCCCCACACCCAAGGACAAAACGACATTGGAGAACCTGACTCAACAGCTGGCAGTCAAACAGAACGAAGATGGGAAGTTTAGCCACGCGATGATAGATTTCAACATGAGTGGAGACTCCGATGGTCAGTAGCTCGACCTTTGGTCTTCTTTCCAGCCCTGCCTGGGCACACACAATCCGTGAAGAAACAGCCTTGAGATCTTTTGCTCCTTAAGCATGGAAAGAAACATTAACTTTGCAAAGATGGGGGCGGGATGCTTTCGATCTGTGGATTATTATTATTATTTTCTTCTTCTTACTTCCTTGGCTGAGTCTGAATCCAGGCAAAAGACACGTTTGGCACTGTAACACAGCGAAGAAAGAATTAAACATAAATAGTCTAGACTCTAGATGTCTGTGGAGATTCTCAGTCATCCAAGTCGCGGCTGTCCCGAAGGTGCTTTTTCAAGAGGTGACTGGAGAATGGTGGAGATGAGGGATATGACAGAATCACAGAGTTGGAAGGGATTTTGGAGCAGGGGTGAAATGCTCCTGATTCGGACCGGCTCTCCCGATCCGGTAGCGATGGAGGCGGGTGGTTCGGAGAACTGGTAGCAAAAATCCCTGCCCCCCCCCCAACCCCATGCCCAGCTGAGCAACGCGATCATCAGAGGCTTTTTTTTCTTTTAAAAGCCTCTGATAATCCAAGCTGAGCCGCGCGATCATCAGAGGCTTTTTTTCTTTTAAAAGCCTCTGATGATCCAAGCTGAGCCGCCTGATCGGGAGAGGTTTTTTTTCTTTTAAAAGCCTCTGACGATCCAAGCTGAGCCACGCGATCATCAGAGGCTTTTTTTCTTTTAAAAGCCTCTGATGATCCAAGCTGAGCCGCCTGATCGGGAGAGGTTTTTTTTCTTTTAAAAGCCTCTGACGATCCAAGCTGAGCCACGCGATCATCAGAGGCTTTTTTTCTTTTAAAAGCCTCTGATGATCCAAGTTGAGCTGCCTGATCGGCAGAGGCTTTTTTTCTTTTAAAAGCCTCTGACGATTCAAGCTGAGCCGCCTGATCGGCAGAGGCTTTTTTTCTTTTAAAAGCCTCTGATGATCCAAGCTGAGCCGCCTGATCGGGAGAGGTTTTTTTTCTTTTAAAAGCCTCTGACGATCCAAGCTGAGCCACGCGATCATCAGAGGCTTTTTTTCTTTTAAAAGCCTCTGATGATCCAAGCTGAGCCGCCTGATCGGCAGAGGCTTTTTTTCTTTTAAAAGCCTCTGATGATCCAAGCTGAGCCACGCGATCATCAGAGGCTTTTTTTCTTTTAAAAGCCTCTGATGATCCAAGCTGAGCCACGCGATCATCAGAGGCTTTTTTTCTTTTAAAAGACTCTGACGATCCAAGCTGAGCCGCCTGATCGGCAGAGGCTTTTTTTCTTTTAAAAGCCTCTGATGATCCAAGCTGAGCCGCGCGATCATCAGAGGCTTTTTTTCTTTTAAAAGCCTCTGACGATCCAAGCTGAGTTGCCTGATCGGCAGAGGCATTTAAAAGAAAAAAAGCCTCTGCCGATCAGGCAACTCAGCTGGGATCGTCAGAGGCTTTTGAAAGCATTTTTCTATGCTTACTTTTAAAAATGGTTTTAAAAGTAAAAAAAAAAAATTGGCCACGCCCACCCAGTCACATTACCACCACCCCCCACCAAGCCACGCCCACAGAACCGGTAGTAACAAATTTTAGATTTCACCACTGCCTTGGAGGTCTTCTAAGCCAACCCCCTACTCAAGCAGGAGACCTTCTACCATTCTGGACAAATTGCTGTGTATATAAGGGTGTATGAGTGTGTGTGGGGGGGGGGGAAGGGTCCTAGGGATCCTTGGTGCTCTCTGAGCTTGCTTGTTTTCTTGTAGACATTTCATTATTTTTTTTTATTATTTTTTTTTTTTAATTTGATTTATATGCCGCCCTTCTCCGGAGACTCAGGGCGGCTTACAATGCGTTAAGCAATAGCCTTCATCCTTTTGTATATTTTTATACAAAGTCAGCTTATTGCCCCCACAAACTGGGTCCTCAATTTACCTACCTTAGAAAGGATGGAAGGCTGAGTCAACCTTGAGCCTGGCGAGATTCGAACCCTGCAGTAATTGCAGGCAGCTGGTCTTAATAACCTAATTACCCTAACTAGGTAAAGTCATTACTGCTAAAGGTGTTTTTTTTTCAGGAGGCAACTGGACTTTCTTGTTTTTTTCTTTTGAAGCCCTTTCGCTTCTCATCCAAGAAGCTTCTTCAGCTCTGACAGGATAGTGGGGAATGGAAGGATTTACAGAATGGAATGGAATGGAATGGAATGGAATAGAATAGAATAGAATAGAATAGAATAGAATAGAATAGAATAGAATAGAATAGAATAGAATAGAATAGAATAGAATAGAATAGAATAGAATAGAATTCTTTCTTGGCCAAGTGTGATTGGACACGCAAGGAATTTGTCTTGGTGCGTACGCTCTCCGTGTACGTAAAAGAAAAGATACATTCGTCAAGAATCATAAGGTACAACACTTAATGATAGTCATAGGAAAACAGTCAATAGAAATCGTAAGGATACCAGCAACAAAGTTACAGTCATACAGTCATAAGTGGGAGGAGATGGGTGATAGGAACGATGAGAAGATTAATAGTAATGATTTCCATGAATGGGCCCAATTCTTTTTTTGAAGACAGCCAAGCAAAGCTGATAGCAAATTCCAAAGTCTGATTACAAAATAAATAATTCTGAAGACGTTTTCACAAATCCAGGTGGGATGTATCTTCCCTGGGATGTCAATGATGGGAGGAAAAATACCATGAAATAATATTTGTTCCTTGCCTAATCTCTCTTTTCACCCAAATTTTTAGGAAGTGCCGGAGTCTCAGAATCTCGGATTTACCGAGAATCCAGAGGGCGCGGGAGCAACGAGCCGCACATCAAGCGTCCGATGAACGCCTTCATGGTGTGGGCGAAAGACGAACGGCGGAAGATCCTGCAGGCTTTCCCTGATATGCACAACTCCAACATCAGCAAAATATTGGGTAAGGGGAGGAAACAGGATGGCCAGATGTGTAGCTTGTCAGGTTTCGAGGTCGTCTCAAATTAATTGCATTTCAAACAAAGTCTTTGATGAAAAACTCCCATTTATTAAGCACGACATTCTAACTCCGACTCCATCGCAGCCAACACTGACTTCCAGACCCAAAACCCTCCCTTTCCTTTCCTCACTCCTCTGCACTCATTGGCCATCTTCCAAGTCACTCTACCCCTAATCTACTGCTCCAGCTCAAAGGAATTTCCCCCCTCCCATCCCATCTCCTAGGGGATATTATCTCCAGGGAAAATAAGTAGGTGAAAAGTCAAACGTCCCTTTCCAGATGCCTCCTCTTCTCCTTCTTATGTCAGCACTAGAGTAAATGCAGCTTGAAGTGCTGACATAGCTCTTAATGCAGGGGTGTCAAACTCAAGGCCCGGGGGGGGGGGGGGGTGGATCTGGCCTACGGAGTGCTTAGATCTGACATGCGGGACTACCCTGAAAATAGCAAAGGACCGGCCTGTGGTGCCTCTGCTTCGCTGACAGAGGGTTGCAGGAGGCCATCGCAGCTGAAAACGGATCTCGCACCAGCACCTCTGACACAAGTGATGTTGAGCTGACCACCCTGGCCACACACACACGCCCCCCTCCCCCCGCCCCTGAGATCAAACACAATCCTGATGCGGCCCTCAATGAAATCTAGTTTGACACCCCTGTCTTAATGCATTTGTTTCCTTTGAGCATAAACGTATTTGTTGAAAGCATTATTTCCAGATTAATTTTCAGTATATCTGTAGTAGAATTTTCAGCAGAATAGAGTACAGTTTGGAGGAAGTGTTGGGTAATGCAAAATTCAGTATGATGATTCAGCAGTGATGGGCAGAAGGGACTAGCTGTCGTCTGCTTGCAGGAAAGGTGGCTTTGGTCAGTTCCACATTCCAGAATCCAGTTGCTTTCCCTCTGTGTCCAGCTATCAGATTCTCAGCAGCCCTGACCTTTAGCTGCTGCCATTGAATGCCAGGTTGAACTGTAATCGGACCTCTCTCATCCAGGATCTGGATCGTGGATAACAGGACCAAACTGGCATGTATAACAAAAGTCTGATGGGGCTTGGAGTGGGGATTGTCCTCTCAGAGATGGACAGTGGAATGGAGGCATGCCTGTTGTCTCCAAGAAGACTCTTCTGCAGGGGTGGGATTGAAAAATCTTAGCAATAGGTTCTCTGCCTGGTTGCTGGGTGGGTGTGGCCATGGTGGGCGTGGCCTACTCAGCCTCCAGCACCACGGTGGGGGGGTGTTTTCACCCTCCGCAAGCTACAGAGGCTTTCCTCGAGCCTCCAGGAGGGTGAAAACTGCCTTCCCTGGGCTCTGGAGGCCAGAAATAGGCCCGTTTCCAGACTTCTGGGAGGCCCATTTTTTGCCCAAATTGGTCCGAACCGGCTGAATCCCACCCTTGCTCTTCTGGCTTTCAGAGACATTGCATCACAAATAATCAAGATGTGAGACCATGTTTGTAAAACTGGCCCTCAGGGAACAGGCAGGGCCGGTGCTACTGTCCCAGCTTACTCATTGTGTAGAACAGTGGAGACTTCTCTGCTAAAGTCGTCATCATCATCATTATTTCCGCAGGGATAATGGTCCAAATGTAATCTCGAGGTGGAACACAACCAGATCTTCTTCCCTAAGGCCACTCACACCATTCTCCCAATAGTGCATGCCATTCTCCAAAATACCGGTTGCCCTCATTTTACAACAGTTTGTTCACTGACCGTTCGAAGTTACAACAAGCACTGAAAAAAGTGACTTAGGACCATTTTTTCACACTTACGACCATTGCCCCTATCCCCTTGATCACATGATCAAAATTCGGACACTTGGCAACTGGCATGTATTGATGACGGTGGCAGTGTCCTGGGCTCATGTGATCACCTCTTGAGTGTATGGGGAAACCAGATTCACGTAACAACCGTATGAGGAACTTAACAATTGCAGGGGTCCACTTAACAACTGTGGCAAGAAAAGGTCGTAAAATGGGTCAAAACTCACTTAACAACTGTCTCCCTTAGCACCAGAAAATTTGGACTCAATTGGGGTCACAAGTTGAGCGCTACCTGAATTACACACCATTCTCAAAAAAGTGTGCTTTGTTTTCCAAATAGTGCGCGCCCTTCTCCAAAGTTTGTTTGTTTGTTTTTTTTAATTTGATTTATATGCCGCCCTTCTCCGGAGACTCAGGGTGGCTTACAATGCATTAAGCATTCTTTGTTTGTTTTATTTTGTCAAGCACGTATGAGATAATAAATATAAATATGATTTGAATACATGAAATGAATACAAATAAAGGGGACATTAGGACAGGGACGGAAGGCACGCTGGTGCTCTTATGCATGCCCCTTACAGACCTCTTAGGAATGGGGTGAGGTCAACAGTAGATAGTTTAAAGTTTTGGGGGTTTGGGGAAGAAACCACAGAGTCAGGTCGTGCATTCCAGGCATTGCCCACTCTGTTGCTGAAGTCGTATTTTCTGCAATCGAGTTTGGAGCGGTTTACCTTGAGTTTGTATCTATTGTGTGCTCGTGTATTGTTGTGGTTGAAGCTGAAGTAGTCATTGACAGGTAGGACATTGTAGCAGATGATTTTGTGTACTACGCTTAGGTCAGACCGAAGGCAGCGTAGTTTTAAGTTGTCTAAGCTCATAATTTCAAGTCTGGTGGCATACGGTATTCTGTTGCAAGCAGAGGAGTGGCGGGCATCCTTCTGACGATGCTTCAGAAGGCTTTGGAGACCTTCTGAAACCTTGCAAGAAGGCCACATTCATCATTCTCCAAATAATGTGCCACAATCAGATGCATATGACAAGTTTTTAAATAAAGAAGAACTAAGGAGAAATTTCCTGACAGCTAGAACAATTAATCAGTGGAACGACTTGCCTCCAGAAGTTGTGGATGCTCCATCACTGGAAGTTTTTAAGAAGAGATTGGACAACCATTTGTCTGAAACAGTATAGGGCTTTTTCCTGCCTGAGCAGGGGGCTGGACTAGAAGACCTCCAAGGTCCCTTCCAACTCTGTTATTCTGTGTTCTGTAAAGAATGCAACCTATCTCTTGACAACCGCCTCGTAATTCTCATTCATTCATTGGCACCGAGATGCAGATCCGCCTATCCCTCCTCGGAACCGTTGGCTTTTTATAAACCTTATAAACTCCCTGAATAATTATTTTCAAAGAGTTTTGTTTTCTTCTAATCTTCGCATTCCAATGCATAATCCCAAATTCTCTCCCAAGTATTATGTCAATATCTCCTACCGAATGCGAAATCCAGCCATTGAAGAAACGCTTTTAAGAGCAGGATTAACCGTTAGCTATTGATTTCATGCCAAACAGATTCACAGAATCCCGCATCCGAGCTCGATGGCGGGTCGTAGAGTTTTAACAGGGCGCCTGAATTGATTAGATTAGTCAGAAGAAAGTGAGATAAGGCGAGAGTACATTTGTTTTGGGGATGATAAAATTTATATATGCCAGCCAAGAGGATTTAAAACCTGGTTATGGCCACAAGATTAGGCCTGTGATTCAAGAGGCATACAGTTTGGTCCACTCTCGCTTAAAGAGTGCTCTTGATTAAACTTTCCTTACTCAAGTAATCGTCTTCCGAAATTGGTCTGAGGAGACAGAGTGCCCCCTCCCTCCCGTTCCCCCAATTGTTATATATATAAAAACAGAGGTGGGAGTCACTTACCTTTCCTACTGGTTTGCAAATGTGAACGTGCGCACGCGCGCTCTAGCTTCACTCACACGCGCCACCTCTGTGCATGCGCATGGCCTTCCGCGCATGTGCAGCAGTGGTGGGTTGCCACCGGTTCAGACCGGTTCTATAGAACCGGTAGTAAAACTGGCGGGAGGCTCTGCCCACTGACCCTAACATCACAGAAGTGATCTGTGCATGCATATCATTGCAAACCGGTAGTAAAGGTAAGTAGAACCCACCCCTGACGTGCAGTACTCACGCATTAAGTCAGGGTGGGTGGGCGGAGTCTCTTGCAGTCGCCACTGCTGGTTCGCCCGAACCGGCTGAATCCCACCTCTGTATAAAAGCACAAATGGGTCTCAAGGTTTCCCCGATCTGAACCGATTGTTTTAGATAACAACTGCCGAGTGGTCGGCGGCTAATTCATTCTGCTTAAAATAGGCGTTTGAACCAGACTGACATTTTGAATAGAAACGTCTCTGGAGGGTCTGTGTTGACATTTTAAAGGGCTTCTAAGCATTTTATAATAACCTCCAAATCTGGTTTTAATAAGCCATTTCAGCTGAATACTTTTAAAAAAAAAAAAAACCATAAGGAATCGTCTTTTACTGTTTCGCCCTGGATTTGGGCTGGGAAATGAGGAGAAAGAATGCAACTGGAACTTTCAGCGGCATCTTTGTCTGATTAAATATACAGTAGGTGGACTATAATGTACAAATTCGTTCCAGATTCTAGGAGGGGTGAGAGCCCTAGTCAGCCCTCAGCTTCCTCCTGTTGAAAGAGTGATGAGGTTTGCAAACCTGGAAGCGAGATTTCTTGTTTTATTGTTGTTATTATTTGAACTTTGGTGTCGAAAGGGAAATTTCCTGCCTCTTCGGCAAGGAAGAAAAAGGAAGGAAGAGGAATCAGATGCATGTCCAGATAACCCTCGACTTAACGACCACAATTGAGCCCCATGTTTCTGTTGCTCAGCGAAACAGTTGTGAAGTGAGATTTGCCCAGTTTTACGACTTTTCCTGCCACAGTTGTTTAAGTGAATCACTGCAGCTGTTAATATAGTAACAAGATGGTTAAAGGAATTTGGCTTCCCCATTGACTTTGCTTGTCAGAAGGTCGCAAAAGGTGGGTCGTATGACCCCGGGACACGGCAAACATCATAAATACGAGTCAGTTGCCAAGGTTCTGAATTCTGATCATGTGACCATGAGGAAGCTGAAATGGTCATAAATGTGAAAAACGGTCAAAAGAAGAAGTAGGCGTCACATACTGTAACAACTGGTTCGCCTGGAAACGAAAATGTGATTACGGTTTGCTCGTTTGTGCGCGGCATTGAAAAACCGGCGATTATATATGACGTGATAGCGCCAGGGCAGATGGGTGGGCCCAACTGCTGGTCGGAACTACCGGTTCGCCCGAACTGGTCTGAACCGGCAGTAGCCCATCACTGGTCACAAGTCACTTTTTTCAATGCCGTTATAACTTTGAACGGTTGCTAAAATGAACCGTTGTAAATCAAGGACTACCTTTATCACAGAAGACTTTTCTGATCTGTCAAAAGCCAGTTGTTGATTTTTATTTTTATTTTAAAACTCAGCAGGGAAAAGTTGATAACTGGAAAGGTTGAGAGAGGCTCACAAATATTGAGGTCTTTTTTTTTTCCAAGACATATTTTTCTTTCTTCTTTTCTTCTCGGCTTACATCAAGTGTCTGAAGTCGACACGATGTGTTTTTCTGAGGAAGCACCACAAACACTATACGTGCTTGCATGTAAAACTCTTGATTTGAAGAATGTAAAAAAAAGTCTTTTGCTGAAGAGAGAATAACTGTCTTGCTTAGCAAACGGACATTTGGGGCTCAGTTGTGGCCATCAGAGGAAAAAGACCTGTACAGTGTTTTTGTAGGATTTGTTTTATCTGCTTTGTTTTAAACTAGAGATGGTAAAATAGGAGAATTTTACTTTTTAAAACGAAGTACATAAATAAAATGAGTCATTCCAGTTAAACCTGTTCAATGACCCAATCTTAATTTGATTCTCAGTAACTAATCCCTTCATTTATAGGCTCCAGTTTAGCAGACGTGCAATGCAACAACAGACAATGTATGAATTTGAATCGCTATTGTTTAACAAATTAATCCGTAATTATTGCACGCACGGCATACGTTACTTAAATTTTACATACATCAAGGGACTTTCTGCAAAATGTATGCAATGAATATAAATTTTAAATTTTACACCATGTGAATTACTGTTTAGTGGAAATTTGGCTTAGACAGAACCTACTTCCCCGATAAATCCATAAAAACGATCTTTTACTGTAAAGACATCATTTTAATAACTCTTCATGCACTAAAATTTAGAAAGGAGAATTTAACCATTTGCGGTAATTACTTTGCAGTGGTTTCAGTGTATTCTTATTTACTAGAAAAGGCCTTTGGGATCCCAGAAGGATCTCTGTATTTCACTTTGCAGTGCAACAGGCTTCCTTTTTGCTTTTGCTTTTTTTAACAAATAAAATACTGTAAAAAAAAAAAAAGTTAGCCAGGTGTTGTAAAACATTGGCGTTGTATATGTACGGATCCAAGCAATGTGGTACTTTAGTAGTCGATAGATGGAAATTTTGTACAGCTTTTCTGGTATGGAACCCTGTCTGCTAATACCGTAACTGTCATCATATTATGATTATTATTTTACATAAGACACTGAATCATGAACCAAGCAAGTGTCCTGGGCTCACACAATATTCTGAATCACAAAAAAGTGTAAGCCAAATTGAAACTAACCAAGATTTATGCCTCACTGGCTGAGGAATTCTGGGAGTTGAAGTCTGTACAGCTTAAAGTTGCCAAGCTTGAGAAATAGTGATCTAGTCCTTGATTTACGACCACGACTGAGCTCCAGATTTCTAAGCCAGACAATGGTTGGGCTAAATTGCTAAACTAGACAGTTGTTAAGTGAATTTTGCCTCATTTTATCCCCTTTCTTGCCACAGTTGTTAAGTGAATCACTGCAGTTGGTAAGTTAGCAATATGGTTGTTAAGTGAATCAGGCTTCCTTGTAGACTTAGTTTATCAGAAGGTCGCAAAAGGTGATCCCATGACCCCAGGATATTGTAACGGTCATAAATATGAGTCAATTGCCAAGCATTTTGATCAAACGACCATGGGAATGCTTCAAAGATCGCAACAGCGACAAATGGTCACAAGTCACTTTTTTTCAGTGCCGTTGTAACTTTGAATGGTCATTAAACGAACAGTTGCAACTCGAGGACTATCTATATTAAATGGCCTCTCTAGAGCAGAGGTGTCAAATTGGATTTCTTCGAGGGCCGGATCAGCATTTTAGTCAGTCGTGGGTTTCAAAATTTTTTACTACCAGTTCTGTGAGTGTGGCTTGGTGGGCGTGGCATGCTTGGTGGGTGTGGCTTGGTGGGCGTGGCAGGGGAAGGATACTTTAAAATCTCCATTCCCTCCCCACTCCAGGGGAAGGTTACTGCAAAATCCCCATTTCCTCCTGATCAGCTGGGACTCGGGAGGCAGAGAATAGATGGGGGCGGAGGCAGTCAGAATTTTTACTACCGGTTCTCCGAACTACTCAAAATTTCCGCTACCGGTTCTCCAGAACTGGTCAGAACCTGCTGAAACCCACCTCTGATTGTATTTATCCACGGGCCAGCTGGGGGGGCGGAGAGACAGAATGGACAGCCTCCTGCAGCACCCTGTTGGCCAAAAAACCCTGTTGGTTACCACCTTTAAAGCGCTCCATGGCTTAGGACCTGGTTATCTACGGGACCGCCTACTACCACCAATAGCCTCCCACTGGCCAGTACGCTCTCATAGAGAGGGACTCCTCCGAGTGCCGTCAGCCAAACAGTGTCGGCTGGCGGCCCCTAGGGGGAGAGCCTTCTCTGTGGGGGCACCTACCGTCTGGAATGAGCTCCCCCCAGAGATACGGAGGATCCCGGATCTGCGCACCTTCCGCCGCGCTGTGAAGACCTTTTTATTCCATCAAGCGGGCTTGGCCTAATCTCCTCCCTCTTTTAATATGTAAATTTTAATCTGTTTTTAAATTATTGGGGTGTTTTAATCTGTCTGGGCCAAAATGATTTAATTTGATTTTATCTGGTTTTTAAATTTTGTGTATTTATGTATTTTATTGCTTGGCTGTTCACCGCCCTGAGTCCTTCGGGAGTAGGGCGGTATACAAATCAAATAAACTAAACTAAATAAACTAAAATGGGGCATGCAGGTGGGCCCTCCTGTATCCTGTTTTGGCTGGCAGGGTGCTGCAGGAGGCCATCCAGGCCGAAAACGGGCCGCATGGGCTGTGCCCTGTTTTCGCTAACAGAGGCACTGCGGACCGGTCCTTTGCTATTTCCAGGCCAGCTCTGTGGGCCAGATTTAAGCACTCCAAGGGCCGGATCTGGCCTGTGGGCCTTGAGTTTGACACCCCTGCTCTAGAGTATTACATGAATAGAAATAGACTCCCTGAGACATTTTCCTGACAGGAACCTGGCAACAATCTCCATCCAATCTTTGCTTCCATTCCTCTCAGTTTCCCCAAAGAGACTGAGAACTGCAAAGCATGACTAAGTAATATCCCCACTGGATCATTTCTTCCCTTCCCTCTCTCAGCTGCCCACCCCAGATTTATGACCATTAAGAGTCTTTTCTTTTTCCCCTCTTCCCTTTTTTAAGAAACAACCATCCACCCTGTTCCACTAGGCAAAAGAAACTGGCCAGCAAATGAATATCATTCCTGCAATTGTAATGTTTTTTTTCCCTTTCTTTCAATATCAGCACAGCACTACCTTGTTCCGATCTGCTCATATAAAAGAAAAAGTGTTTTCCTTAGTTTTACTTTACTTCACTCGTTCATGGTAACTTTGAACTAAACAAAGTGTTGTAATTTTTTTTTTTTAATTTGATTTATATGCCGCCCTTCTCCGGAGACTCAGGGCGGCTTACAGTGCGTTAAGCAATAGCCTTCATACTTTTGTATATTTTATACAGAGTCAGCTTATTGTCCCCACAAACTGGGTCCTCAATTTACCTACCTTAGAAAGGATGGAAGGCTGAGTCAACCTTGAGCCTGGCAAGATTCGAACTTACTTTAATTGCAGACAGCTGGTGTTAAATTACAGTGCTTAGTCTGCAGAGCTATCCAGGCTCTGCAGACTAAGGACTACTTATCCAGGCTCTGCAGACTAAGGACTATTTGAGGACTACTTGTACTTTTCCCATTGGCAATCTGAGTTGAGGCAATACATTTTCACCGCTCTGACTATAAAGAGTGCAGAGAAGAGCAAGAAAGATGATTAGGGGACTGGAGGCTAAAACATGCGATGAACGGTTGCAGGAGCTAGTCTAGTGAAGAGAAGGACCAGGGGAAACATGATAGCAGTCTTCTAATATTTGAGAGGCTGCCACAGAGAGGAAGGGGTCAAGCTATTTTCCAAAGCACCTGAAGGCCAGACAAGGAATAACAGGTGGAAACTGAAGAAGGAGAGATTCAACCTGGAAATAAGGAGAATGTTCAGGGTTCCAAGTAACACCCCCAACAAAAGAAGACTCTAAGGCTAGAAGTTCCTCAAAGTTCCAAAGCGCATCTGGGAAAACCCGAATCTGAAAGCTTCCAGGTTTTCCCCACCCATAGAAAAGTCCAAGTCCCTGCCCAGAACCCACATGTCCATCACATGGTCCAATCAATGCACCGTCCCGACTGGAGATGTCTCCCAGTCACACCAATCCAGGTGCAGGGCAAGGTGTCCTTGACTCTCAGAGAAAGGAATGTTATTATGACTATATATCTCCCTTGCTCCATACACTCCCCCTTCCAGTTTCCCACAGCACTAAATGTGGCAGGCCTGAAGATCTAATGCAAAGATGGCTTCCAGGCCTGACAGAGAAATTTTCTGACAGAGAGAATAATCAACCAATGGAACAGAAGTTGCCTTCAGAAGTTGTGGGAGCTTCATCGCTGGAAGCTTTCAAGAAGAGGCTGGACTGCCATCTGTCAGAAATGGTGTAGGGTCTCCTGCTTGGGCGGGGGGTTGGACTAGATGACTTACAAGGTTCCTTCCAACTCTATTATTCTGTTAGACTATTTGAAAGGAAGGTTGATTTTCTTGTCCTCTTTCCTTGATAGGGTCTCGTTGGAAAGCTATGACGAACCTTGAAAAACAGCCATACTACGAGGAGCAGGCTCGCCTCAGCAAGCAGCACCTGGAGAAGTACCCAGACTACAAGTACAAGCCCAGGCCGAAGCGGACGTGCTTAGTAGATGGCAAGAAGTTACGGATCGGCGAATATAAGGCAATCATGAGGAATCGGCGTCAAGAGATGAGGCAATATTTCAATGTGGGGTATGATCCCTTTGCATCCCACAGCATTTAATTCCATGGGAAGGGCGGGAGGAGGTGATGTGCATATTTTTTTTGTGTGGCAAGTTCCAGATTTTATGAATCTTAGCAAAGTTTTCCTGATGCAGCACGATGAAATTGAAGAAGGTGTAGAGCAGGGGTCCCAACCCCTGGGCTGCGGCCCAGTGCCGAGCCACGGCCTCTTCAGAACCGGGGCACGGAAGTGGTGGGCAAGCACACTCACACACACAAGCATGTGAACCTGCATTTGTGAAAGCGGTGCGTGCACGAAACCATCCCCTCTCCCCCACTGTCCCTCCATTTGCGCATCCAATGTTACTTGTGTACGGCATATATTTGGCTCATGACAGGAAAAAAATCATTTTCTGTGTTGAAATATTTGCAAAATTGATTCTCAGCTACGGCATTTACCTAATACCCGGCAACAGAAGGTCCAAGCAATCATTATGATTAATAAGCATTAATCGTGAATTTCCCTAGAATGAATTTGGATCTGCCACTCTACCAGTTCTATTGGACATCTACACCATCCATTACAGGTGCTCCAGTCACTTAGCAACCATTCACAGTTCCGATGGACCCCAAAATGGGGACTTACAACTGATACCTGAAGTTCTGATGGTCAACCCCCTCCCCCCTCGCAGACATGTGATTGCAATTCAGGTGTTTGGCAACACAGCCGCATTTACTGTTTTGCCAAAGCCATCCTAAACCACGATCATGTGACTGCAGGAAGCTGCAAATGGCCGTAAATACAGCCATCTTGCCGAGCGCCCAAAGTACAGCCATGTGACCATGTAGGATGGCGACCATCAGAACTTCGGATCCAGGTGATAAGTCCTCTTTTTGAGGTAGGTCGTAACTTTGAACAGTCGTTAAGCGATCGTTTCTAAGTCAGGGACCACATGCCATTTTGTGGTTTCCTTGCAGCCTGCGAATGTCTCCCTGTTCTAGATGCATAATATCAGGGGTGAAATCCACTTACCTTCGCTACCGGTTCGCAAATAGGATCGCTCGCGCGCGACATCTCTGTGCATACACAGGACCTTCTGTGCATATGCAGAGCGTCAAAAATGGGACGTGATGATGTCCGGGCGGGTGGGCGGAGCCTCCTGCCTCCGGCGCTATCAGTTCGCCCGAACTGGATTTAACCAGCTGCATTTCACCACTGTATAATATCATTTTGGCTGCATAATCTAACAGTGCTCCCATCACCTTTCTGTGGATTCAAAAGCCCTTTTCTTCTCTGCTTAAAAGGGAAGGAAGCTTGTTTTCATATAATGCTCTATTACAGGTAGTCCTCGACTTGCTACAGTTCATTTAATGACCGTTCGAAGTTACAGCGGCATTGAAAAAAAGTGACTTATGACCATTTTCCCCTCTTCCGACCGTTGCAGCATCCCCATGGTCACATGATCGGATGCTTAGCAATTGGCATGTATTTATGATGGTTGCAGTGTTACAAGGTCCTGTGATCACCTCTTTGTGACCTTCAATGGGGAACCCACTTAACAACTGGGACAAGAAAACGTTCGTAAAATGTGCCAAAATTCACTTAACAACTGTCTCACTCAGCAACAGATATGTTGGTCTCAATGATAGATTCCAACAGATATGTTGGTCTCAATGATGGATTCCAACAGATATGTTGGTCTCAATGATGGATTCCAACAGATATGTTGGTCTCAATGATCGATTCCAACAGATATGTTGGTCTCAATGATCGATTCCAACAGATATGTTGGAATATTGCATTCAGTTTTGGTCTCCATGATGTAAAAAAGACGTTGAGACTCTAGAAAGAGTGCAGAGAAGAGCAACAAAGATGATTAGGGGACTGGAGGCTAAAACATATGAAAAACGGTTGCAGGAACTGGGTATGTCTAGTTTAAAAGAAGAACTAGGAGTGACATGATAGCAGGGTCCCAATATCTCAGGGGTTGCCCCAGAGAAGAGAGAGTCAAGCTATTCTCCAAAGCACCTGAGGGCAGGACAAGAAGCAATGGGTGGAAACTAATCAAGGAGAGAAGCAACTTAGAACTAAGGAGAAATTTCCTGACAGTTAGAACAATTAATGAGTGAAACAACTTGCCTCCAGAAGTTGTAAATGCTCCAACACTGAAAGTTTTAAAGAGGATGTTGGATAACCATTTGTCTGAAGTGGGGCAGAGTTTCCTGCCTAAGCAGGGGGTTGGACTAGAAGACCTTCAAGGTCCCTTCCAACTCTGTTATTCTATTCTATTATTCTAGTCTATTCTCTTATGGTCATAAGTCAAGGACTACCTGAAGTAGCATGGCAAGACTGGGCGAGATTTGCCGGCTTCTATGGCGCTGCAGGACTCCACGTTGCTATCTTGATAAAATACACACTCCTCCAAAGTGGAGCGAATTCCAGCCCCGTTGATTCTTTCGTATTTGAGGATTAAGCACCTGTTTCCATCGAAATCAATGGGTGTTTACCTCTGGCTGGACCACGCCGAGTGTGTTTGGAACGATAGCCGCTTGTTTGGAGTTGGGCTAATGGGTGTCAGTAATGATGAGTGGAGATGAATTTGTCCAGTAGCTGCTAAGTGTCAGAAGGCAGTTTTTTTTTTCCTAAACAAGCGACAGTGTGTGTTGTAATAATAAGCAGATTTCTCAGCCCAGAAATCTGAGCCGCTTAACCCTGTGGTGTTGGCAATTCGAATGATCCCCCCCGGTATACAATGAATCAAACACAGGGATGCCAGCCAAACCTTGGCATCGGGAGATTAAAGAGAGAGAGGGAGGGAGGGAGGATCTTTTGGAGAAAGAGTAGGAGACAACAAAAGCCTCCCAAATTCCACTTATCTCTCCGACACTGATGCTTGACAATGTGAGAAGAGGGGAAGGAACATCTTGCAAGATTTAAAAAAATGTTATTCAACTTCTTTACGGACTCTGCCAAAGAGTGGTCTGTCTTCTGTGGTTAGAGGAAAAACAGTGCGCCAGATAAGGTATTTATCTAGCCGAAGCCGATTTGGGGCTTTTTGGAAATGTTTGTCCAATTGTGCAATTAATGCCTCTGGAAGCGGTGGTTAAGTCGGGAGCCCTTTGGAAGGCAGTGGCTGTTAACAAGCACTTAGCAGGTTGTTGCACTCGGCGTAGGATCAGGCTGTACGGCTGAGATCCTAATCTGTTGCAATTGGGACATGTGAGTCAAACAACACAGTCAGGGACTTTTCACAATAGAAGCGGGCGGGTTCCCCAAAATCAATCTCGTTCTACGTTAGCGGAGGCATTTCGGCGTGCCAAAATCTCTTTCTTAGGATTTGTCCTTAAGCCAAAGAAAGGTTTTCATACAGGACGGGGGCCTTTCAAGTACTTTTATCCAGGCGGTTTCACATCGCTTTTGATTTCAAGGACATTCCAGTCTTTAAGTTCTCAGAGGTGGTAAAGCTGAATTAGGGGCGTTCGTGTCACCAAACCCACCTTCTGTATGGTATAAAATTCAATTTAATCCGACGGCTTTCTAGACGCAGGGATTTCACTTGTTGGTTTATTTTTATTTTATTTGCTGGTTGATGTTTGTGGGGAATCCTTCAATCAGGTTTATTCTCCAGTTCAATCAGCAATGGGTTACCGTAATGAAGAGTTGCGGTAAAAAAAGAACAAAACACAACTTTCTTTACCTAAGTCAGGTTAACCTTTGCATCTACCTGAACATCTTTGAACAGTCATTCACTTGTCATCATTCCTTAGAATAGGGGTGTCAAACTCAATGCCTGGGGGCCAGATCCGGCCTGCAGGGTGCTTAGATCTGACCTGCGGGGCCATCCTGGAAACAGCGAAAGACCGGCTCATGGTGTCTCTGTCAGCGAAAATGGAGCTCAGAAGGGCCGCGGGTGTCCCTCGTCAGCTCTGTTTTCACTGGCAGAGGGTTGCAGGAGGGCGTCTCAGCCTAAAACAGAGCTTGGGAGCCCGTTTTCTCTGGCAGAGCACTCGAGCCTTCACAGGTGCCCCAACACAAGTCACGTCCAGCTGGCCACACCCACCCCAGCTCCCTGAGGTCAAACACAACCCTGATGCGGCTCTCAGTGAAAGGGAGTTTGGCACCCCTGCCTTAGAATGTCGCTGTAAAAAATTGTGGCTCGAGGAGCCTGTATCACCAACAACATTCGATGTCCATTCCAAGTTCCTTCTAATGTGATGAGAATGTCATTATGAGAATTATGTTTATATGTGTGATATACAGAGGGTTCTTGACTTACAACCAGCAGTGGATTTCACATATTCACACCACTGGTTCGCCCCACGAACGCTCGCTTTGCACGAGCGTGCGCCTTCCGTGTGTGCGCCTAGCTTTCCGCGCATGCACTTTGCTCACGCGCACACCTCAAAAACATGGCTAAATAGGACGGTATTACGCCGGGGCGGGGCGGGGGCCCACCCACGATTGCCGCTACCGGTTTATCTCGAACCGGTCTGAACCAGCTGAATACCACCACTGCTTATTAGTGACAGTTAGAAATTGCAACACCATTGACAAAAGTGACTTATGACCGCTTTTCACACTTATGACTGTTGTAGCATCCCAATAGTCACATGATCAAAATTCAGATACTTCACAACTGGTTCATATTTATGACAGTTGCAGTGTCCCAGGGTCACATGAACACCTTTTGTACCTTTTTGGCAAGTGAAGTCAATGGGGGAATCCAGGTTCACTTAACAACCGTGTTACTAACCACAACTATAGTGATTCACTTAACAACTATGGCAAAAAAAAATGTCATAACATGGGGCCAAACTGTTGTTCAGCCATGGAAATTTTGGGCTCAATTGTGGTTGTAAGTCAAGGATTACCTGTAATACACTTACTATATTTATTTCATTTAGTCTCAATGAAAGGAAATCAAAGTTTGTTTGTTTGTTTGTTTGTTTGTTTTATTAGATTTATATACCGCCCTACTCCCGAAGGACTCAGGGCGGTGAACAGGCAAAAAATAAAATACATAAATACAAAAGTTAAGAACATAATTAAGACCAGATTAAATAATTTAGTCCAAGACAATTAAAAATCCCAATAATTTAAAACAGATTAAAATTTTGATTTAAAAGAATTTTAAAACAGGGGAGAAGATTAGGCCAGGCCGGCTTGCTGGAATAGGAGAGTCTTAAGAGCACGGCGGAAAGTGCGCAGATCCGGATCCTCCGTATCTCTGGGGGGAGCTCATTCCAGATAGTGGGTGCCCCCACAGAGAAGGCCCTCCCCCTGGGGGCCGCCAGTCGACATTGTTTAGCTGATGGCACCCGGAGGGGCCCCTCTCTATGAGAGCGTACCGGCCGGTGGGAGGCTGCTTGTGGTAGTAGACGGTCCCGTAAATAACCAGGTCCTAAGCCATGGAGCGCTCTAAAGGTGGTAACCAAAACCTTGAAGCGCACCTGGAAGACCACCGGGAGCCAGTGCAGCTTGCACAGGAGAGGTGTCACACGGGAGCGCCATGTTGCTCCCATAACCACCCGCGCGGCTGCACTCTGCGCCAGTTGGAGTCTCCGGGTGCTCCTCAAGGGGAGCCCCATGTAGAGAGCGTTACAGTAGTTCTAACCTTGGCCTCACCCTACTTTTGAAATGTAGTCATAGGTCTGTCCCTCCACAGCCAAAACTGGCTGTCGGCAGAAGAAAAACGAGGTACCTTTGCTTTAGGTACCAAGAAGGAAGAACAATGGTCATCTAATGCAGGGGTCTCCAACCTTGGCAACTGTATGTTGTGGCCCGCCAGCAGAACTGGCAGCAGATTCAGACAGTGAGGAGGTTGGGGAGGAACATGGGCTAGTCCTGGAGTCTTGGAAAGGCTCTGATGAGGGCTCTGCATCAGAGGCAGAGAGGGGGCCAGGGCCGTATGCCAGTTATCAGCTGCCTTCGGAGTTAGACATCAGTGAGGCAGATGAACAGCTGGAGCCTGTTCCCAGGGTGCGCACGCACAGAGTTACAGGAACAGCTAAAGAACAAGGGTCGACTTGGGAGTAAGGCCACAGGTGGACGATGAAGGGCCCCTCCCAAAGGGAATAAAAGAGGAGCGAAAGGGGAGTGGAGTTTGCAGGAGACAATTAGTTCATTCCTGCATTCTTGCCACGTATTGCGGCGTCTGAAAGATATCGGCCTGGCCACTCTCCAAGCCTGATAAAGGTCGGTAATGGTGAACTATCTTGAAAGACTTTGCTGGAGAGGAGTTCACTGTAAATTAAATAAAAAGAGGTTTATCGGGACGAGGACTCAGCTTCGTGCTGCTGAGGAAGCCTAGGTCAGAACACTGTAAGCCTGGTGGACTTCAACTCCCAGAATTCCCCAGCCAGCTTTGCTTCAATTCTGGGAGTTGAAGTCCACCAGGCTTATAGTTGCCAAGGTTGGAGACCCCTGATCTAATGCAACATTTCTCAAACTTATGAACTTGAAGGTTGTGTGGACTTCAAACTCTCAAGGTTGGGAAACACTGGTCTGATGGCCCTGATCGGAATAGCTGTGCCTTTTGGAACAGATGGTCAACCCTCTGCTTCTCTGTTTCAACGGAAGGAAGGGGATTGCCGACAATCCATCCCTTATTCCCTGGATAACTCTGTTTGTCTTAGAATAATACACAAACAACCGCCACCTTTTGGCTGACAAAAGCAAGATATTTTGGACATGTGGCAAAGAACAGAGAGCCAACCCAGCCTCCAGAGAGCTTTCCAAGATCAGTCAAAAGCTTATTGTACGCTCAGCCGGATGGGCCAGTGTATGGCTTTGCTCTCCAGTCAAATCTGCTTGCTCTCTAAAGATGTTTCTCTTCTCTCGCGCGGTGAGGTTTCTCCTGCCAGATGGACAGATTTTTTTTTTCTTTTTTGGAGGGTATTATGAGGCTAAAGCATGTTCAACGCAATATTATCACAGAAGAATTAGTTTCTTGGAGCAGAGGAGAGAGAAAATGAGTGCTCAGCCTCATAGGTTTGCAGGGATCATGGAATAAGAATAGGAAGGCAGCTATATAACTATTAGAATTTGATGGAGTAGAGGAAGTGGTGAAAGAACTGATGATTGTATGGGCTAAAAACATAGGACATAATATAGATTTAGATGATTGGGAAAGAATTTGGAACAAAAACTACATTATAACAAAATCCGCTGCTTATAAGGAAAATCAGTACAAAATGCTTTACCGTTGGCACCTAGCTCCAGCAAGACTGGCTAAAATGTATTCAAATCTAAGCCCAAAGTGTTGGAAATGTAACCAATGTCAAGGTACCTTCCTTCATGCTTGGTGGCTATGCCCTGAAGTGAAAAAGTACTGGACTAAGATACAAGGATGGCTACAAGAGATAATAAAATGTCAAATAGAACTAAACCCGGAAACATTTCTCCTGGGAATACTTAGAACAAAATTTGATAGAAAGATATGATATTTGATCCTACACATATTAACAGCGGCAAGAATTGCGTTCGCGCAATACTGGAAGGAATGCAGTACACCCCCAGAGGGATTGATTATTCAGAAGATATACGAATGTGCCGAAATGGATAAACCTACCCTAGAACTAAAAGAAAAAGAGGATTTGGAATTTTATGCAGTTTGGGAAAAGTGGTATACCTGGATAGATAATAGAAATAAAAATTGGAAATATATATATATAAGGCTATTGAGGATTAGATATTGAAAGTATATAATGTATGTTGATCCGAAGTATATAAAAATGACACAGTCTATTGATTATGTACTAGAGTTGTGTAAAGGAAAATTGTTATAAAAATTACTTTTTTTAAAAAAAAAAGGGAAGGCAGATGGAGTTCCAGAATTCAAGAAGAGAATGCAGAAGGCCCAAGAATAACCCAGTCCTTACGCTCTGCCAGCGAAAACTCCTGAGCTCCGTTTTCAGGGGTGACGACCTCCTGCAACCCTCAGCCATTGAAAACAGAGCTTGCGAGCTCAGTTTTTCTGGCAGAGGCACCATGGGCTAGATCTAAGCATTGCTCCGGGCAGCCCCGCGGGCCAAATCTAAATACCTCACTGGCCGGAGTTTCAGCCCACGGACCTTGAGTTTGGCACCCCTGTTCTAGTCCATCTTTAGGGGTTGACGGTGGGAGACCAGGGGTGAAATTCAAAATTTTTTCCCTAACAGTTCTGTGAGCGTGGCTTGGTGGGCATGGCAGGGGAAGGATATTGCAAAATCTCCATTCCCACCCCCCAACCAAGGTTTTGGTTACCACCTTTAAAGCGCTCCATGGCTTAGGACCTGGTTATTTACGGGACCGCCTACTACCACCAATAGCCTCCCACCGGCCGGTACACTCTCATAGAGAGGGACTCCTCCGGGTGCCGTCAGCCAAACAGTGTCGGCTGGCGGCCCCTAGGGGGAGAGCCTTCTCTGTGGGGGCACCTACCGTCTGGAATGAGCTCCCCCCAGAGATACGGAGGATCCCGGATCTGCGCACCTTCCGCCGCGCTGTGAAGACCTTTTTATTCCATCAAGCGGGCTTGGCCTAATCTCCTCCCTCTTTTAATATGTAAATTTTAATCTGTTTTTAAATTATTGGGGTGTTTTAATCTGTCCGGGCCAAAATGATTTAATTTGATTTTATCTGGTTTTTAAATTTTGTGTATTTATGTATTTTATTGCTTGGCTGTTCACCGCCCTGAGTCCTTCGGGAGTAGGGCGGTATACAAATCAAATAAACTAAACTAAACTAAACTAAGTCTGGGGCCAGCCAGAGGTGGTATTTGCCAGTTCTCTGAACTACTCAAAATTTCCGTTACCGATTCTCCAGAACCTGTTAGAACCTGTTGGATTTCATCCAGTGGTGGGATTCAAGTAATTTAACAACCGGTTCTCTGCCCTAATGATTCCTTCCAACAACCAGTTTGCCAAATTGCTCAGAAAGTTAACAACCGGTTCTCCCGAAGTGGTGCGAACTGGCTGAATCCCACCACTGATTTCATCCCTGTGGGAGGCCCAATATTGTAATTGTTCTCCTTTATTCATGGCTAGTCCCAGCTGGTGCTAAGAGGGCAGGGTAGAGGTCTAACCAAAAGCCCTTGAATTCTGGGGTACCTCAGGGCTTGACACACTTCTCCCTTCGGTTTAACATCTACATGAGTTTTCTGGATGGGGTCATCATCACCAACGTGCTGGTGATACCCAGTTCTGTCTTTTTAATTGTGCCGGACGAGTAACGATGTCAAGATTTTTGTCCACATGCCTGAAGGTTGTTAGGGTCAGGATGGGAAGGAAAAGGCTTAGGCTTAAAGCAAATGAGACTGAACGGAGATATATTTCGGGGTCTGGCTTTAGGTTTAGAGATTTCCTGTTATTCAAATTAGTTTCTGGATCAATGGCCTTTATTAACAAATCAGATTAATTGCAGTGATTTGAATGAAGCATTTGGCAATAGTGGTTAGCTTCTCTCTCTCTCTCTCTCTCCATATCTCTCTCTCCCTCTCTCCCTCCCTTTCTCTCTCTCCTGTTTTTGCCTTGATCTCTTCTCAAACCAGTTATGATCAAGGTGCTGCTTACTAAACACATGTCTCTGTTTGCAAAGCTAGCTAAAACATGTACACAGGGAAAGAGAAAAAGAGAGATAATCTCTTTTTGCAGTGAGGAGGTTGGGGAGGAACATGGGACAGTCCTGGAATCTGGGGAAGGCTCTGATGAGGGCTCTGCATCAGAGGCAGAGAGGGGGCGTATGCCAATTATCAGCTGCCTTTAGAGTCAGATATCAGTGAGACAGATGAACAGCTGGAGCCTGTTCCCAGTGTGCGCATGCGCAGAGTTGCCAGGAACAGCTAAAGAACAAGGGTTGACTTGGGAGTAAGGCCATAGGCGGACGATGAATGGCTCCTCCCAGAGGGAATAAAAGAGGAGCGAAAGGGGAGTGGAGTTTGCAGGAGACAATTAGTTCATTCCTGCATTCTTGCCACATGTTGCGGCATCTGAAAGATATCGGCCTGGCCACTCCCCAAGCCTGATAAAGGTCGGTAATGGGGAACTATCTTGAAAGACTGTGGGAGAGGAAAGACTTTGCTGGAGAAGAAGTCACTGTAAATTAAATAAAAGGGGTTTATCAGGACGAGGACTTGGTTTCGTGCTGCTGGGGAAGCCTAGATCAGAACAGATGGGTGCTAATTTTCTACAAGAGGACTCCCTTTTCCATATCCTAACTACTGCTCATGCCTGTCTTCCTTTATCGCCCACAGACAGCAAGCACAGATTCCTATTGCGACAGCCGGTGTCGTCTATCCGGGAGCCATCGCCATGACGGGAATGCCCTCCCCGCATCTTCCCTCCGAGCATTCAAGTGTATCTAGTAGCCCAGAACCTGGAATGCCCATCATCCAGAGCACTTACGGCATCAAAAACGAGGAGGCTTCTCATGTCAAAGAGGAAATGCAGAGCGAGGACATCAATGGCGAGATGTACGAAGACGATGAGGATGAAGAAGACGACCGCGATGTGGACTACGGCAGTGAAAGCGAAAACCACATTGCAGGACAAGCCAACTGATCGGGGGGTTCCCATTCTTGGTTTTGACCTTGGAGGACTTTAACGGAGACCCCCCCAGTCCGGTTTCTTACCCAGTGGCCAAGCACACAAACTTTATCCTCACACACTGACTGTTACTTAAAACTTTTTTAGTCTTTACTAGTTGGGACATCAGCTGATCAGGAGATATCAGCCTGCGTTGAGAACTTTGGAAAAGCAAGAAAGGAATTCTAAAAGAAAGGAGAAAAGAAAAGAAAAGAAAGACAAAAGGCTCAGAGGAAGAAACCCTATCAAGGAAGTCAATCATGACAAAGAAAAAAAAAAAGGACAAAAAAAAATAAGCTATGGGTAACATAATGCCAGTAATTCAGCTGCTAGACCCAAGCACTGAAGTCTTACCCGTTCGACCTTTTATTATTATTATTTTTCAAATAAACTTTATGGCTATTTGTTCTATAATGTTCTAGAAAATTCTCACTCAGGTACACAGTGCCAACAAGTGGCTTGTGAATGTGTTCTGTTGTTTTGTGTACAATTTAAAGAAAAAAAAATTAAGATTTTTGGGGTGGGGTGGGGTTGGGAGAGATAATGATGCATCTGGTAAGAGGGGAGGGACCAACGATAGGCTTCTTTTAATTCCTCCCCTTCCTCGTGTTTCCACCATCTTTTCTTCCACCTTTCCAGAATTAGACTTGAAAGCACGTTATGCATCTGGCAGGGATGCAGGGACCAAGCCAGGTTGAACCCATGCAGAATCTGAGTCAACAGTGGCTCTGCAGCCGGGAAGAGAACCTAAGGATTATTGTGTAGAAAAATCAAGATGCTGGAGATTGAACATTTAGGATCTGCTCAGAGCCTTTGGTGTCTTATGCCAGTGCCAATGGGATACTGCGCAGGATGCAATAAACATTTGCATTAATTATATCATTTACAGCCCACGCTTTTGGTCTTATCAATGTACCTTTATGCCAGGCGAGACCACTTATCCTTTCAGAACAGGAATTGGCCCTCAATCTACCTTCAGAGCTCTTGAAATCAGAATAAAAATGACCTGTTCCTTCCTGAAGCTCTCTGCATGAGACAAAACTGGAAGGTCTCGTTAAAAGTGGACAGTATCCAGTTTGAATCCTTCCCCACCCGATGTCAGCTGTGTGGCCCTAGCTTATTAGTCCAATGGGAATGTAACTCTTGACTGAATAAAGGTTGCCCAGTCTAGTAGCTCATCTAGATCGGTTCATCTTAGCCTAGTAGACCGTGGGTTCTCAACCCCTCCCAAAATTCTGAATGTCAGCCCTTTGGCAAATAAATTGATGGTCACAGTCTTTTCACAGAGAAAGACATAAATTAATGATCCAAGATGCAATTGGTTGACTGGATATCTGTCCTTGGTTATTGTTCAGTCATCATCTTTACAAAGGTCTTTTCAGTCAGACGGCCTTGGTGTTCTCTAAGCTTGGTTGTTTTTTTGCTTTTTTTTTTTTGCAGATGATTCATTACCCAAACCAGTGCTGGAAGCAAAATCCACTCTCTTCTAGCACTGATGGTATTACCTAAATGGTATAAGGTTTCCTGCATGAGCAAGAGGTTGGACTAGAAGAGCTCCAAGGGTCCCTTCTGTCAATTCTGTCCTTGTGTTAAAACACTAAGCCTTCAGTTGGGTCATGAAACATCTGCAAGAATCAAACCAAACTCAGAGAGCATCAAGGATCCCTCATTTCAACCCTGAGCTACAAATATTCTCCTTTATTGGTCCTTTTGGACTGGATCCAAAAGTGATTGGGTCTCCAAATCAGAATATCTTAGAGAGATTCCCATCACCTCTACCCATTTCGGTCTTCTCAGCCATTCCTTTAATTTGGTGTTCATAATCCTAACTGGGCAAATTCTGCTACATGGGCTATAGTTAGACATATCTCTGTTGTAGCCACCCCAAGCAACTAGCCAATCAGCCTCTTCCTTTTTTAGGAGAGTCCTCCTTTTACTTTTCACCAATTGCAGACCAGATCAAATGTTGAGCAAAGTGCCAAATCTGTACTAATGTGAGAAATGATGTCTATTTCATAATTTTCTTTTCTCATTTGGTTGTCTTGATTGTCTTTCTTTCATCTTGTCTTTAGTCTTAAATTAGGGAAGCATTGTGTCTTAGACAATCCCTTGAAGAAGTCCATTGCCAGCACCTGATAAGGTTAGTTCTTGTTGCTTTTTTTTTTTAAAAAAAAATAAACTTGAAGTGATTCTCAGGTGAATCAAATCTATATAGAGATAGGCAAACTTTGGATTTGTGTGTGTGTGTGCGCGCGCCCATGGATTGTGTGTCGATGGTTTAAGGGGACCAAATACCAAGCGATTGTGAGAGCAAAATTGAATAACTCAATTGCATTCCCAAAAAGTTTGAATCTGTATGGTATCTGCAAAATAGGTAGGTATAGAAACATAGATATTTTTTTTTGTCCAGAGGAACAGAAAAGGAAGCAGCAGCTTCCTAATTAGATCGCTTGAATGAAAAGAAAAGGATTGGCCAAAACTTTACGTCCAAATTTTCAGACCCACAGTTACATTTTTAATAGGATGGGAGCCGAGTCTATATCTTAAGGTCGCACCGATAACGTTTTTGTCTGATCTGTGGAAATCTCATGGACCCTGTGTGTGATTCATCTGCTTTCCTCGTTGTTGTGATAAGTGCAGAAGCTGAAGCTTTCGCCCTGTTTCCCGTGGTGTGAAATATGGCTTTGAAGAGGAGGGCTAGCCATGCGTAAGAGATGCCCTCATGTCACTGGGGCTGCTGTTTTTGTGGTTTCCGGGAACTTCTATTCAGCCAGAGTAATTTGATTCACCAACCAACTCAGTCTAGGCGTTGGCATGTCAGACACATGTTGAGATGTACCTTCTGCTCAAAAGCCCCTACTAGCATGCAAAATTTCCTGCCCTTAGTCCTACAGTTTATTCCAATATCGAAGGAAATCTGGTTGCGTAATCCTAGACTTTTGGTGACACTGATTGAAAGACAATTGATTGCCGGGGTCTCTTGAAGGTTGCCTGGACTTGTGAAAACTTTGGCTGTTTGTTGGGATGAAGATGGAAAGAAAACTTTTTTTTTTAATTTGATTTATATGCCGCCCTTCTCCGGAAACTCAGGGCGGCTTACAATGCGTTAAGCAACAGCCTTCATTCTTTTGTATATTTATACAAAGTCAGCTTATTGCCCCCACAAACTGGGTCCTTATTTTACCTACCTTAGAAAGGATGGAAGGCTGAGTCAACCTTGAGCCTGGCGAGATTCGAACTTACAGTAATTGCAGACAGCTGGTGTTAATCACAATGCTATCAGTCTGCTGTGCCACCAGGCCCTTTGAATATTAAACCCACTTTGAATAAGTGGGTTTAATGTTCTCTTATTTTCTTCTCTCCCCCCCCGCACTTCACTCTCTTTCTCTCCTCTCCCTCCTCTCTCTCAAGATTAGTTTGAGGCACTTTGATGACTATAGATTTAAGGATCGCAGCTGCCTTTGGCCAATCTCGTAAACAAAACTGCTGATAGAAGTAGGGAAGGTAGGGGTAGCAGATGCATTTTGCCATTCTAATTGGTTTATTACGAGTGCAAATCTGATATATAAGTCATATATAGTTAGTCCTCGACTTACAACAGTTCGTTTAGTGACCATTCAAAGTTACAATGACACTGAAAAAATGACTTCTGGCCATTTTTCACACTTAACGACCGTTGCAGCATCCTCAAGGCCACATGATCAAAATTCAGCTGCTTGGCAACTGGCTCATATTTATGACGGTTGCAGTGTCCCAAAATCATGCGATTAATCCCCTTTTGCGACCGCCTGAGAAGCCAGATTCTCTTAACAACTTGTTACTAACTTAACAACTGCAAGTGATTTGTTTAACAACAGTGGCAAAAAAGATTATAAAATTGGGGCATACTCATTTAACAAATGTCTCACCTAGCAACAGAAATTTGGAACTCAATGGTGGTCGTAAGTCGAGGACTACTTGTATAGGAAAGCTACTTATGGGAAAACATAACATTCCAAAGAAGGTTTTTGAGTGCCCCAGAATTCCTCTTCTTTTTTTAAAAAAGTAACATATATATATATATATATATATATATATATATATATATATATATATATATATATATATATAATTTATATATGTCTTTGGTTATTCGGGTTTTCTCCCGCGTAAAATTGGAAGTGTCTTGGCGACGTTTCGACGAAGTCTCATTCGTCATCTTCAGGCTGGTGTTTTCAGCTTCGCTCACGAAGACCTACATGCAAACACCCGCGAAAACCTCAGAATGAATATATATATATATATATATATATATATATATATATATATATATATATATATATATATATATATATATATATAAAGAAATAAACAGACATTCTGCGAACTCTGGAACTAAAATAATTAACATTTTTATACCATTATATATACATACCCTGTTTCCCCGAAAATAAGCCTCCCCCCGAAAATAAGTCCTTCCCAAAAATGTTTAAACGCAGAGCTGGAAATCAGGTAAATTTGGCAATAGGAGCCCATCCTGCTCCACACGCCCCAAAATAATAAGACCTCCCCGAAAATAAGGCCAAGCGCTTATTTTGGGGTTGAAAAAAAAAAATAAGACAGGGTCTTTTTTTCAGGGAAACTTGCAAAATACTTACAAAGTCCTGGAAATCTAATCAATAAAATAAAATAAAAATATAAAAAATAGTCAGTGCAAGGCAAGGAGGAGAAAAGTGTTGCACAAAGAGCAAGCTGAACCTGCCATCCTAAACTCCATTTAATAAAATGAGCAGCAGCAGAGGCTTATTTCTGACCATAGGCATCAATGGAATTAACAACGGTTAAGTGGGAAATGAGAAAATAAATTTACACCTGCACTGTATATAAAAACGGCAGTATTTATGATTGAAGTTTAGGTCTTAAGGTTGCCCTGTCTTTTCTGTACAGGTGAAAAATGCTGGCATCCTGTCGAGCAGGGGTGTCAAACTCGACTTCATTGAGGGTTGTGTTTGATCTCGCAGGGCCAGGGTGGGCCTGGCAGGCTCAACATCACTCATGTCGGGGGCGCCTGTGGCGGCCCAAACACTCTGCCAGCGAAAACGGGCTCCCGAGCTCCATTTTCAGCTGCCACGGCCTCCTGCAACCCTCTGCCAGCAAAAACGGAGCTCAAGAGGGCCGCGTGCTCAGCCTCCCGAGCTCCGTTTTCATTGGCAGAGGCACCACGGCCCAGTCTTTCACTGTTTCCAGATCTAAGCACCCCTTGGGCCAGATCTGACCCGCTGTACACCCCTGCTGTAGAGCAAGGATCTCCAAATCTCCCAACTTTAAAACTTGTGGACTTCAACTCCCAGAATTCCTCAGCCATCCGTGAAAAGCAATGATAATTAACAAATGAAAAGAAGGCATCACGGACGTGAGGCCCATGCTGGCTGGGGAATTCTGGGAGTTGAAGTCCACAAGCCTTAAAGTTGCCATCCATGGAGATCCCTGCTGTAGATGTAGACAATGACCAATTATCTCAAACAACCGTGAGATGCCATGCCTCTTGGGCACCATATTGGCACCATTCCAGTGTTTCTTTCAGCAAAACCTTTCCTGTTCCTCCCTCCGTCTCAAATAACTTGTTCTGGGGTTCTATTCAGAGTCATGCATCTCCATCGTGATGTCTTGTTTTGTCTTGTTATCGTAGCATTTCATCATTGTCCACATTTTTTTCCCCCAGCTGAACTGCTTAATGTCATAAAGGTGCATATCATAATACACAAACAATACGTTCAGCAGTTCCAGCTAGTAAATTATGCATAATTAATTTATCTTTTTTTCTGCATTATTTTTGATTTGGCAGTCACCATAAAGCATAAGTACAGTTGTTCAGGTATTTTAAAAACAAATATATATTCTTTCCTCCTTTTGATATATATATATATATTTAAGAAAAACATCTGGCATTTCACCAGGGCCCATTCATCATTGGAAAAAAAAAATAATGATGGTCCAAAATGATTTATAAGAGACTTGAAATCGATCGTAACTTTCCTCCGATTGCTTGGTTTTAGTTTATTAAATATACTCTTGAGCCTTTCATTATATATTATAAATGTGTAATGTGAAAACGGAACATTTTGTTCTCCTTTTCTAAAAAAAAAAAAAAAAAAGCAACCCTCAACAGACAGTTCCCTATTTTTCTGAACAAAAATATTTCTGATTTTTTTGAGACTCTTGAGATCCACCATTTTGCACAGGTTAACGATGTGGCTTTGTTCCCCCTTTGTTTCAACTCCAGATTCCATCAAAATCTACGAGGTTGGAATCTTCATAAATACATGACATGTGAGAATATTTAATCTTGGCTATGTCTGTGATGCAAAACGCTAAATGGTTGCAATGGTTAGTAGTCCTAACTAGCAATGCACCAAATTCCTTCTTGCATTTTCTCAAAATTTCCGATTTATTACATTCTTCTCCAAGTAATTGAGAACTTCTCCTGCTAGTGTTTGGAACTTATTTTATTGCTGGAAGTGCTGAAGAAAACCACTGTCAAAGTGATTTTCTGCTATACCTCTTTTCTATGATTCAATTCAAAAGCTTCTCGGGATATCTACAGTTCCCAAGTTGTTGTTTTTTTTTAAAAAAAAAAAACCAAAATAAGGACATTCTTTTGAAGGTCTTCCCTTAGGAATGAATAAAAGCTGGAGAAGCCAGAGAGGCTGTTGAGAGAAGTTGATAAGGAATGGTTTTGCATACTCTTTAGACATCCCATAGACTAATTTAAATGCCAGTATATCACTCTTCTTCTGCTGACATTTGCAACCAGTATTTTGTTTTTGTTTTTTTACTCCTTTGAAAGCTAATTTTATAGCAAATTCACTTTCACAATTTTGAGCAAAGAGATTTCCTGTAGAAGAACATCTCAGTGAGATTACGATTGTAGGAAAAATTGAGGATAGATACAATGGATGATAGATGGGTTTTTGGGTGGATGGATGGATGGATGGATGGATGGATGGATGGATGGATGATGGATGGAGAGAGAGAGATAATAGATGACAGATGATAGATAGATGATAGATAGGTAGAGATAGACAGACAGACACAGATAGATAGATAGATAGATAGATAGATAGATAGATAGATAGATAGATAGATAGATAGAAGATAGATGAGAGCAGGGGTGAAATCCACTTACCTTCGCTACCGGTTCGCAAATGAGAACACACATGCATAGGATCTTCTGTGCATGCACAGAGCATCAAAAATGGGACGTGATGACATCCAAGCGGGTGGGCGGAGCCTCCTGCCGCTGGTGCTACCGGTTCGCCTGAGCCGGATAGAACCGGCTGCATTTCACCACTGGATGAAAGAGAGAGAGAGAGAGAGAGAATGAGAGAGAGAGAGAAAGAATGAGAGAAAGAGAGAAAGAAAGAGAGAGAGAGAGAATGAGAGAGAGAGAGATTCACCATAATCAGTCTGCTGGAAAAGAAATGCACTGTTAGTCAGGGAGGCCTCAGGTTTGCAGGCATGCAAAAATTCTTGCAGGCATGAGATGCAACCTCTGAGAATCAAAATTCATCTTCTCCCTGGCGAATTTGAGAAGACAAAACTTCCCTTTTTCAATGGGGGAAAGCATCTGAGCCTTTTTATGCTCCGAAGTGACCCCGGGTATCCCAAATTTGTCAAGAGATAGCAAGCAATAAGAGAGCTGCAACACACATTGGACGTTCCCTTCCCGTTAGAAAATTGTGTCCCACTCATATGCTAGCATCCTGTCCCAACAGAGCGAAATTCCACGTTTGTAAATTAGAAGGAAGGATCCTCATTACGGTGTCATGTAAAATTTCTGCAAGGGTGAGATTTTGCGGGTATCTTATGTGAGCCAAAAAAAAACCCAATCACCTTGATCAGGGAGAGAGATTTGGTGGTGGTGTTTTTAAATCCAAGAATGTTAAGATTCATGGAGCAATCATCCGGGCCACAATGGAAAAGTTAAAATTCCCTAGGACAATCAAGAGAACTTAAAGTGACTTAGCTTTGGCTAATTTGTGCTCAGTCAGTGAAAATAAGGAGTCCCATGCCCTGTCTTATTCTGTATTACTACCCCTTGATCCTTTTTCAAAATCTTCTCCTCTCGTTTGGCTGCAAGTTGTACGAATGATTGTTATGTTGGCCCTGGGAGCTGACATTTTCATGCCAGCGGTCTTGATTCAGCTAGAGTTTATCCTGATGGCTGCTACTACAAGTTCCATGGAGCACGGCAGGACATAATTCCGGGTCAAGAAGCACTGCGTAGCCCAGTGGAACAGGTACATTGTGAGAATATCAAATAATGTCTACTCAACAGTAGAACCCACTGAATTTGGTGGGCTAGATCTATAACTAGTCATATCTAATTTAAACTGGATTAGGACCCATAGCAGTGAGACCCCTATCTTCTGATGTTACGGGGCTGTTTGGCTGATACAAAAGTGGGACCGACAATATTTCAAACCACCAGATTGTCTAACGTCAATGCATGATTGTAGAGTACCTCCCATAGTGCATTTTTGGTCTCTCAGCCCGGGGTGGGCTTCAAAAATTTTAGCAAGGGGTTCTCTGCCCAGTTGCTGGTGGGCGTGGCCATGGTGGGTGTGGCCTAGTCAGCCTCTTGCACCACAGCAGGGAGGGGGGGCATTTTTGCCCTCCCCGGGCTCCAGAGGCTTTTCTCGAGCCTCCAGGAGGGCAAAAACAGCCTCCCCAGGCTCTGGAGGCCAGAAATGGGCCCATTTCCGGCCTTCCCGATCTTCCGGTAGGCTCGTTTTTCACCCTCCCCGAGCCTCCATGCACACCCTGCACTTACCTGCATCCAAAATGGGCCGCGTGGGGACTCCTGGGAGGGGAAGGCGGGATGGGGTAATTGGGGCCAGCCAGGAGTGGGATTTGGGGGTTCTCCGAACTGCACAGAATCTTAGCTACAGATTCTCCCGAACCCCCAGCAACTCACCCCTGTCTCAGCCCCATCCATAAGTTTCTCATGCTTTGTATTTGCAAAAGAGGATCGTTAAATACTTTAACATCTTCATTCTGCTGTATTAATCCCAGAGGGGTCGCTAACAATTATTATTTCAGCCTCTAATTAGTTGAGTAATCAAATCTTCTCATTATTGCATGGATGGTGGTGGCGGGGTGGGGGGGGATGTTTCAGAGATTGGTTTTTGCAATAGACCCTTTTTCATCACATTTTTTTTCCCCCTCCACAAACAAAATTGTGTTTAACCTCCTTACAGCACGCTTGTAAAGAGCCATTTTCTATTTCGTTTTATTTTATTTTTTTGTAACGTTATCCAAATGAGATGAACATTTATTGTCCCCGTGGAAGCCTCTGACATCGCCTGTCTTCTAAAGTTGAAAATAATTATACTCGGTACAATTGTAAGCTTCTCTTAGCAAAAAAAAAAAACTTATCCCCTGGAATTAATGGCAACCAGACAATAGCGTCTATTTAAAGACTTGGTTTAATAAGGGTGAACTGTTTAGTTCCTCCTTTTCTGAATGAGTGAATTCACTAGGCATTGAGATGAATTCTCAACTTGTAAAACAGAGGATGCTTGTAATATTAGCTTGCGAGACCCTTGCTGTAGTAAGTTTTTGTGGCTGTGTCTTCTCTCTCTCTCTCTCTGTATCTCGTTGTCATCTAATTATGTGGTTGCATCTGTCTTGCGGTTTCTTTAAAAAAAACCAATCTGTCCTGCGAAAGAGGAACTTCATTATTTTTATTCTCAGGATGTTTGGCAGTGTCGTTTGCGTGTCTCGGAGTGACATTTTTCAGTGTATTGCATTGTCCGAGGTTGGCAGAGGACGCTGCTGTCGGTGTTGTTTTCTGTTACTCATTGTTCCTCCATCCAGAGGCCTCCTTAGATGTTCTGAAAAGTCCCAACCGGATGAAGCATTTCTTCTGTTTTTTCTTTCGTTGGGAATTAATGCGGAAAGCAAAGGAAGGCTGTTGAAGTGGCATTGTAGAATGAAAGGGAGGTCCTTCCCAAATACCTTTTGGTCATCTCGTAACAAAATCACTGCAGGAATACCACCCTACCCTGGCCTGCACCCAGGAGAATTCCCTGGAGTTTTTCCTTCTCCTTCCAATGAAAATTCAAAACCAAGTTCTTTTTCATCGAACTGGATTTACAACTGCTAGGGAAAGAAAGTAGGAGAATGACTCTGCCCAAAACACCCGTAACCTCTCCAAATTTGTTCTGCTTCACCAAAATACAGCTTCTGCTCCGTTTCTTTAAAACATCAGCTGAAAGTTTGGGATGCTTATTTAAATGATAAATAATATGCAGACTATTTGAATTCTCATTGCAGATGAGATTATCTCAGTGCTTGGGAGGATCATCCAAGCCTTAATAAAATAATTTGTTTGGGATTTCTGGCACTTTTTCGAGATACCCAGGTTTTAGTTTTATAAATGTGCGTAGTAATTTCAATATCCTAGCCTCACAATCAAGTGATTCACTGCACACCCGGAATCTATATTTGGGAAAGACAGACACGCCCAGAATCTATCTTTGGAATCCTAAACTGATGTTAGGATTTCAACCAAAGTTTCTGCTGAAATTTACAATTTGTGCAATGTTTCAGAATTTGAATCTGAATTTTTTTTCTCCATGTCTATTTTAACTGGTTGTTTTCACAAATTCTTATCAAAGAGCTAGAGCTAATAAGTACTTTTTTTTATAAAAAAAATCCTGCATCATGGGGAAAGACACCTGAATCAAGTTTGAGGGTCTGGAAAACGTATTTATATTTTCCAGACCCTCAAACTTGTGTCCAAGGAAAAACAGGAGATAAAGCCCCATTTACTCAGGCTTATCCTCAGTAGATAAAAATGACCCAACAGTTCAATCGTAGTTCCTGTTAATTTTAAGCTGAAATACACTTTAATAATGTTTTTATGTGTGGTACTGTTTGAAAACAAAACTGAAACCTCCTTCAAATCAGTGAAGCTCAAATTATTTGCAACTCATGCATCCCCTTGATTTAAAGTAGAAATATTAGCTCTAGCTCCATTTGCAGTTCATATCCATTGCCTCAAAGAAAAAAAAATATGGATATTTATAAGGCCCCTGAATTGAATGCAGTAAAATCAGGACCGGAGAGTGGGGAGGAATTCCTCTTCTTTGTTGTATTCCAACCGTAGACATGGAAGAGAGAAGTAGAACTGCCTTATAGTCATTAACATGCAAAGAAAAAGCCTTCTGTTATTGATGTAATAGTTGGGTAATACTAAAGGAAGTGAGAAATTAGAATTATGTGCATTGCAGGCTAACTAAATTACAGGTAGTCCTCCATTTATGACCGTTTGTTTAGTGACCGTTCAAAGTTACAACGGCACTGAAAAAAGTGACTGACGCCCATTTTTCACATGACCGTTGCAACTTTTCCATGGTCATGTGATCAAAATTGAGACACTGGGCCACAGACTCATATTTATGACGGTTGCATTGTCCCGGGGTCATGGGATCCCCTTTTGCGACCTTCTGACTAGCGAAGTCAATGGGGAAGTCAGATTCGTTTAACAACCGTGTCACTAGCTTAACAATTCCGGTGAATGCACTTCACGACTGTGGCGAGGAAGGTCGTAAAACGGGGCAAAAATCAGGTCCCACTTGTCTCGCTTAGTAAAATAAATTTGGGGCTCGATTGTGGTCATACGTTGAGGACTACCTGTACCGTACCCGGTTGAAAGGCAGATTCTGGATGTCATGTAAGAGACTTGGATGTTGGATAACCATTTGTCTGAAGTGGTGTAGCATTTCCTGCCTAAGCAGTAGGTTGGACTAGAAGACCTCCAAGGTCCCTTCCAACTCTGTTTCTATTCTATTCTATTCTATTCTATTCTATTCTATTCTATTCTATTCTATTCCATTCCATTCCATTCCATTCCATTCCATTCCATTCCATTCCATTCCATTCCATTCTTCCTCTACTTTGTGTGAAATCCCTTCTCGGATCCCGAGCTCTTGACAATTTCTCCATATTCACACGTTACACCATACATGGATGTATCTATAGATCGCCGGGATGGTTATATAGAGATACCCTGGATGTTTGGAAAAAAAGAAATTGTGCCGTCTCTTTTATGGATTCCGTTTCAGTCATGTCACTTTTTCCATCTAAGCGAACTTGGTGGATTTGACCTGCCGTTTCCTTCTGATCCTAGCTGGCCTTCCTAATGGCATAAAGCAGGGGTGCCAAACTCGATTTCATTGAGGGCCGCATCAGGGTTGTGTTTGACCTCGGGGGGGGGGCATGGCCAGGGTGGGTGTGGCCAGCTTGACATCACTCGCGTCAGGGACACCTGTGGCGGCCCGAGTGCTCTGCCAGCGAAACTGGGCTCCCAATCTCTGTTTTCGGCTGGGACAGCCTCCTGTAACCCTCTGCCAATGAAAATGCGGCCCTCCCGAGCTCCGATTCATTGGCAGAGGGTTGCAGGAGGCTTTCCCATTCAAAAATGGGAGCCTGGTTTCACTGGCAGAGGCACCGCAGGCTGGTCCTTCATTGTTTCCAGAGTGACCCCGTGGGCCAGATCCAAGCACCCCGTGGGCCAGATCTAGCCCGCAGTCCTTGAGTTTGACACCCCTGACCTAAAGGAAATGGCCACTATGTCCCAAACCCACAGATATTTGTAAAGATCCTGTTGGAAGGGAAATAGAGAGAGAGAGTTAGGGAGGCAGCATTCATGAACCTGTATTGGGGCCACCCCAGATGTAAGGCATATAATACGCACAATCGAAAAACGTCGCATAATCCCGCCTTGAATGTGTCTATCTCTTTGTGTGCATGTGTTCATTTTTTTTGTGTAATGTGGTGTGTGTGTTTTCCTTCGTGATTTTATTGACAAAAGCAATATTGCCATTTCTTTTTTCCTTTGGTCTCTCATCAATTGGTGTTCGCTCCCTCAAATAGCTGACACAGGAATCAAGACATCAAAAGCTCTTAACCTCTGACTATACCATTGTAGGGTCCCGTCCCCCCCCCCAGGAACCTCGATCATTATAATCTGTGTCAATGGCTGGGCTCACAGGACAGATATATACAACATGTGGCTGCAACCTTTCTTTTTTGCAAGATATCATCTTCAGTCAGAGTTAATCGTCCTGTGGGATCCTTGGTGCTCTCCGAGCTTGGTAGTTTTATTGCAGCCTTTCATTGCCAAACTAGGTAACATCCTCAGTCTTAGCACTGAGGATGTTACCTAGCTTGGTAATAAAACGTCTGCAAGAAAACCACCAAGCCCAGATCCCACAGTTCAACCCTGAGCTACAAATATTCTCTTCTATCAGTCATCATCCTGATTAGGGAACTAAGAATGGGACAGAAAGTTTGTTCAAGAAATTGCTACGTCCGTCTATTATTTGGGCAATCAACACTGTCAAGCAATGAAGGGAGAGGTGGATTGGGTGATCTGGGCTGTGATTTTTTTTTTTTAGTCCAATATGCACTTACTTAGGAGTAAGTCTCCTTGGGCTCAAGGGGGCTTTCTTCTGAATTGGATACAAGTAAGTGGCTAAGACGCTGAGCTTGTCGATCGAAAGGTCGGCAGTTCAGCGGTTCGAATCCCTAGTGTCGCGTAACGGGGGTGAGCTCCCGTTACTTGTCCCAGCTTCTGCCAACCTAGCAGTTTGAAAGCACATAAAAAAATGCAAGTAGAAAAATAGGGACCACCTTTGGCGGGAAGGTAACAGCGCTCCGTGTGCCTTTGGCATTTAGTCATGCCGGCCACATGACCACGGAGACGTCTTCGGACAGCGCTGGCTCTTGGGCTTTGAAACGGAGATGAGCACCGCCCCCCTAGAGTCGGGAACGACTAGCATGTATGTGTGAGGGGAACCTTTACCTTTAAGATGCTCCTGCAAATTGACCCCCCTCTCGCCTCCCTAATCTGAGTTGAGACCATCATCACCTGCTTGGCGGCACTACAAAGCCTACTAGGATTGTTCTGCATATCTTTTTAAATCAGCCATCGAGAAGATGAATGGGAGGGTCAAAAGCTTGTCTCGCTGGCGGTGCTTGTTAATCCGGGTGAATGTATTTTCCATAGCTCTGTTGGTTCTAAAGCGCTTATCTCTCCAAACTTTTTTTTAATTAATTAATTATTATTATTATTATTGTTATTATTATTATTATAAATGGGGGGGGGAAGAAAAATTGCAGGAAAAAAAGACGAAGAAGAAGAAGAAGAGAAAAAAAAAAGACAATCAAATGCTCGGAGCTTAAAACAAAGTATGTGTGCAACCCTACCATCTCACTTGAAGCTTAATAAGAAAAGAAAAAAAGAATTATGTAAATATAACATAGAGTTATAGATTTATATTTTGTTCATAACACATAGTGTAATATAAGTTGTATATTTTCATGTTTTATCGGTTTTATGTTATCATTCACACCACGATAAATAACAAAGATAAGAGTGGATGTACTCTTTAAAAAAAAACAACAACAACAACAATGTGGGTTGCTAGAAACCTGGTTTGTTGGTGGGTGGGGCTCGGTTTGGTTTTTTTGGTTTTTTTTCATTGCCCTTTTTTTCAGTATTATTTGCCCTACAAGGCACCAATAAAAACAGCAAATGTGTTCTTTAAATAGACTGTGTTTCTGTTTCCAAATTCTTCATGCCTAAATGTGTCGTTCTATTACAAAACCCCAGAAGTAGCTTTTGGGAAAGGGGGAGAGCATTACCGTGGTCCATGTTTAATAGATTTAACAGAATAATAGAGTCGGAAGGGACCTTGTAGGTCATCTAATCCAAACCCCACCCCACCCCCCCCACCCCCACCGCCTGTTGTGGTCCACCAGCGGACAGAAGAGCTGGCAGCAGATTCGGACAGTGAGGAGGTTGGGGAGGAACGTGGGCCAGTCCTGGAGACTGGGGAAGGCTCGGATGATGGCTCTGAGTCGGAGGCAGAGAGGGGGCCAATGCCATCTGGTAGTACTTTGGTGCCTCCGGAGTCTGATATCAGCGAGGCAGAAGAACAGCGTGAGCCTGTTCCCAGTGTGCGCATGCGCAGAGCTGCCAGAAGACAGGAGCAATTAAGAAAACAGGGTCGACTTGGGAGTAAGGCTTGGAGATGATTGGCCCCTCACATAAGATATAAAAGACAAGCGAACGGGAAGAGACCTTTTGCATAATCCTGTGATTCTCTTCCCAGAACAAACCCCTCACCCGGGGTGGGCTTCAAAAATTTTAATAAGGGGTTCTCTGCCCAGTTGCTGGGTGGGCGTGGCCATGGTGGGCATGGCCTAGTCAGCTTGCACCACAGCCGTGGGGGCATTTTTGCCCTCCCCAGGCTCCGGAAGCTTTCCTCGAGTCTCTGGGAGGACAAAAACGGCCTCCCCAGGCTCTGGAGGCCAAAAATGGACCCGTTTCCGGCCTTCCTGAACTTCTGGTAGGCCTGTTTTTCACCCTTCCAAAGCCTCCGCACACGTCCTGCACTTACCTGAAACCAAACCAGGCTGCGTGGGGACTCCTGAAAGGGGAAGGGTGGGGCAGGGTGGGGCCAGCCAGGAGTGGGATTTGGTGGTTCTCCGAACTGCACAGAATCTTAGTTAGAGGTACTCCCGAACCCCTGCGAACCCAGAGCAGCCCACCCCTGGCCTTGTCACTCAGACATGTGTAGGTTGGTCTGTAGATGCTACAAGCAACAGTAGTTACCAAGAAACATGGGGTCAATGTCCCAGATTATTTGCAGGGAGTGGGTGAGGAAGAAGGAAGGAAGTCCTTTCTATCATTTATCCCTCCCTATGGCCAGGAAATATATAGAACCATCTGATTTATTCGACTCTGTGCTGAAGTACATATTTCAAAATGTTATTTATTCTTTGACTGCTTCCGATTCTAATAAATCTAAATTTATTAATATTAATATTAATATTATTAATACATCTAAATAAAACACCCTGCAGCCAAGAAGGCTCCACACCGATTTGTACCAGAGGTGGGTTTCAGCAGGTTCTGACCAGTTCTGGAGAACCGGTAGTGGAAATTTTGAGTAGTTCGGAGAACCGGTAGTAAAAATTCTGACTGGCCCCGCCCCCATCTATTCTCTGCCTCCCGAATCCCAGCTGATCGGGAGGAAATGGGGATTTTGCAGTAGCCTTCCCCTGGATTGGGGAGGGAATGGAGATTTTACAGTATCTTTTCCCTGCCACACCCACCAAGACACGCCCACCAAGCCATATCCATAGAACCGGTAGTAAAAAAATTTGAAACCCACCACTGATTTGTACCACTCAGATGACCCTGAGGACACAGATAAACCTCCAAGTGGCCTCAACGACTCTCTAAAAGAATGCAAATGACCTGCAAGGAATATAAATCCTTCCATTCGTCACTACCCAGTCAAGAGCTAAAGAAGCTTCGTGGATGAGAAGCAAAACGTCTTCAAAAGAAAAAAAAAAACAAGAATGTCCAGGTGTCTCTTGGAAAAGCATGTTTGGGACAACCATGACCTGGATGACTGAAAATCTCCATAGACAATAAATCTCCTAGATAACAACAGTATGTGTCAGCGCTCCAAACTATGATTTCCCCAGCGCTGACATGAATGAGTGGGGAAAAAAATGAAAGAAAAAGAACCTGTTAGAAGTAGTAGCTTGACTTTTCACCCAGTTCTTTTCCCCAGCAGATAATGTCACCTAGGTGATGGGGGGAGGGGGGAATTCCTGTGACTTGAAGTAGCTGAGATGAAAGATGGACTTGGAAGATGGCCAATGAGACACTGAGATTTGAGGAACGGAAAGGGAGGTGTTTGGGATCAGAGGATCAGTTTCAGCTGCAAATGAGTTCAGGACTAGATCGTTATTCTTCAATAAATAAGAGATTTCATCAAAGACTTTGTGTTTGAGAATGAAATTTATTTGAGATAACATCGGAACATGACAGTATGGTTACAACAAAGTTAATTCCCATAAATATCCTCAGATATGACAGATGGTGTTTTTCCAGCAAGGTAATTTTCAAACCATGTCCTCTTTTCCCTGATTCCATGTTTACGGTCCTGAAACCAGGGTGTTTGAGCCTATTAAACATCTGGAGATGTTCTTCCTAATCCATCTCACTTGTTCTTGTCAGAGTTTGTTGCAACACACACAATCAGACAATTCAGCAGGATTCAAAATGTCTTTATATACATAACAACACATAAAGCATACAATATCCTTGTAGGTGTCAGGTTCCAAATCAGGACGGGAAAGGAAACATCAGACAACAGGGTGGAGACTGTTGTAAAGTTTTACGTTCCGCGATCCGGCACACTCCAACAATCACCCAGTGCAGTTTCTGTGAAATATTGTCAGCTCTAACCTTACCGTGATCCCACTACCGTTTTAAACCCAGCGTGCCCCACCCTGCTACTCCACCTCCTAACTCCAAACCCTGTTGCCAATTGGAGGGTTCCAGCTGCCTCCCTGGGCTAGTAATTAGCCGCAATTAGACTGGGGCTGTTGGGGCCATTATGCCAGGACATGTTCGGTAAGCCCTGATTAATGCTGGCTATTGTAGCCGGCGTGGCGTCTGCGCAAGCGTGGTCCCATCTGCCTCTCAGCGGAGGGGCAGTAGTGCGTCTGGCGGTGCTGGAAGAAATGGAGACCCCGGGAACAATGGGCAGAAAAGGAATCCAGCAGACATCATCAGGAAGAAACAGGCGGTGATAAGGCAAGACTTCCCGGGGTGGACCGTGGGGCAGCGTGACCTGTTCGCCTCTGTCCCTGCTGGAATGGCAGCCCCGGAGAAGTGGGGCTGACAGTAGGTTTTTCCACATTGTAGAGAAGAGAAATAGCAAGTACAAACACAGCACAAAATGGAAGCACAAAATGGAGAAGGCAAAATGGAGGAGGGAGAAGCTAGTGCCCTCAAGCTTATATACAGAACAGTTAAGCCACGCCCAGGCTCCAAACTGTCTCTTATGGCCCCATACAACAAATACCATGTTTCAGTTACGAAACAGTCCCCATTGGCTGACTTGTTACCATGTCTATCCAAACAGTCCCCATTGGTTGATCTGTTGCCTATTCCAGTCTATGAATATTCATACTCTTGACAGTTCTCATTTCCTATAAGTCATAAGTCACTTTTTCCAGTGCTGTTCTAACTAAATGAACTGCTGTAAGTCGAGGACTAGCTATACTACTTAGCGAAGCTAATGCTGTGTTTCCCCGAAAATAAGATCCTGTCTTATATTTTTTTGAACCCGAAATAAGCGCTTGGCCTTATTTTCAGGGAGGTCTTATTATTTTGGGGCGCGGGGCGCAAGATGGGGCTCCTCCTACCATCTTACCTGATTTCCAGCTCTGCGTTTAAATATTTTCAGGGGGGCTTATTTTCAGGGGGAGGCTTATTTTAGTGCATGCACTCAAAAGCCCGATTGGGCTTATTATCGGGGGGGTGTCTTATTTTCAGAGAAACAGGGTAGATATACAGGGGGTTGTAAGGAGTGAGTGAAACAGAGTGAAACTGATCCTAAGATTATATCTAATCACGCTGCCTATTTACCCCTGCTTTATTTTGCCAAGAAATAATATTTATCCTTAAATGTAAAATGAAAACAGAAAACATTCCTGGCCCAAATGATTATCCCATTGATTATTATAAGATGCGTATTGAGTTCCTGGCCCTATATTATTGGAAGTCTATAATGATTTCTTTTTAAATAACATTTTCCCAACGTCCTTCAATAAGGTTTATAGAAGAGTGATTTTGAAAGGCTAAAGATAAAAAGTCTGCTGATTGGATAAACTGTTGTCCAATTTCCTTGTTAAATATTGACTCAAAACTATTGACAGTCACCTTGGCTCATAGGTTAAACAAGATATTATGTTTGATTATCTATCCTGTAGAATCTGGTTTTATAATACTTAGCCAAGCATCTCATTGTGTTAGATACCCAATTGATATTCTGGATGCACTTTCCGAAAACTTGTAATTAATGGTGGCAATTCCTCTGAATATGAAAAAGGCCTTTGAATTTTTGAAGCAAGTTTCGCTTAAATATGGATTTTTTTCCCCCTTTGGGGGCATTCTCCCTGTTTTCCCAAGGTTACTATAGTTGGAATAATCTGTTCATTTATTGTGATGGGTTGTATCAAGCTGCTTTTTATCTCATTTTATTTTTCATTGTATTGGAACCATTATCTCACTTTATTTGACAAACAGAAGACATTTGAGGGGAACAATAGCTGCAGTTTACTATAAACAATTATTATATGCTGAAGGTTATTGTGCTGATTGATATCCCTGAATGTTGTAATATTGAGCAACGGTTTGATAATTTAATGGGTTAGTCAATTAATTGAAATAAATTTTATAGGCTTCTGATACAATAATATTTCTATAAATAGTTTTTCTCAAAATCGGGATTTTACTTGTTGATTAAAAAAAATAAGTAATTATTCAAATGAAACTCTTTATTTATGGATATAACTATATCTCTTTTCTAATCACTAATGAACATCAACATAAACAGTTGAGTAACAAACCTACCGATGGAACGTATGGAAAAGATGATGCTACAACAAGGAATAGCACTTCAAATTTGATGTATTTGGTATAGAGAGAGATATTCCTGTGCTAATACCTTTAAATTATCTTAAGCAGGTTGTTGATATAACCTTAAGTTTGCTTAAGTAGCAAAGACAAACTGCTAAGTTTTATCTAAATTATAGCTATGGCATTCGGTTTGATCATGGGACATATATTTTTATTTAAATCTCTCTATGGAAAATAAGGGAGGGAGGGAGGGAGGGAGGAAGGAAGGGGCAAGAAAGCAGGAAGTGGAAAGGGGAAGGGGAAGAAAGAAAGGAGGGAGGGAGGGAGGAAGGAAAGAAGGAAGGAAGGAAGGAGCAAGAAAGCAGGAAGGGGAAGGGGAAAGGGGAAAGGGGAAGGGAAAGAAAGGAGGAGGGAGGGAGGCAGGAGCAAGAAAGCAGGAAGGGGAAAGGGGAAGGGGAAGAAAGAAAGGAGGGAGGGAAGGAGGAAGGAAAGAAGGAAGGAAGGAAGGAAGGAGGGAAGGAAGGAAGGAAGGAAGGAAGGAAGGAGCAAGAAAGCAGGAAGGGGAAGGGGAAGGGGGAAAGGGGAAGGAAAAGAAAGGAGGAGGGAGGGAGGAAGGCAGGAGCAAGAAAGCAGGAAGGGGGAAGGGGAAGAAAGAAAGGAGGGAGGGAGGGAGGAAAGAAGGAAGGAAGGAAGGAAGGAAAGAAGGAAGGAAGGAAGGAAGGAAGGAAGGAAGGAAGGAAGGAAGGAAGGAGCAAGAAAGCAGGAAGGGGAAAGGGGAAAGGGGAAGGGAAAGAAAGGAGGAGGGAGGGAGGAAGGCAGGAGCAAGAAAGCAGGAAGGAGAAAGGGGCAGGGGAAGAAAGAAAGGAGGAGGGAGGGAGGGAGGAAGGAAAGAAGGAAGGAAGGAAGGAGCAAGAAAGCAGGAAGGGGAAAGGGGAAAGGGGAAAGGGAAAGAAAGGAGGAGGGAGGGAGGGAGGCAGGAGCAAGAAAGCAGGAAGGGGAAAGGGGAAGGGAAAGGGAAAGAAAGGAGGAGGGAGGGAGGAAGGAAAGAAGGAAGGAAGGAAGGAGCAAGAAAGCAGGAAGGGGAAAGGGGAAGGGAAAGAAAGGAGGGAGGGAGGGAGGAAGGAAAGAAGGAAGGAAAGAAGGAAGGAAGGAAGGAAGGAAGGAAGGAAGGAAGGAAGGAAGGAGCAAGAAAGCAGGAAGGGGAAAGGGGAAGGGAAAGAAAGGAGGGAGGGAGGGAGGAAGGAAAGAAGGAAGGAAAGAAGGAAGGAAGGAAGGAAGGAAAGAGCAAGAAAGCAGGAAGGGGAAGAGGAAAGGGGAAAGGGAAAGAAAGGAGGGAGGGAGGGAAGGAAGGAAGGAAGGAAGGAAGGAAGGAAGGAAGGAAGGAAGGAAGGAAGGAAGGAAGGAAGGAAATTCCTGACTTAGTACTTGGCCACCAGCAGACAGGAAGGCTGCTCTGGAGGACATGGGTTCGGTGCTCTCCCTGGTCTCACCTTCGTCCACTGGAAACAATGGATCCGCCAAGCCCCGCCTGGGACACCACAGGCGACCCCCAACATGAGTGATGTTGAGCTAACCAGCCCATTCCGGCAACGCACACTCGGCCCCCTAAAGGTCAACCTTGGTGCTGTCCTCAATGTAGATAAGCCTGCCTTATCTACATTTCCTGGCAAAATACATGGGAAAATCCTATTCACGGAAAACCCAACTTAGGGTTAAGGTTAAGGCTCTCCATGAATTCGGAGAGCAAAATGGACATCGCCACTGGATTCAGAGCCCATTAGGAGGGCACACACTTTTCGAGCCTGCCTTAATTACGTTTTCTAGCAAAATACATGGGAAAATCCCATTCTCAGAAAATCCAGTTAGTTTATGCCATTTCAGAGAAATACCTTTCCAGTCTCTTTGGCAGGCCTGAAGGCCCAAATGTAGAAGCCGGCCACTCTTCTTGAAAGCTTCCAGTGCTGCAGCATCCACAACTTCCAGAGGTAAAAGCCTTTTCCAGTTATTGATTGTTTCCACTGTCAGGAAATGTCTCCTTTGTTCTAGGTTGCATGTCTCTTCCATCGTCTTCCACCCTTTACTTCTTGTCCTGCGCTCAGATGCTTTGGAGCAGAGGTCACCAACCTTTTAGTGGACCTCAGGGACCACTAAATTCATAATTTTAAATCCTGTGAACCACTAATATGATCTGCCTAATGACCGGCTGGGTGGACATGGCTATGGTCATGTGACTGGTTGGGCGTGGCCAACTCGATGTCACTCACATCGTGCCTCGCCGGCCTCTATTCACCTCACTGTTGTTGGAGCTAAGCAGCCACCATGAGAAAGAGTTGGCAAAACAGCTCATTTCAAATTGGATCTGACTGAGAAGGAGGCTCAGCTGAAGCACCTCACTGAGGACTATCGGCATATATATAACATATATAACACCGCTCCCATATAACACCGCTCCTGCGTGAGCTGCACTGGCTCCCAGTGGTCTTCCGGGTACGCTTCAAGGTGTTGGTTACCACCTTTAAAGTGCTCCATGGCATAGGACCTAGTTATCTTCGAGACCGCCTGCTGCTACCGATGACCTCCCACCGACCCGTGCGCTCCCACAGAGAGGGCCTCCTTGGGGTGCCATCAGCCAAACAATGTAGACTGGTGACCCCCAGGGGGAGGGCCTTCTCTGTGGGGGCACCTACCCTCTGGAATCAGCTGCCCCCAGAGATAAGGAGAATCCAAGACTTCGGTGCCTTCCGCCGTGCCCTTAAAACTTTCTTTTTTCAGCAAGCCGGGCTGGCTTAACATACTTTTTAACATATTTTTAAATATTTTTAATTGGTTTGTTATCTTAAATTGGGGCCAAGTTAATATATATCCTTTTAATTGTTTTTAATGTTTGTATTGTATGTTTTTATCTGGCTGTACACCGCCCTGAGTCCCTCGGGAGAAGGTGTGGTATATAAATTCGAAATAAAATAAAAATAAATAGACTTTCCAAGCTGCGGGATGAGCACCACCCCCTAGAGTCAGGAACGACTAGCACATATGTGCAAGGGGAACCTTTACCTTTACCTTTAGATAGATTTTAAGTCTCCATGCCTCGGGATTGGTGAAACACAAGGTTAAACAGCTATGCCCACAATGGTGTAAACCGCTAGCGAGCTTCGCAGAATCCAGCTCTCGACAAGCACACTTAGAATCCCACCACCAGGGACCAATCTTATTTATCCAATGTTTTTGATGCTTTGTTAGCTCTTCTTTTGAGTTCGGCTTTGTGTAGGAGGCAGGTTGAGATAACCGACATTCCCCCAGATGAATAGGAAAGGGGGCAATCTTTATTATCCTATCAGGGAGGGGCGAATCATGCAGACAACTTCCTGGCAGACAATAAAAGCAGTTCTGACAGCCAGATCAAAACATTCATCAAACTTTGCTTTTCTTTCAGGCATATCAATGTTTAAGTGACAGCTGAAGAAGGCTGATGATGGACTTCTTACATTTTTCTCCGGGCGCCTGCTACTTTTTTTGTGGTGTGTGTGTGTGTGTGTGTGTGTGTGTGAAGAAGACAAGCAAGGCAAAATGCTTGCTGAATTCAGTTTGATCCTATTGCAAGTCAGCTTGACAATGAGAAAACAGAACAATTAGTGCCTCATTTTGTTCAGATGATCCCTGCGAAAAGTACATAAAAGTTTTACAGCCAATAAGAATAGAAGATGATTAGACATTAGATAGATAGAGATAGATAGATGATAGATAGATAGATAGATAGATAGATAGATAGATAGATAGATAGAGATAGATAGATGATAGATAGATAGAGATAGATAGATGATAGATAGATAGATAGATAGATAGATAGATAGATAGATAGATAGATGATAGATAGATAGATAGATAAATAGATATAGATAGATAATAGACAGACAGACAGATAGAGATAGACAGACAGACAAACAGACAGATAGAGATAGATAGATGATAGATAGATAGATAGATAGATAGATAGATAGATAGATAGATGACAGATAGATAGATAGATAGATAGATAGATAGATAGATAGATAGATGATAGATAGATAGACAGACAGATGATAGATGATAGATAGATAAATAGACAGACAGACAGATGATACATATAGATAGATAACTAAGAGAGGGAGAGTTGATAAATGTTTTTGGTTGACATCTTAAAGTGTCCTACACTGTCACTTTACTGACAAAACTTTTAAAATAATTATACTGCAAGAAATGACTCAATTTTGTCTCATAAACAGGGGAGGGAAGCAGAGGGGAGGGGAGGGGAGGGAAGGAACGATTGCATTGAGGGAAGAGGAAAGATCCTAAACCTGAGATTTTATTGACCTAAGTCTATTGTAGATCACTTCGCTAATTGGCCCATTAAGAAAAGCTTATAAATTTAGAAATAATTATGTGTATTATTTCCCCCTTCTTCAGTGCCACAGACTCAATTCAATCTAAAGCTGTTTTTTAAAAAAAAATAATAATAATAATGCTTACCTATTCACCTGCCTATCAAGCTATTCCCTTTCAGGCTTCACAATATAATGCAAAACACAGGGGAAAAAAGTACGAAGTAGCAAAAGGCACTGGATGCATGAAAGAAGAGAGAAGAACAAGAAATGTAATTAAACCTGCAAGCCATCTTTTAATAAGATGAAGGGCAGACAGCTTATGAACATAATTATTGGTTAGTTCTGGCAGACATTGGCCAGGATGCCCACAAATGTAACCAAAGCCAATTTTGCTCACAATAGTCTGTGCAAGCTAGGATTTACCAAGCAATAAAACATAATCCAGAACCCTAGTAAAGAAAAAAGAAAAAAGCCACAATAAACAAACAAATAAATGTAACCCAGAACCAGTGGTGGAATTCAGCCGGTTCGGGCCGGTTCAGGAGAACCGGTTGTTAAATTGCTGGCTGGCCCCACCCTACCTCTTCCAGGAGTCCCCACGCACCCTGTTTTTGCTCCCAGGAGGCTGCAGGGAGGCCTACTAGGCCCAAAATGGGGCACAGGGGGCTGCACACACACCCACAGCCCATTTTTGTTCCCAGATGGGTACAGGAGGCTGAGTGCTGGCCATGCCCACCATGGACATACTCATCCAGCTGGTCATTAGAGCAGAGAACCAGTTGTTAAATTATTTGAATCCCACCACTGCCCAGAACTCTAACCATATGGGGGAAAAAACCCCCACAAAGAATCAAAACCAACAATAACAGTAACTGTACAAAAATCATCATGGGAGCTGTGATGAGAGCTGACACGCTTCAAAAGTCAATCAATCATGCTTGGTGTGATCAGTGGAAAAAAGAAGAAAGGCCGGCCATAGTATTCACTGACTGGACACTATAAAGCAGAGATGTGAAACTCAATTTCATTGAGGGCCGCATCAGGGTTGTATTTGACCTCGGGGGCTGGCGTATTTGACCCCGGGGGCTGGCAGTTTGATGTCACTTGTGTTGGGGGCACCTGTGGTGACCCGAGCGCTCTGCCAGCAAAAACAGGCTCCCGAGCTCCGGTTTTCAGCCTCAACGGCCTCCTGCAGCCCTCTGCCAGCAAAAACAGAGCTTGTGGGGGCCACACACAGCCCCGGCCCCCATTTTCAGCCATGACGGCCTCTTGCCACCCTCTGCCAGCAAAAACAGAGCCTGGAAGGGCCGCATGCCCTCCTGAGCTCCATTTATGCTGGCAGAGGCACTGCGGGTCGGTCCTTTGCTGTTTCCAAGGTGGCCCCATGGTGCCAGACCTAAGCACCCTGTGGGCCGGATCTGTCCCACGGGCCTTGAAGTTGACACCCCTGCTATAAGGATGACACCGGGATGACCATGATGGATCTGAAGGAGGCAGTGCAAAGTAGAGGGCCATGGAGAATTCTGAGCCATTGAGAGGATTGAATGGCTGACAGTGACAACAATGATAAAATTAATTAAAATGCAGTGATTCTGATGCACACCTCAAAACCTCTCTGCAGGTAAGGCTGTCAAGGTTCCGACAAATGCCCTAATTAATTCATGAGCCTCGAGCCAAGTTTCAAAAGAAATCCAGTTATTTATTAGGAGCAACATATCAGCACATATCCAAGTGAAGTCAGCTCTGCCCCACGTAATTTACATCCCACCTATGACCCTGTTCCCCCACTCCTCCCAGGGGTGTCATAAATCACATTCTCCAACAGAGCCTCCAACTTTCGCAGCCTGTAGAGAACACACCTCTCCGACTGACTGTAGTAAACTAGGCTACAACCTTGAGAAGGTATGTATGGAATGTACTTCTGGTTGCTGCCATGTTGCTCCATCAGTTTCCCCACTCCTGCTTATGGCAACTCGAAAGCAGGGCAGGAATGCTTTACGAGTTGACAATTGAAAATACTGTGTCCAATTCTGCTCAACACAATACAAAAAAAGATGTTGAGACTTTAGAAAGAGTGCAGAGAAGAGCTACAAAGGTGATTAGGAGACTGGAAGCTAAACCGTATGATGAATAGAATAACAGAATATCAGAGTTGGACGGGAGCTTGGAGGTCTTCTAATCCTACACCCTGCTCAAACAGGAAACCCTATATCATTTCAGGAGAATGGTTGTCCACTCTCTTGTCCAATGGTTGTGGGAACTAGGTATGTTGTCAGGGCATTGATTAATCCCATCTTTGGCTCTGGGACAATCACCCTGGTTAGAGGATGGATCGAGGCTTCCTCCTTGTTGCAATATTCTGAAAAGAAACGCGAAGAAAAGCTCTCTAATAAAACTCATTTATTTGTTATAAAGAAAATAAAACACCTCACTAACTAAGAAAAGTTAATTGCTATATTTTGAAAGTAATTCTTGCCGGCTATTTCTCAGCCGGACCTTTCTGGCAAGAGAACAAAGGAAAAAGTGTGTGCGAAGGAATGTGGGTGGATGGACATGAGTAGTAGCTTTTGATAACAATTCTTGGCAAGGTACGGAAAGTCTGATAGTCCAGAAATAATGAGCTCAGCTGGTAAATAAAATAACGCAGTGACATATGTCTAGTCTAGTGATGAAAAGGAGTAAGTGTGACGCGATAGCAGTCTTCCAATATTCGAGGGGTTGTCACAAGAGAAGAGGTGGGGTTGATCTATTCCTCAAAGCACCTGTGGGCAGGACAAGAAGTAATAGGTGGAAGATTATCAAAGAGAGAACCAATCTAGAATTGAGGAACAACTTACTGACAGCGAGAACAATTAATCAATGGAAGATGTGCGTGCTTCAACTCTGGAGGCTTTCAAGAAGAGATTGGACAGCCATTTGTCCAGAATGATATAGGTTCTCATGCTTGAGCAGGGGTTGGACTAGAAGATCTTCAAGGTCCCTTCCAAATCTGTTATGCTGTATTCCGTACAACTTTAGCTTTCCTTAGACCAGGGGTCTCCAACCTTGGTAACTTTAAGCCTGGAGGACTTCAACTCCCAGAATTCAAAGCAAAGCTAGCTGGGGAATTCTAGGAGTTGAAGTCCTCCAGGTTTAAAGTTGCCAAGGTTGGAGACCCCTGCCTTAGATTAACCTTCTGTTATGGAGTGGGCTAGTCTAACGTCTAGAGTAGGGCTGTCAAACTCATGTCACACGGGCCAGACGCATCACACCCTGGCCACACCCATGCCCATTGAACAAAGGGGGAAAAAGTCCCAATATGTCACATAAAGCCGCCATGACAATGCGACAGCCCTGTTCTATAGGAAGGTTGTTCTCTCTAAAGAGGAATTGTGTTTGTTAACCTGATCTTAGGATTGTGTTGCATGAATCCAAGAACTAAATTCTGAGACTCCTTTCCAGTGCTAAAACAGTATCCGCTAGGGAACAAGGGTCGACTCAGGAGTAAAGCCACAGGTGAACGGTGAATGGCCCCTCCCATAGGGAATAAAGAGCAGCGAAGGGGGGGGGGAGTTTGCAGGAGACAATTAGTTCATTTGGGTGAAGATCTGTTCCTGCATTCTTGTCAAGTATTATCTGTTACAGTGTGAAGTCTGAAAGATATCAGCCTGGCTATTCTCCAAGCCTGATGAAGGTCGGTAATGGTGAACTATCTTGAAAGACTGTGGGAAAGGAAAGAGATGTCATGACCGGGGTGGGGGGGTGTCTATGAAGACGTAATGCTCCGAAGCCATGGTCTGTAGCCAAAAAAGGTATTTGAAGGGGTGTTGTGGTGGAGAAAAGGTTGAGAGCCACTGTTCTGTAGTATTGCTAGGCAAAGAAAGCCAAATTCTCTTAGTTCATACTGTAGAGAAGTAACAAAACAGGCCCCAAATAAATGACTGGGGTGTTCAGAAAGCATATTTTAAAAAGCTGAATTCTTGCTCTCTATAGAGGAAGGACAGGAATGTACCAAATGAGAAAGGACAGGAATGTACCAAACTGCAGCTGGCATATGCTTTAGAAACTTTACAAATCTCTGTCGGTGAAGCCCAAGGATTAGACTAAATAAATGTTTCTCAAGTCCAAACCAGAGGTGGGTTTCAGCAGGTTCTGACCAGTTCTGGAGAACCGGGAGGGGAAATTTTGAGTAGTTCAAAGAACCAGTAAATACCACCTCTGACTGACCCCACTCCCATCTATTCTCTGACTCCCGAGTCCCAGCTGATCGGGAGGAAATGGGGATTTTGCAGTAACCTTCCCCTGGGGTGGGGAGGGAATGGAGATTTTATAGTATCCTTCCCCTGCCATGCCATCAAGCCATGCCACGCCCACCAAGCCACACCCACAGAACCAGTAGTAAAAAAATTTGAAACTCACCAGTGGTCGAAACATCGAAGCACTTGGAAACTTTTCATCTCAGAAATTCAAGAGTTTACGCGGTGCATTGTGACAATTTAATGGGCATAATTTAAAGTATTTTCCAATTTAATCTTCTTATTTTAAAAAAGATGGCCGATGTTGCTACATTGGATTTTTTCAAGAGAACGTGAGCTCACACATATTTTGGAAAGTGGGAGAGAAAGAAAGAATCCAATATTCATAAATCTTGTGCGTTGATGATTATCGTAATGGTAGGGCATTTCAAAATGTCATGAATTGCAACTCTTTTGGCCAAGATAGCAAATAATAATAATTTTAAAAAATCATTAGTCATGAAGAATTGATCTTTTCTTTTCTTTTCTTTTCTTTTCTTTTCTTTTCTTTTCTTTCCTTTCCTTTCCTTTTTTCTTTTCTTTTCTTTTCTTTTCTTTTTTTCTTTTCTTCTTTCTTTTCTTTTCTTTCTTTTCTTTTCTTTCTTTTCTTTTTTCTTTTCTTTTCTTTCTTTTCTTTTCTTTTTTTCTTTTTTCTTTTTTTCTTTCCTTTCCTTTCCTTTCCTTTTCTTTTTTCTTTTTTCTTTTTTCTTTTTTCTTTTTTCTTTTTTCTTTTTTCTTTTTTCTTTTCCTTTCCTTTCCTTTCCTTTCCTTTCCTTTCCTTTCCTTTCCTTTCCTTTCCTTTCCTTTCCTTTCCTTTTCCTTTCCTTTCCTTTCCTCCCCAAAAATATTTCAACAACTTCCAGGTTATTTGATGTGAGACCTAAACATAGTCACAATTAAGACCTTCAAACTCATGTACACTATTGTGGCCAATTGAGAGGAGAAGCTGCCTGTATTGTGTGGGGTTTTTGTTTTGTTTTGTTTTGCCATTCCCCTAACTTTTTTGATTTTATGTGAGGGATGTTTAATTGCCCACCGCCATCAGACAATCCTTCAAACACAAGAATGGCTGGCAAGGCCCTCCGAATTTGAAAGCCTATGCCGTGCGGTGGCAAACCGGAGTCACCCTTAGCCATTTCTCTTGATGGGCGAAACATCTCTATGTGCAAATTCTCTTCGTTCAGCCTAATCGTATGATCTGTCAATCAGGAGCAGCCCGCCAAAAGTAGCCAGCAATAGCCTCGTCGCTCTTAATTTAATCACTTGGAATTAGTGTTAACTCTCTGTCATTCCTTTGGCATGTATCCGTTTCCTAGCCATCTGAGCAATACAATCATTGTGTTTGGATGAGGCTACAGCTTCTCTTAGTGTCATCTAGCTTTGAGAGGCTGATGCAGCCTGTCAGCCTCACAACATTTTAATATCGCCGAGTTTGAAGCTGGGGGGGGGGGTGGGAGGGGGAATACCCAGCTTGTTTCTTTGTGAATTACGACAGGAAAGAGATAAAAAAAAACAAAATCAGGGAAGGAATCCAAAGGTGCTTTTTTTTTTCAAGAGGCAACTGGACTTTCTGGATTTTTCTTTCAAAGACGTTTCGCTTCTCATCCAAAAAGCTTCTTCAGTTCTGACAGGATGGTGGGGAGGGGAAGGATTTATACTCCTTGCAGATGGCTGGTCATTTGCAACTTTTTAAGAGGGTCCTTGAGGCCCCTCCACACCCATTTACACTACTCAGGTGACACAGATGAATTTCCAAGTGGCCTCAATGACTCTAAAAGAATGCAAATGACCAACTTCCTGCAAGGCAGGGGTGAAATCCAGAAGGTTCTGACAGGTTCTGGAGAAACCAGTAGCGGAAATTTTGAGTAGTGTGGAGAACCGGCAAATACCACCTCTGGCTGGCCCCAGAGTGGGGTGGGAATGGGGATTTTACAGTATCCTTCCCCTGGAGTGGGATGGGAATGGAGATTTTGCAGTATCCTTCCCCTGCCGTGCCCACCAAGCCACGCCCACCAAGCCACACCACGCCCACCAAGCCACGCCCACAGAACCGGTAGTAAAATAAATTACTACTAAATTCACCACTGCTGCAGAGAGTATAAAGACAGTTGTCTGCAAGGGGTATAACACTTAACAACAGCAAGACAGTTGTTAAGTGAGTTTTGCCTCATTTTACGAGCTTTCTTGCCACAGTTGTTGAGTGAATCCCTGCAGCTGTTAAGCGAGGAACACGGCTGTGAAGCGAATCTGGCTTCCCCGCTTACCTGTCAGAAAGTTGCAAAAGGAGATTGCATGATCCTGCAACCATCATAAATATGAACCAATTGCCAAGCATCTGAATTTGTGCTCACGTGACCACGGGGGGGATGCTGCAACGGTCGTAAGTGTGAAAAATGATCATAAGTCACTTTTTTGAGTGACATCATAACTTCGAACTGTCACTAAACCAATAGTTGTCCGCCAAAAACGTCCTGTACATCCAACTTTTCTTTTCTCATTTCTGGCCGATGACATCATTGTTTCTATTGATGATGTCATTCCCATCATGCATTGGGGCCCCCCTGAGAGAATCCTATTATGTCATTACCTGCCATAGACACATCAGCAAAATGTAGTTTATCCCATTACACCTCCCAACCTTTTTCTTCCCGTTCGAATGGCAATTACTTCAAGTATTTACTGTAATTATGTCACTTGATGAAATTACAGTAATTACATAGAAAAATGATAGTCCGCGACTAATGAATTTAAAATACCGTGGAAATTCACATAAAAATGACATTAGAAATGTTAAGGATCTGAGGCAAACTCACAAAAGCAAGGAAATTTATAATTAAGAATTTAATCTCCAAAAAATGTTGAGGGGAGCGGCTTCTTTTTAAGGAAAAAAAAAAGAAAGAAAAGATTTAATCAGAGCTCTATGAGGATTGTAAAGAAGAAGAAAAGAAACAAAGGAAATGTCAAATGAATACTGTGACCTAATATTTCGCAAAGACAAACTGAACATGTGTTCACCTTTTCTCTCAGGGTGAGTTGCATGGTTGAATAGTTAAATTTGAAGAGGAAAAAAAAATAGGCAAAATATCCAGGGGTATATCGTAATCAGGCTAGATTTATGGTGATTTTTGCTTGCATTTAAAAATAAATCAAGTTTCTAGCTCCTATGATGACGACAAACTGCTAGAAAATAAATGTCTATGGCCGTGATGGCGAACCTATGGCACGTGTGCCACAGGTGGCACGCGGAGCCATGTCGCTTGGCACGCCAGCTCAGTTCTCAGCCTCTCTAGGAGTCTCTGGAGGCTGGGGACAGCAAAAAAGTCACTTCCTGTCCAACCGAAACTTGGAAAACGGGCTGTTTTGGGCCTCCGGAGGGCCTCTGAGGGGTGGGGAAGGCTGTTTTCGCCCTCCCCAGATGCATAGAGAGGATCTGGAGCCAGGTGAGAAAGAAAAACGGGCCTACTGGGCCCTCGCGTTCCAGGAGCGGGGGGAGGGGGGGGTCACGTGCGCGGGGTGGGGCGCATAGAATTATAGGTGTGGGCACGCGTGCACGCGAACCTCCCCCGCCCGCCCCCACTTCCTGGCACGTGATGGCAAAAAGGTTAGCCATCACTGGTCTATGGAGATTCTCAGTCACCTAGGTCATGGTTGTCCCAAAGGTGCTTTTTTTCAAGAGGCAACTGGACTTTCTGGTTTTTTTCTTTGAAGACATTTCACTTCTTATCCCAAAAGTTTCTTCAGCTTCTCATCCCAAAAGTTTCTCCAGAGATGAAGAAGCTTCTGGGATGAGAAGCGAAATGTCTTCAAAGAAAACCCAGAAAGTCGAGTTGCCTCTTGAAAAAAACAGCTTTGGGACTGCTAGAAAATAAGTTAAATTTTGGTTGAGAGTAATTCTGCAATGCCATGAAGTTTCTATCTCTAGGGCAGGAGTCGGCAACCTTAAACACTCAAAGAGCCACAAAGATCCTAACTGGAAGCCACCGTTCAATTCTGGAGCCGACCGGAAGTCTGGTTCCCCCACCGTAGAGTCTCCTCCTAGCGCAACATCCTTTTTCCTCTACCTGTCATAACCGAAAGCCCTATCAATTGTGGAGCCGACTAGCAACAGGGAGCCGCAGCAGAGGGATGAAAGAGCCACATGCGGCTCCAGAGCTGCAGGCTGCTGACCCCTGCTCTAGGGAAAAAGGATATTTTTTCCCCCAAGCAGACAAACCACTGAGTTTCCCACTCCTCTTTTTGTTCCTGACAAGAAGGACGATGCCTTGTGACCTGCAGCCATTACATTGTGAATCCCAGAGTAACTGCTTTTCTAGGGTGGTTAGATCTGATTGCAGTTATATGTGTCAGATGGAGACAGGAAGAATAAGCACTGTGGCTGATCTTCTGGGCTTGTGGTAAAGAAGGTCTCCTGCCATGTGCAAGGGCTAGGATTAGAAGACTTCCAAGGTATCTTCTGCTCTACGATACTATAAGGAGGAAAAACAGCATCCAAGTGATGAATTACTGCTGGAACTGATTGTTTTGGATGCAGGTAAGTGCGGGATGCGCACGGAGGCTCAGGGAGGGGGGAAAACGGGCCTACCGGAAGTTCGGGAAGGCTGGAAACGGGCCTGTTTCTGGCCTCCAGATGGCCTCCGGAGCCTGGGGAGGCCATTTTTGCCCTCCCGGAGGCTCAAGGAAAACCTCCAGAGCCCGGGGAGGGCAAACACACACACACACACCCCGCCATGATGCAGGAGGCTGACTAGGCCACGCCCATCATGGCCACACCCACGCCCACCCAGCAACCGGGCAGAGAACCCTTAGCTAAAATGTTTGAAGCCCACCCCTGCTTACCTGTAAGCCATTTTTCTTCCACCCCCCCCCAGAAAAGAGAGTGAGGGACCGCAAGCTCTGTTTTTAGTGAGCAGGTCTGCAAATCATTTCCTTTCTGCTCCTGTTTTAGAAAATGCTCTATTCATATGGATTGGGGGGGGAGAGAGAGGGGGGAGAGAGAGAGGGGGGGGGCTTAATAGACGCAGCTGCATCCTCTCGCAAATTATTGCAAGCCCCAGTATGAAATGCATTTAAGAGAAAAAAATGCTTAACAGATGATGGTGCGACAAGCTGTTACAAGGCCTGTTAGACAGTCCCAATATTATTAAATTGATAGGCTTTGCTTAGCACGTGAGGAGAACTTATTTTTCTGGCTCGCAGAGCGTGGCTCCGTTTTATTAAGAAAGGAGATTTTTTTTCCCCCGAAATTGAATCTTGTTGGGAAGACCGATGGAGCTCACAGTCTTTGGGGGCTGCCGCAGTCAAGCATTTGACTTCTTCTTCACTAGAGGAAGACCTACCTTGGTTATTCCGGGAATGAATCCCACCAGCATCGGTTCAGAAAAGCCAGGCCAGGATCCGTTTGCATTGCCAAACACGTGGCAGCCGAAATTGGCCCTCGGTTTATTTTTATTTATTTATTTTTTTTTGTGATTTCGTTTGCGGAAAGAAGCAGGTGCTAACAGCTAGCTCCTTTTTCTGCATAGCTGCGTTGGAGCTGTGTATATAGGTTTATGGTGATCATCATCAAAAACTCATCTGGATGCATTTGGCCCAAGAACCATGATTTGCTCTTCTCCTTCAAGGTTTCTTTCTTGGGATGCCCTGCTCAGAGGGGTCTCGGGGGTGGGGTGGAGGGGGATGGGACAACTTGCCACAGCCAGCTTGCTGCGGCCAACTCACCATGGCCAAGGGAAGGAAGGGAGGGAGGAAGAAAGGGAGGGAGGGAGGGAGGGAGAGAGGGAGGAAGGGAGGGGAAGAGAGAGGGAGAGAGGAAGGAAGGAAAGGAGGGAGGGTGGGAGGAAGAAAGGAAGGAAAGGAGGGAGGGTGGGAGGGAGGGAGGAAGGGAGGTGGAGAGAGGGAGAGAGGAAGGAAGGAAAGGAGGGAGGGAGGGAGGGAAGAAGAAAGGAAGAAAGGAAAGGAGGGAGGGAGGAAGGAAAGGAGGGAGGGAGAAGGAAGGAAGGAAAGGAGGGAGAGAGAGAGAGGAAGTAAGGAAGGAAAGAAGGAAAGGAAAGGAAAGGAAAGGAAAGGAAAGGAAAGGAAAGGAAAGGAAAGGAAAGGAAAGGAAAGGAAAGGAAAGGAAAGGAAAGGAAAGGAGGGGAGTAGAGGGAGAGAGGGAGGAAGGAAAGGAGAGAGGGAGGGAGAGAGAAAGGGAGAGAGGAAGGAAGGAAGGAAGGAAGGAAGGAAGGAAGGAAGGAAGGAAGGAAGGAAGGAAGGAAAGGAAAGGAAGGAAGGAAGGAAGGAAGGAAGGAAGGAAGGAAGGAAGGAAGGAAGGAAGGAAGGAAGGAAGGAAGGAAGGAAGGAAGGGTCAAATTGACAAAGAACAAGAATTAAGTCTGAAGGCATATTCATATCTTTGGACTCAGAGTAGTCACACCTGCCCCAAGAATTCTTGCAATTATGCTTTCATGAGCCGGGTAAAAATGTTTAATAGAAGAATGATATCTTCCTATCTTACAAACCTCAGTTATCCAGACCAGGGGACATACAGAAAAGGGTACAGTAATTGACAGGGACCCATCAGTATATGTAAGCATAAATATTACCTTTGGAAATCTGGGATTTGCTATTGAAAAGCATGAATATTTTTAAACTGAAAAATTCCATTTCTAATTCAGTCATTTAAGTAAGTGAGGTGTCAACTGAAGCACCTGCAGCATTCGTAACATCCTGCGTCTGCAAATTCAGCATTTGGGAAAGAGAAAGTTGACTTGTCAAAATCCAAATATTCTACATGGATTTATTCTTAGCATTCTCAGACATGATCAGGTTTACAATCTTGGTCCTGACCACAACTGATTTCTTTCTTATTTTTCCTCTGATATTTTTTCACTCAGGTACATTTGCCTTAGAGTAGGGCTGTCAAACTCAATTTCGTCGAGGGCCACGTCATGGCTGTGTTTGAACTTGGGGGCTAGGGGTGGGCGTGGCCTGGGTGGGTGTGGCCAGCTTGACGTCACTCATGTAGGGAGGCCTGTGGTGGCCTGAGCACTCTGCCAGCGAAAATGGGCTCCTGTTGTGACCGAGGCCCACGTAGTGATTACCAAACACTTGGTAGAGCCTTGGTAGTACAGTGGTCTAAGGCACCCTGTTATTAAGCTGGTTATTAAGACCAGCTGCCTGCAATTACTGCAGGTTCGAATCTCGCCAAGGCTCAAGGTTGACTCAGCCTTCCATCCTTTCTAAGGCAGGTAAATTGAGGACCCAGTTTGTGGGGGCAATAAGCTGACTTTGTATAAATATACAAAAGGATGAAGGCTATTGCTGAGCACATTGTAAGCCGCTCTGAGTCTCCGGAGAAGGGCGGCATATAAATCAAATTAAAAACAAAACAAAAAAAAACCACAATTCAGTCCTGAACAAACTTATTTTATTAAAACAGCTGAGAATTAATTCATTCTCAGCTTAGTCCAAAACAAATTCTTCATAACCAGTCCTTCGGCCTTATCACCAACCTTTGATGTCTTTGGCAGCCTGCCAAAGGCTTTTCTTGGCAAAACCCCCACAAAGTTCAAGAGACGCTGACAAGAAGCACTGGAATCAATGTTGCTTTTCTACAAAGAACCCAACAGCTCGTTGCTGCTCTTTTAAGCCTTATGGGAGTGGCCAATCATCTTCTGGCCTTACTCCAGTGTCGTCCTTTTTGCTTCGGCTGCTCTTGCCTTCTGGCAGCTCTTCACATGCGTGCACTAGGAACAGGCTCCTCCTGTTCCTCTGCCTCTCTGCTGTCTGCCTCTGGAGGCTCCGGAGTCCGCGCATTGCTCCCAGATGGCCCTGGCCCCATCTCTGCCTCCGACACAGATCTCTCGTCCAGGCCTTCCCCTGACTCCAGGACTGGCCTCCTCACTGTCCGACTCTGCTGCTAGGTCCGCAGGCTGCTGGTGGACCACAACAGCTCCCAAGCTCCATTTTAGGTTGGGACGGTCTCCTGCAACTCTCTGTCAGCAAAAACAGAGCTTGGGAGGGCCGTGTGTGACCCTTTCGAGCTTCGTTTTTGCTGGCAGAGGCACCACGGACCGGTTCTTCACAGTTTCCAAGGTGGTCCAGGTCAGATCCATATCGCGGGCCAGATCTAAGCACCCCCGGACCAGATCTGGCCCGGGGGCCTTGAGTTTGACACCCCTGCTTTAGAGAAACCCAGCGGCTGCCTCATCCCTATAGTGTTAAGTATTAGTCCATGCTTGTAAGCAAAATAATTATACTTTTAGTTTCCCTATCCATGATTTCATGCAACAGATTTGAATTGGGGAGGAGATTCCGATGCAGATTGTCAGGCTTGAAACTGCTTTAGAAAAAGCAAAATGATGTGGTGACACAGTGGTTAGAATGCAGTATAGCAGGCTAATTCTACCCACTGCCAGCAGTTTGAGTCTCACCGGCTCAAGGCTGACTCAGCCTTTCATCCTTCTGAGATCAGTAAAATGAGAACCCAGATTGTTGGGGGGGAGCAATATGCTGACTCGGAAAAATGCTTAGAGAGGGCTATGAAGTGGTATACAAGTATAAGTCCTATATTACTGCAGGTTCGAATCTCGCCAGGCTCAAGGTTGACTCAGCCTTCCATCCTTTCTAAGGTAGGTAAATTGAGGACCCAGTTGTGGGGGCAATAAGCTGACTTTGTATAAATATACAAAAGGATGAAGGCTATTGCTTAGCGCTTTGTAAGCTGCCCTGAGTCTCCGGAGAAGGGCGGCATATAAATCAAATTAATATATATATATATATAATCAACAGAAGAGCCTTCCTGGATGAGATCAAAAGTTAAACTTCAGCAGAGCTGCACAGTGTCTTTTCAAATAATGTACTAGGTGCGATGTTGAAAAAAAAAAAAACTGGAAGAAAATCAGGATTTGATTCCCTCTTGTTTGCATTTCAACTTAATTCAAGCTAAGTGTAAATCCATGGCTGTGTATTTTCCCAGGTTCCTATTTACATATATCCACAATAGAATTTAAAGGGAAAGGGAAAGGTTCCCCTCGCACATATGTGCTAGTCGTTCCTGACTCTAGGGGGTGGTGCTCATCTCCGTTTCAAAGCCGAAGAGCCAGCGCTGTCCGAAGACGTCTCCGTGGTCATGTGGCCAGCATGACTAAATGGCAAAGGCACATGGAACGCTGTTACCTTCCCACCAAAGGTGGTCCCTCTTTTTCTACTTGCATTTTTTACCTGTTTTCGAACTGCTAGATTGTGAGGGATGCAATGGCTCAGTGGCTAAGATGCTGAGCTTGTCGATCGAAAGGTCAGCAGTTCAGCGGTTCGAATTCCTAGTGCCACATAACAGGGTGAGCTCCCGTTACTTGTCCCAGCTTCTGCCAACAGTACAGTTTAGGTATTACCTTATTTGTATTGTTCAATGCTAGGGTCTATGTTTTGCACACTTTTCACATTGCCACTTTCAAGTTTTCCTCTGTTTCTCCTCTGTCATGAAACAGCCTTCCACTTGTGTTTGTCACCCTCCTGAGCTGCGCAGCAAATGTTTGTTTGCAGTGTGCTCCGCTTTTCCCGCCTGCTTCACAGATTTTTATTAAAATATTGCTACAAAACAGGTTGCTACCCAAAATAAATGAGCCGGCACATTAATACATTTTAAAAAAAAAAACAAAAAACAAATACAGACGTATTGTAGGAAATATTTACTGACAATAGAGAGGAATGTGAAGCTTCGGATAAACACCAGAGAAGAACACGCACGTGTATTGATGTTTGACTAAGGGGATAACAGTTGACTTAGCTGACATCCCAAAATCTGATTCGAAAGTATTTGTTGTTTGGTAGGAGTACCACTGGATCAAACTTAGGAAAATCCTATGCCCCAGTTCTGTGGGGCTTTGAACTATAGTGGATAATGGAACAGGGCACCGTGTAAGAGAAATCAGTCCTGGATTTGTCCTCTATGCAAGTGAAGTGAAAATTTAGAACTACAAAATGTTTGGATGTTGACCCGACCCCCCCAAAAAAAGTCAAAAACTCTCACCATATTCCATGTTTTCCCCTATAGGATAGAAAAGAAATATACAGTAGTTCTCACTTAATGACTACTTAAGTAGTCTTTAAGTGAGGGTAACTTAAGTGAGGGTCAACGAGGGCGGATACGATCTTGTTGACTATCCTCACTCTGTCAAGGACCTAGGGGTACTCATCTCAAATGATCTAAGCCCCAGAGCTCACGGTAACAGCATTGCCAAAAAGGCATTAAGAGTTGTTAACCTAATTTTGCGAAGTTTCTTCTCCAGTAACATTGTACTGATAATTAAGGCATACAAAACCTTTGCCAGACCAATTCTCGAATACAGCTCATCTGCCTGGAATCCACACTGTATATCGGACATTAATACAATTGAACTGGTCCAGAGGTATTTCACGAGAAGAGTCCCCCACTCCTCCTGTTCACAATAGAATCCCTTATGCCACCAGGCTCGAAATTTTGGGCCTGGACAACCTGTAACTATGCCGCCTACAGTCTGACCTAAGTATAGTACACAAAATTGTCTGCTACAATGTCCTACCTGTCAATGACTACTTCAGCTTCAACCTCAATAACACTCAGGCAAATAATAAATACAAACTCAAGATAAACCGCTCCAAACTCGATTGCAGAAAATAGGACTTCAGCAACAGAGTGGTCAATGCCTGGAATGCTCTACCTGACTCCGTTGCTACATCCTCAAACCCCCACAGCTTCAACCTTAAAACTGTCTACCGTGGACCTCACCCCATTCCTAAGAGGTCCGTAAAGGGGGCGTGCATAAGCGCACCAACGTGCCTACCGCCCCTGTCCTACTGTCCCCATTTATTTGTACTCATTTCCTACGTTCATGTCCATGTTTATACTTATATCTGTTATCTTCTACATGTTTGACAAAATAAATAAATAAATACTGAAAACTAAAAATTGCAACTGAGGCTGGTAACTCTGTTCATTAAGTGACACAGATGTTAAGTGAACCATTATGTGACACCAAACTTACAAAATGTCAACTCTGCTACAGTTATGAAGCAAATCACTTGCGGTTGTTAAGCATAACATCATGGTACCAAGACTTTCGACTTCCTGCTGGTGTCCCCATTGACTCAGCTTGTTGGAAGTCAGCTGTAAAAGTTGCAAATGGCAGTCGCATGACTGCAGGACACTGTGAGTTTATATATCACACATAAACACACACATTGCTTTCAAAATGTACTGTATCCACCATTTTCCAAACCATAAATGAAGCGCGGCCAGCTATATTGCTAAGATAATAATAAAGATAAATATGTTTTAAATTTTCTAATTTACCCAGCTACTCTGAAATTCTCAGGGACCTCAGGCATCTGCAGTGACACTGAGAAAGGCAAGGGATGTTCTGTATACTATATATCAGGCTAACACAAATGGTATAATGTGAGGGATGATTTCATCAAACTTGAGAAATCACCATAGCTTGAACCAAATATCGTATTTTTCGGAGTATAAGACGCACCGTAGTATAAGACGCACCTTAGTTTTTGGGGAGGAAAATAAGAAAAAAGCTGATTGGTGGGTGGATTGGCCTCCCGGAATATCCCCAATCAGCTGTTTCCAGAGGTGAATTTTAGCAACAGATTCCTTGGTTGTGAGCTCTGTGCCTTGCTCTCTTTTTTGCTTTTTTTTCTGCCTCTGAAACTTCTGAAACTCTGTTTCAGAAAAAACTTTTTTTCTTGCCTCTGAAAGCCTCCGAAACAGAGCTTCAGAAAAAAAAGCCTCTGAAACTCTATTTGGAGGCTTCTTTTCTGAAGCTCTGTTTGGGGGCTTTTTTTTCTGAAGCTTCATTTCTGATGCTTTTTTCAGCCTCTGAAACCTCCATTTGAGAAGCTAGGGGGGCTGTATTCAGAATATAAGACACACCCAGATTTTCACCCTCTTTTTGGGGGGGGAAAGGTGTGTCTTATACTCCGAAAAATATGGTACCTATGAAGAATGTTTCCCCAGCAAGATTGGCTAAAATGTTTAGCAATACATCCCCGAAATGTTGGAAATGTAAACAAACACCAGGTACATACTACCACATGTGGTGGACCTGTAAAAAAGCAAGGAAATTTTGGTTACAAATCCAGATGTGGCTAGAAAGAATGGTTGGACAACGTATAGGATTTAAACCAGAACTATTTCTATTAGGCATTATAACAGATGGCTATAGTAAAGAGTCAATATACCTAATACTACACATCCTGACGGCAGCGAGAATGGTATATGCTCAGCAATGGAAAAGTGAAAACACCCCTTTAGAAAAGGAGATAATAAGGAAGATATTAATATGCGCAGAAATGGCTAGACTAATGTTAGGATTAAAAAACAAAGGAGAGACAGAATATTATGACACATGGAACAGATTTTATCAATGGCCGGAAACACAATAACCTTAACAGGAGTCGGAACACAAAACAATTAGGCTAAGTAGACACGGAATGAGACATTATGTATGTACTAGAAAGAATAAGCTGGTCAAAAATAATTGTACAAAACTAGCACTGTGTAAGTAGTATATATGTTATTTGTCTTTCACTTTGGTTTTTATGGCGGATAAAAACCAGGATGGTCACACTGTGTTCGATATATTTATATGTAAATAATAATAATAAAAAAAAATTAAAAAAAATGTTTCCCAGGATCTATACCAGTGTGGTTTATGGGCATGGCATGGTTTGGTGGGCATGTTTTGGTGGGCATGGCAGGAGAAGGATATTGTAAAATCTCCATTCCCTCTCTGCTCCAGAGGAAGGTTACTGCAAAATCCCCATTTCCTCCTAATCAGCTGGGATTTGGGAGGCAGAGAATAGATGGGGGCGGGGCCAGTCAGAATTTTTACTACCGGTTCTCCGAACTATTCAAAATTTCTGCTACTGGTTCTCCAGAACTGGTCAGAACCTGCTGCAACCCACCTCTCGTCTATACCCTGTATGGCTTTTCAGATCAGCCAAGGTCAGGTGAATCTACCAGTCGCTGAGGCCATTGGTCACCTTAGCTTTGCAAGAATAGCATTTGATGTAGAGCAGATGATCAGATAGCACCTGAAAGGGAGTTGAGGAGATGCTTACTGAATCAATCTCTGAACTAAGAGCAAGGGGCAGTTAATTCCATAGAACCAGCATCAATTGCATAAAACCCTACAATCGTAGTCTTGCTGAATAGAACTGATTGCAGCCTCTGGCCCATAAACCAAACTCTTGACCCAGACACCTAAGGAATCAATACAGCATGTAGATGAACAGGTGTGCTCCAGTATAGAAAATCCAGAACTGCCAAATTGATAATGTGCTGGATTCAAAGCCAAAAAATATTGGAACCAAAGGGAAGTTGGAGGAACGTTCATGAAACATTGTTTGAACCTGAAATAAGGGACCAAGAATGGAGGCAGGAAGCTCAGCCAACCAACTACTACAGTTATCCAGCTCTGAAACCACCACACCACATACCAGCTGTGTTTGTAATCTTGGGGATAAATAACTGGGGAGGAGTAGTGAACATCTCCAGTGAGAAGGTCAGTCCCGTTAGGTAGACCAGGCCATGAGATCAATTCCACAAAATATCTACACCTACTTTTGATGAAATTGGCTATAATAAGTTGGATTGTGCTGTACCTCTGTCTCCTTCTTATGATTCATTAAGTTAGGAAGATGTGTATCTTCCTAACTCAATGAATAGGGGGGTCAACTTATTTACCAAAGCATCTGAAGGCAAGACAAGAAACAATGGATGGAAACTAATCAAGGAGAGAAGCAACCTGGAACTAAGGAGAAACTTCCTAACAGTGAGGACAGCTTGCCTTCAGAAGTTATAGGTGCTTCATCACTGGAGGTTTTTAAGAAGAGACTGGATAGTCACTTGCCTGAAAGGACATAGGGTCTCTTGCTTGAACAGGGGGTTGGACTAGAAGACCTCCAAGGTCCCTTCCAACTTTATTCTGATTGATTGATTTGAGACACTTCTGAATGTTACCTGGATGTTCTGGACTTTAGTCCTGTTGCTGATGGAATGGTCCATGAAGGTTATCTTCCTCATGTTCTACAGAGAGGTCACAGATTTCTGATGTCCATTTCATTGAACAGAACTTGATTTGATGAATCAGTAGTCTGATTTATGTGGGGCACTTGCATATCTTTATTTATATATTCTGTCTATGAAGCTGTAAAGATACCGAAGGTTAAACTGAGAGCTTCTGTTCCCAAAATATGGCATGAGATTAAAGGCAAGTCTTCTTCTTCATCCACTTATGAAGTCATCTAACAGTTTCAGCCATAAACTGTTTAAACATTTTAAAAATGTGTGTTCCTTTCCTGGAGTATCTTAGTTCTTAAACACTTGTTATTATAAAGGCATCTAGCAATTTTCAGTTTTGGCTTCTGACCAATCAACGAATGAGAACTAAATTAATTTGAGACACAAATTGTGTTAAAGGGAGAACTGCTAGATAAGTAGTCATGGGAAATCCATCTCGATGGAGGGCAAATGAGCAGACTTGACTTTGCTCTATCCCTTAATCTATTTATAGGAAGGAGAATTGGGAATGAAGTACCTCTCAACAGAAGTTTAAGTCAACAGCAAAAATTAATTGCTTTCACTTTCAGACACCCAGCCAAATGAACTTGCCAATTGTGCACTGCCGGCATCTGGATTGCAAATGTCAACGGAGCAGACGTCGCTTGAAATAATAGATCAGTCACCCTTGTGGTTTCAATAAAGGTAAAGATGAAGGTTTCCCCTGCCCAGTTGTATCTGACTCCAGGGTGCTCATCTCCATTTCTTAGCCAAAGGAGTGGCCCAAAGATATTTCCATGGTCATGTCGCCAGTATGGCTGTATACTGAGGCCCACAGAATGCTGTTATTTCCCACCGAAGTGGTACCTATTTATCTACTTGCGTTTGCATGCTTTCGAACTGCTGGGTGGGCAGGAGCTGGAGCAAGAACGGTAGCTCACCCCATTATGCAGCACTTGGGTTTCGAACCAAGTTCAGTGTCTTTAACCGCTGAGCCAATTGGTTTCAGTACCCCTCTTTTTATATTCTCAACCCGTTGTTAGACAACTCACTATCCTTAACAGTCTGTTCCAGGAGTGGGTTCTAAATTTTTTTACTACCAGTTCTGTGGGCGTGGCTTATTTTGTGGGTGTGGCTTGATGGTCATGTGACAATTCTTTAGGGTTTAGCAGAGGTACTGGTCTACCAAGCTTTTAACTGCTTGCAGAACTGTACCGGTCTACTCATTTGTTTTTGCAGGCATTGGTCTACTCATTTGTTTTTGGAGGCATCGGTCTACCAATTTATTTTGCAGGCACCGGTCTACTCATTTATTTTGGAGGCACTGGTCTACCACCACACTGCCTTTGAACACTGATCAGCTGTAGGGCGGCCCTTTGAAGCCTCGCAGCAAGAGTTTAAACAGTTTTTTTTCCTTCTAGCCGATCAGCTGGGACTCAGGAGGCAGCAATAGATTGGGGGTGGGGACAAATAAAAGGTAAGAATAACGCGGGGGGCGGGGAGCGGGGGGGCAGAACTGGTTCGGTGACATCATATCGCCACCGCTACCAGCTCGGCGGAACCAGGCTGAACCAGGAGGAACCCACCACTGGTCTGTTCCGAAAGGCTGTTCAGCCATCTTTTAAAAAGATTTAGGGTGATATCCTGGGTGGAATTAAGCAAGGACTGGGAAGCCAAAATGCACAAGGGCCAAAGTGCCTTAACATTTCCAGATGGCATCCACTGACCAATTTCCAGTGAAATAAAAAAAACAACGATGGGACAGATGGTGAATATCTTGAAAGATCATCACAGTTCCTGAGGTTTAGTATTCAAGCATGGGATCACGTGGGAGCTCAAATGAGGATGTTCAACGTTGTGGCAATGAAATCCCTGAAGCCTTGTGGGGGTCTTGCAAGATAGGACATAGAATAACAGAATTGGAAGGGACCTTGGAGGTCATCTAATCCATCGGTGGTGCAGTGGACTAAAGTGCTGTTAAGTGCTAGCACTTAGCTGCCAGCTGCCTGCAATTAGTGCAAGTTTGAATCTCACCAGGCTCAAGGTTGACTCAGCCTTCCATCCTTTCGAGGTAGGTAAATTGAGGACCCGGATTGTGGGGGCAATAAGCCGACTTTGTATAAAACAACACCGCTTGGGGGGGGGGCGAAAGCCCTAATAAACAGGTATTTACAAGGTTATATACCTGCATTGCTATAATGCATTGTAAGTCGCCCTGAGTCTACAGAGAAGGGCGGCATATAAATTGGACTAATAAATAAATAACTCCCTGCACGAGCGGGACAGTCTATACCAGTGATGGCTAACCTTTTTGCTATCGTGTGCCAGGAGGGGGGGTTGGGGGGGTCGTGTGCGCCCATGCCCACACCCATAATTCGATGAGCCCCACCCCCGTGCATGCATGTGCGACTCCCCCCCCTCCTGGCACGCGATGGCCCGGTAGGACCGTTTTTCTTTCTCAACTGGCTCCAGGGCCTCTCTAGGAGTCTGGGGAGAGCTAAAACAGCCTTCCCCACCTGCCCAGAGGTCCTCTGGAGGCCGAAAATGGCCCTTTTGGAGCTGAGCTCGTGTGCCCACTGATATGGCTATGCATGCCACCTGTGGCACGTGTGCCTTAGGTTCGCCATCACGGATCTATACCATTTCAGACAGATGGCTGTCCAGTCTCTCCTTGAAAGCTTCCCGTGATGGGGTACCCACAACTTCTGAAGGCAAGACATTCCACTGGTTGATTATTCTCATCATTAGGAAATTTCTTCTTAGTTCCAGGTTGCTTCTCTCCTTGTTTAGTTTCCATCCATTGTTTCTTGTCTTGTCTTCTGGTGCTTTGGTAAATAGTTTGCCCCCCTCATCTTCATGACAGTTCCTCAATTTCATGTGATTTCTGGTTGGAGAAGACATTCTAATGTTTTTGATCTAAGCTTTTTTAATTGGAAAAGACAATCCTAATGTTGATGCTGTCCAGAAGCATCGTGGGCAAGCTGGTCTCTATTGGTTTTGAGTTGCCGATTCCCACATCTTGCCCTAGAAATAACCTGCACTTTCATATGACTGAAATGATCCATGTTGGACAACTTCTGATGCAGCCGGATTGGATTCAACAGCTAGATTTGGAGAAAGATTGCTAATGGTAGCGTTATTCTTCTAGAGGTCCAGCATGGAGAAAGCATACACATTCATACTCTTTCTGTTTTTCATTGAAATAGGATGAAACATTCAGGGAAGATCCAAAAGGTGCTTTTTCAAGAGGCAACTGGACTTTTTGGTTTTTCTTGTAGACATTTCGGTTCTCATCCAAGAAGCTTCTTCAGCTCTGATTCTTTGAAGACGTTTCGCTTCTCATCCAAAAACCAGAAAGTCCAGTTGCCTCTTGAAAAAGCACCTTTGGGACAACCATGACCTGGATGACTGAGTCTCTCCATAGACATACAGGGTGTGGTGGTCCACCAGCAGACTGTGGAGCTGGCAGCAGAGTCGGACAGTGAGGAGGCTGGGGAGGAACATGGGCCAGTCCTGGAGTCTGGGGAAGGCTCGGACAAGGGCTCTGTGTTGTGTACTGAGCATGTTCTAGGGGGTTACGCCCCCTGTTGGATTTGTACCAAGTGTTTAAGCATTGTGATTGGTTAGTCTGTTCTGACAGCCAGTATATAAGAACTGTCAGAAAAAGTTCGCTTCTCTGTTCCTGGGAAGTGTGTGTTCCGTTACTTCACAGTTATACTAATTAAAGAGAGTTACCTCAGAGAATACAAACAGTCTCCCGGTCGTCATTGGAGCCCAGCCAGTATTTTCCACTCTGCATCAGAGGCAGAGATGGGGCCAGGGCCATCTGGGAGTTATGCATGGACTCCGGAGCCTCCAGAGTTGGACATCAGAGAGGTAGAGGAATAGGAGGAGCCTATTCCTAGTGCGCGCATGCACAGAGTTGCCGGAAGGCAAGAACAGTTAAAACAAAAGGGACGACTCAGGAGTAAGGCCTGGAGATGATTGGCCCTCCCATAAGGCTTAAAAGAGCAGCAAAGGCATGTGGGCTCTTTGCAGGAAAGCAACATTGTTAATTCTGTTCCCAGTTGGCATCTCTATTTGATTCTGGACTCGGTATGGCTTTGCCAAGTAGGTCTTTGACAGCGTGTCAAGGGAGATAAAGGTTGGTGATTATCCCGAAGGACTTCTCCCGAAGGACTTTTTGCAACTAATTGGGACTCAGCTGTGAATGAACGTAATTCACAGCTGTTGCAATAAAAGAGGTTTTTGGAACTACTCCTGTGTTTTAATGACTCAGGAAGCTTGGTCACAACACAGAGAAAATAAGAATGAAGAAGAGGCCAAAGTTTAAAGAATGTTTAGCATTTTAAAAAAACAATCTGAAAAAAAATTAGAAGCGATTGCTTTGGGATAAAAAGTGATTTCCACTTTAGTTCCTTTGTTTTGGTACCACAACATGCCTCCTTTGACATGAACCTCACCCTTGAAGGTGAACTATGACAGAGTTTAATAAATCATCTTCCAGTTTTCAAAAGCTTGTTAATGTGTCCTCGCAGTAGAAGATGGGATTGTAAAATTGATGGAACACCATGGAGATTGCAAAATTGACCATTTTGGTCGGGGGGGAAAAATAAAGATTTTTTTTTATAGATTGGAAACCTCGTATGGATTTTTGTTGTTGTTGTTGAAAGAAGAAAATACTGAATTGATGCTGATAGAAGAGAATATTTGTAGCACAGGGTTAAAATGAGGGGTCCCTGGGAGTCTCTGAAGTTGGTGGTTTTCTTGCAGACATTCCATTACCAAGCTTGGTAATGTTTGCTAGCAGCAGTGATGATGTTACTTAGTTTGGTAATAAAATGTCTCCAAGAAAACTATCAACCTCAAAGAGCACCAAGGATCCCATTGAATTGATAATTTATGGATTTGGGGAATAAAAAGAATTTAAGATGGAGGTGGCTAGGTGGCTCAGTGGCTAAGACGCTGAGCTTGTCGATCAGAAAGGTTGGCGGTTCGGCGGTTTGAATCCCTAGTATAGGTCTCCTGCGTGAGCAGGGGGTTGGACTAAATGACCTCCAAGGTCCCTTCCAACTCTGTTACTGTTAAATAGATGGCAATAGAAAGAAGAGTGGAAGTCTTTTCTTTCTTTCTTTCTTTCTTTCTTTCTTTCTTTCTTTCTTTCTTTCTTTCTTTCATCTCTCTTTCTTTTCTTTCTTTTCTCTTTTCTTTCTTTTTCTTTTCCTTCTTTTCCTTCTTTTCCTTCTTTTCTTTCTTTTCTTTCTTTTCTCTTTTCTTTCTTTTCCTTCTTTTCCTTCTTTTTTCTCTTCTTTCCCTTCTTTCTTTTCTTTCTTTTCCTTCTTCTTTCTTTCTTTCTCTTTCCCTTCCTTTCTTTTTTCTACTTTTACAGCTTTTCTTTTTCTTATTTTGCCTTTCATTTCTTATGCTTTTATGGTATTCAAAAAAAATTAATAATAATAATAATAATAAAAGATTTACTGCCCAAGGCATGCTAATATGTCAGAGAAACTTCTGGTGTACTGCCTTATTCTTATTTGGTGAAGAATATCCTACTGTCTTTATATTTAAAATAAAAGCTAGAACGGATGGATTCCCAGCGCACTTAACCACTTCACCAACTGGTTCTTTTAAAACCTAAAAGTCCTTTATTTACATTTTCTAAAGGATGGGCAAACAGGCATTCTTCCTTTCTTGATGCCTGCTGTGCTTAAATGTAGTTAAGGCATGATTCAATTACATCACAAATTTATTCCACTAAAAAGCTTCTGTTTAATTTTTTTTCCCCTTTCCAGTTATGTTCTTGTTCTTTTATAGCTTTTCCTTACTCTAATATATTAGGAAATCCTCATATTTTTGTAGGCTGCATATTCTTATCCAGATTTATACCGCATACACTGGAAAAATAGAGATAATCTCGTTAATAAAGTATAATGCAATATCCATTAGTCCAATAGGAAGTAACATTCTGAGTTTATTAGCTCATATTAGCAAACACAGCTTGCATTAAAAGCCATTCCGGTTTGGTTTTGTAATAAAAGAACAATAGTTTGGCTCTTTAAAAAAAAACATGTTTGAATTTCTTGCATTAGCTAAGAGATGGAACCAAATTAATTATAAACAGGACAGGGGAAATTAATTGCTAAAGTAGACTGAATTTTTGGAATGTTTTCTATGGAAATGTGAAATTAACTTTAAAAGGGTAAGGTAAAGGTTCCCCTCGCACATATGTGCTAGTCGTTTCTGACTCTAGGGGGCAGTGCTCATCTCCGTTACAAAGCCGCAGAGCCAGCGCTGTCCGAAGACGTCTCTGTGGTCATGTAGCTGGCATGACTCAACGCCAAAGGCGCACGGAACGCTGTTACTTTCCCACCAAAGGTGGTCCCTATTTTTCTACTTGCATTTTTTACCTACTTTTGAACTGCTAGGTTGGCAGAAGCTGGGACAAGTAACGGGAGCTCACCCCATTATTTGGCAGTAGGGATTCGAACCGCTGAGCTGCTGACCTTTCGATCGACAAGCTCAACGTCTTAGCCACTGAGCCAAGAGAGTGAGTGAACATAAAAGGTGATTCAATCAAATCATCCCGTTGAACTGAACCTTCAAATCAATTGATCAAACCTTAGCAAAGTTTTAGAAAGATTTTAAGACGATTGAGGCCGTTCTCCGTTCAAACAGTGTTTTTCAAACTTGGTAAATTTTAAGCTGTGTAGAATCCCCCCAAATTCCCCAGCCAGCAGTAGCAAGACTAATACAAATACTCCTCAACTTACAACCACTACGGAATCCCAAATTTCTGTTGCTAAGTGAGACAGTTAATTCAGCGAGTTTTGCCCCATTTTTATGACCTTCCTTGCGATGGTTCTTAAGTGAATCACTGCGGTTGTTAAGTGAATATGGTTTTCCCATTGACTTTGCTTGTCAGAAGGTCGCAAAAGGGATCACGTGACACACACACACACCCCAGGATACTGAAACCATCATAAATATGATTCAAAGAATGTTCTTTCTGCGCCATCTCAGAAAGCTCAAACTGCCCAAAGAGCTGCTGATCCAGTTCTACAGAGGAATGATTGAGTCTCTCATCTGCACCTCTATAACTGTCTGGTTTGGTTCTGCAACCCAACAAGACAGACACGGACTTCAGAGGATAGTTAGAACGGCAGAAAAAACAATGGCTACCAACCTGCCTTCCATTGAGGACCTGTATACTGCACGAGTCAAAAAGAGGTCTGTGAAAATATCTACAGACCCCTCGCATCCTGGACATAAACTGTTTCAACTCCTACCCTCAAAACGACATTATAGAGCACTGCACACCAGAAAAACTAGACACAAGAACAGTTTTTTCCCCGAACGCCATCAGTCGGCTAAACAAATAATTCCCTCAACACTGTCAAACTATTCACTAAGTCTGCATTATTATTACTATTAGTCTTCTCTCCGTTCCTATCACCCATCTCCTCCCATTTATGACTGTATGACTGAAACTTGTTGTTTGTATTCTTACGATTTATATTGATTGTTTCCTGGTATGATTTGATTGCTTATTTGTACCCTATGACTATCATTAAATGTTGTACTTTATGATTCTTGACAAATGGATCTTGTCTTTTTATGTACACTGAGAGCCTATGCACCAAAGACAAATTCCTTGTGTGTCCAATCACACTTGGCCAATAAAAATTCTATTCAATTCTATTCTAATTAGATTTAGAACCGGAACTCTTCCTATGGGGATCTTCAAAAAAATATATGTGAAGAACACAAAATATCGAGTACTACACATACTAACCGCTGCCAAGATTGCCTTCGCTCAATATTGGAAACAGCCATGCACACCCGCAGACAAACTTGTTATACAAAAGATCATGAATTGCACGGAAATGGACAAATTAATGCTGAGTTTAAAAGATAAAGAGGCATTGATATTTTATAATGTGTGGGAACAGTGGTATAACTGAATAGAACGGAGATAGATTAAAGATAGATAGTTATTAAGTATAAGTAATAGAAAAAACATGAATGTAAATACGCACAATTTTTGTAAATAATGCACGAATTACTGTCACAAGAAAAACACCACAAATAGCTGTTGTTGAGTGATATAATTTTTTATGTTTTTAATGTAATAAAAGTTTAATAAAGTGTTTTTTTAAAAAAATTCTATTCTATTCTATTCTATTCTATTCTATTCTATTCTATTCTATTCTATTCTATTCTATTCTGTAAATTTTAAATAAGCTTTTCCTGGGCAACTTTCCCTTAAAATAGAAATTTTCTCTCATTTATAGAAAATGAAATATCATTTCTGAGAAGAGCATTACGATGAAGGTAAAGCTTAACAAAGGCGATGACATAGGACAGCTGACCTTTGAGCTGGCTGAGGAATTCTGGGAGTTGAAGTCCACAAGTCTTAAAGTTGCCAAGGTTGGAGATCCCTGCTCTAACTGATCTCCATTCTCTAAATCCTTCCTATTTTGTAGTACTGAACACAGTACTTGCACAAGGCTCTGTCTAAAGGAGATCTCAGTGTCAAAAGGCTAAACCTTCAGCTTTGGCACCTGAGAATTGGGTAACAAAATTCCATGGCGCAAGCCGCATTCCATGTATTCTTGAAAGGCTAATTCAAAGTTTGGCTTGAAAGTAAGCTTGCCCCACTAAACTTTGTGTAATAAGATTTAAAATCTCCTCGAACTTGCTTTTGGGGAACAACAGGACAAACATATTAATTTCAAAAGGATTATAATCAAAATTCTGCTGGGAGAGTAATTCGGCTCGTCTAATGATGTCAGATAAGTCAGAGCTACAGAGCTTAAAGCCTGGAAGCCAAATTTTGATAGCAAAGAGGTTCTTCTAAAGAAAAAATTGCTTATGGCAGCATAAGGAGTGAACAGGTTGGATCTTCAGAACTTCCAGGGAATAGCTTTGGAACACCCGTCCTAACTGGTGCTTTGTAATTCACCTACCATGGCAGCCTTTTTATGAATAACCCAAATTCCAAATTCCAGATGTGCCCCCAGCTCAAAGAGGTTGCCAACGATAGGTAGGTTTCCCATGTGGGTGAATTGTTCTGAGAATCCTTTAGTATGCTTACTAAAGGATCACTGCAAAAGTAAATACAGGGATACTTAAGGAACATCATCCTTACGTACGTGATGTCAGCACGTCAAGATGCATTTATCCTAGTGCTGACATGAGGAGGAGAACGCAAGTGTCTGCAACGGGACGGTTGCCTTTCACCTACTTATTTTAGCTGGAGATAATGTCCCCTAGGAGATGGATGGGAGGGGGGAAATTATTTGAATTGGAGCAGTAGATTAGGGGTGAATGATTGGGAAGATGGCCAATGAATGCAGAGGAGTGGGGGAAGGAAGAGGAGGGATTTTGGGTCAGCACATCAGTGCTGGCTGCATGGAGTCAGTGTAAAAGTTGCCATGCTAAATAAAATGGAAGTTTGTTTCAAAAAAGACTTTGTTTGAAACGCAATTTATTTGAAGACGGCCTGAAAACCTGACACGTTTCCTGTTTTGTTGACCTAATTCACCCTCTTCTTTCCTATTTTTACTTATTCTCCACCTATCTTGGCTTTTTCCATATTCAGACTCTAGGAAAAGTGCAGAGAAGAGCAACCAAGATGATTAGGGGACTGGAGGCTAAAACCGAAGAACGGTTGCAGGAACTGGGCATGACTAGTCCAGTGATGAAATCCAATTTTTTTTACTACCAGTTCTGTGGGCGTGGTTTGGTGGGCGTGGCAGGGAAGGATACTGTAAAATCTCTATTCCCTCCCTACTCCTGAGGGAAGGATATTGCAAAATCTCCATTCCCACCCCACTCTGGGGCCAGCCAGAGGTGATATTTGCCAGTTCTCTGAACTAGTCAAAATTTCCGCTATCGCTTCTCCAAATTGCTCAAAATTTCCACTACCGGTTCTCCAGAACCTGTCAGAATCTGCTGGATTTCACCCCTGGGCTAGTCTAGTGAAGTGAAGGACCAGGGGAGACATGATAGCAATGTTCCATATTTGAGGGGCTGTCACAAAGAAGAGGGGGGTCCAAGCTATTTTCCAAAGCACCCGAAGGCCAGACAAGGAATAATGGAAGGGAAACTGAACAAGGAGAGATTCAACCTGGAATTAAGAAGAAATTTTCTGACTGTGTGAGCAATCAACCCATGGAACAGAAGTTGCCTTCGGAAGTTGTGGGAGCTTCATTGCTGGAGGTTTTTCAGAAGAGACTGGACTGCCATTTGTCAGAAATGGTATAGGGTCTCCTGCTTGGCTGAGGGCATTGGACTAGATGATCTACAAGATCCCTTCCAACTCTGTTAATCTGTTATTCTATTTTGTCTGTTATGGTGAGCTGCCCAAAGTCATTCTGGAATTGGGTGGCATTTTAATTGAATAAATCTATTGTCAACTTGCAAAGCTTTCAAGTTGCCATGAGCAGGAGGCAGGGAGAACTGATAGAGCTGATTGATTTCCCTAACTGAAGTGCATTCCATACATTCTTCCTGACCGCAATCAGAAGGAGGGTGTTGGATTTCACAGCCAGCCAAAGTGGTTAATTGGAGAATGTGATTTATGACATGGCCAGAGAGGAGGGGAGAGACAGGGTCATAGGGGAACGTAAATCTACATGGGATTAGTTCTAACTGCATCCGAATATTGCCGAAATGGTGCTCCTAATAAATGACTGTATTTCTTTTGAAGTTCGGCTCATGAATTAATTAGGGCATCTTTCGGAAACTTCACATCTATATTATGAATTATGATCCTCTGTGTTTAGAATGTAATTTATTTTGTCTGTTATATTGTAAGCCACGCAGGATGGTTTTGGAGTCAGGTGGCACCTAAATAAAAATAGATTGTTTAAATTATTAATTATTATCCTGTGTGTTTAAGATGTATTACAAATGTGTTCAGAAACGACAGCCTTTTTCATCAGTTCTTTTAAAATAACTATCTGAAGCCTGTACATTATTTTTTCCCCCTTTTTTTCTCAATCCACCCTGAAGTCTATTAATGTGACCAAATAGCGTTGGCTGCCTGTCTGAAGTGAAGAGCTGAAGAAAGCTAAAAGATTATTAATAACTGTGATTAGAGAAAAAGCAAAAACAAGCAAACAAATAAAAAACAGGCAGCTTGGTCTAGTTGTTAAGGCACCAGGCTGGAAACCAGGAGATCGTGAGATTATCCATAAACGTATTTAATTGTAGGACAAAAGATCAGCGGTATGAACTACGAGGCAGGAAATGCCTCAGAAAATGCCTCAGAAAACAGCCAGCAGATGAGAGAGGCCTGTTAATAAATGGAGGCAGAGAGTGAAGTACGACTGGCAGATGCCATGTGCCAACTTGAAGGGAAGCTATATTGAATTGATAACATTTGAACACTAGGCAGAGGGCTGCATAATTGTACAAAACAATGAGAGTGTCAGAGTCAGGGTGTTGAGCAAAGGCCAAATATAAGCAATTGATACAAAAGGTTCTTGGCCACTCTCTTCCCCTCTATGCCAGTGTTAAAAATCCATGTGTCATAAAGTGGCACCATTTATTTGCGTTTAGTTGAGCCAATTCAGCATCAATAAAGCAATTGGATGGCGATCAACAGATCTATTTGAGGGAATTTAAAAACAGATAAACAATGAATAGAAAAGCAATTGGGTCATTAGATTTTTTTTTAAAAAAAAAAAACAACCAAACAAAAATATATTTTTATTATCCATTTCCCCCCATTTTAAATGGATCTGGCTCCGTGCCTCCGTTTTAGCTGGCAGAAGAGAAACATTTTATTTTATAACATCTAATATGCATTGCATCCGACCAGAGATGCAACTGAAAAACATTCCCAATTTTTTTACCCAGGGTAGAAGCTAATGCAAAAAACCTGGAATCAAAATCGTCTATAACAGTGTTTCTCAAAGTTGACAACTTTAAGATGTGGGGACTTCAATTCCCAGAATTCCCCAGCATGCTGGCTGGAGAATTCTGGGAGTTGAAGTCCATACATCTTAAAGTTGTCAACTTTGAGAAACACTGAATTAAAAGGTAAATTAGAAACCAACAAAAAATAAAGCATGTTTAAATTGTGATTCTCCATGGGTTAAAAATATCCTCTTTTGGCATATTACTTTATACAACGAATACAGCTGGATTTTTATTGCATTAGCACAGAGGGACCACTATTTTCATATATACAAAAAATACGTACATACACATATTTTCAACTTCCAGCCTCCGATTTCAGGATCTCTCTCTGTCTCTCTTTGCTCTCCCTCTCCCTCTCTCTTTCTCTGTGTCTGTCTGTCTATGTCTGTCTGTCTCTTTCTGTCTCTCTCTCTCTTTCTCTGCCTCACTCTCTGCCTCACTCTCTCTGTGTGTGTGTGTGTGTACCTCACACTCTCTCACCCTCTCTCTGTCTTTTTCTGTCTTTCTCTGTCTCTCTATCTCTCTCTCTGTGTGTCTCTGTCTCTCTGTTTATGCTCTTTCTCTGTATTTCTCTCTACCTCACTCTCTCTCTCTGTATCTCTCTCTTTCTGTGTGTATGTGTGTATGTGTGTCTCTGTCTCTCTCTCTCTCTTTTTGTGTGTGTCTCTCTCTGCCTCAATCTCTGTATCACGGGGAGAAGGGAGGGAGGGAGGGAGGGAAGGAGGGAGGGAGGAAGAAAGGAAGGAAGGAAGAAAGAAAGAAAGAAAGAAAGAAGAGGGAGAGGGAGAGGGAGGGAAGGAGGGGAGGGGGAGGGAGGGAGGGAGGAAGAAAGGAAGGAAGGAAGGAAGGAAGGAAGAAAGAAAGAAAGAAAGAAAGAAAGAAAGAAAGAAAGAAAGAAGAGGGAGAGGGAGAGGGAGGGGAGGGGAGGAGGGGAGGGGGAGGGAGGGAGAAAAAAGAAAGGCAGGAAGAAAGACAGGAGGAGAGAGGGGAGTAGAGGGAGAGAGAAGGAGGGAGGAAAGAAGGAAGAAAGGAGAAAAAAGAAAGAAAGAAAGAAAGAAAGAAAGAAAGAAAGAAAGAAAGAAAGAAAGAAAGGAGAGAGGGAGGGAAGGGAGGGAGGGAGGGAGGAAGGAAGAAGAGGGAGAGGGAGAGGGAGGGAGGGAGGGAAGGAGGGGGAGAGAGGGAGGGAGGGAGAAAAAAGAAAGGCAGGAAGAAAGACAGGAAGGAAAAAAAAGGAAAGGAAAGAAGGAAAGAAGGAAGAAGAAGGAAGGAAGGAAGGAAGGAAGGAAGGAAGGAAGGAAGGAAGGAAGGAAGGAAGGAAGGAAGGAAGGTAGGAAGGGAAATCCTAATGCAAGAAATGAAATAGAATAACACCCCCAGAATCTTGAACAACTGAAAGATGTCTACAACCTTGTTTAGAACTCAGCCTCCCTACCAAAATATCATTTGTTCCATCTTGAAATTTGTTGACGTGAACACCACATCAAGAATAAGATTCTCCCCCTGAGGTGGAGAAAGTGAGGTTAAGTTAAGCTATCTTGGATAAAGATATATCAGTTGTGTCACATTCTTCCCCTCATCATTGACATGAAAACTGAAGTCCTCTGGAACACAGCCTCTTGGCGACACGAAACACGAATTGACAGATGTGAGGTCCAGCAGCGTAGTTAGGAGAAGTTTGCTCAGAATATGCTCATGTCGTACGGAATATCATGTTTGATATTCATTGCCTGTGATAAGCCCACATACAATGAACTTTTGGGCTGGAGATAAATGCATTTGGACACCAATATGGATTCATTTATCCCATTTCAGCATGAACAATCGTGCCTTTCTCAGAGGTCAATCACTATAATAATATTTTTGATCTTATTTGCATCGGCACCTCTTGGAATACGGGAAACAGAAAATGAAGGCCCCTGCTTGATGGTTTTGTCATTTCTAGCACCAAGATCCAGCTGCAATGGAAGCTTTGGATTGCCTCCGGTTCGCACCGGTTCTATAGAACTGGTAGTAAAACCGGCGGGAGGCTCCGCCCACCGACCCCGACGTCATCAGAATGCTTCTGCACATGCCATGTCACCCGGCACGCACAGCCTTGCCTGTTTGTCTTCCAGGTTTCTGGCGTGCATGCATGCACGATGATCATCTGTCCTTTGTGTGTGCAGCAGTGCCAAAAATAGGTGTGTGCATGCTCACTGGTCAGCTGATTGTCGGGTGCGCATGCGCGCCAGAACTCAGAAGTTTGGCTTTTCCAGACTACAATCCCTTCACGTGTGCGACAGTGCCGAAAACCGGCCCGTGTATGCGCACCGGCCAGCTGATTATCGGGCACACATGCGTGTTAGAATTTGGAACTTCAGCTTTCCCGGAGCACAGCCCCGATGAGCGCACACACCAGAGGTGGTTTTCAGCAGGTTTTGACCAGTTCTGGAGAACCAGTAGTGGAAATTTTGAGTAGTTCAGAGAACCGGTAGTAAAATTGTGACTGGCCCCACCCCCATCTATTGTCTGCCTCCCAAGTCCCAGCTGATCGGGAGGAAATGGGGATTTTGCAGTAACCTTCCCCTGGATGATGATGATGATGATGATGATGATGATGATGATGATGATGATGATGATTTATTGAATTTATATACCACCTTACTCCCGAAGGACTCAGGGCAGTGAACAGCCGAATAAAATACATATAATATAAATGTTAAAAAAACCATTAAAATACAATTAAATAATTGGCTGAGAAAACGAAATTTAAAACACCCCAAATTCATAAGACAAGTTTAAAATTTAAAAATTTTAAAAAATGTTAAAAACAATTTAAAAGAGAGGTTAGGCCAGGCCGGCCTGCTGAAATAGAAATGTTTTGATGGTACGGTGAAAAGCGCGTAGGTCCGGGATCCTCCGTATCTCCGGGGGGAGCTCGTTCCAGATGACGGGTGCCCCCACAGAGAAGGCTCTCCCCCTGGGGGCCGCCAGTCGACACTGTTTGGCCGAATGGGAGGGAATGGAGATTTTACAGTATCCTTCCCCTGCCATGCCCACCAAGCCATGCCACGCCCACCAAGCCACGCCCACAGAACCGGTAGTAAAAAAATTTGAAACCCACCACTGGCACACGCGTGACATTTCCTCATGACCTTTTCAGCACTCAGTGCCAAAAAGGTTCGCCATCACTGGTTTATACCATTTGTAATGCCTCCAGGTTTACTGCATAAGAAAGTAGGGAAAGAACAGGAAGGTAGGTTAATTTTTTTTCTTTAAGCTGACTTCTATAAAAACTTTAAAAGAAGCCTTTTTAATTATGAACCTTGAAATGTTCCAATCACTTACTGCACCCATAAACAGAAACTAAGGGTACTAACTCACCCGATCCTTTAGTTAAAGGAGGAGTTTTTTACAGCAGAAGATACCTTTAGACTATGTTGAATTATTATAGACATTACTTAACACTATTAAAATGTCAATTTAGGATCTCTGTATATCAGCCTCATTAGTTCACTTTCAAGACTTCTACTAAAGATGCATCCTCTATGCTTTATGTGTCCTGTAAAATGCCCAGAAGTACAAACAACATTAAGTTAAGGCATTAATTAAACATTAAGGGCCTTGGTAGTACAGTGGTTTAAAGCACCCTGTTATTAACACAGCTGCCTGCAATTACTGCAGGTTCGAATCTTACCAGGCTCAAGGTTGACTCAGCCTTCCATCCTTTCTAAGGTAGGTTAAATGAGGACCCAGTTTGTGGGGGCAATAAGCTGACTTTGTATAAATATACAAAAGTATGAAGGCTATTGCTTAACGCATTATAAGCCGCCCTGAGTCTCCGGAGAAGGGCGGCATATAAATCAAATTAAAAAAAAAAAAAGTTGTTTAATTGTCAGTAGGACACATTGCAAAATGAGGATTGTTCTGTGAGGCATCCTGTACAAAAAAAAAGACAAATCGTGAGACAGATTTAGGAGTTCCGTTCTACATTTGACACAAAGGGTACAATGGAGTTTGCATGTTACTCATCTCTGTTTCTCCCTGGACTCCAGAGAGGTCTGGTTCCTAACAAGCAATCATAAATCGCAGAATGTGAGGTTACCCTTGAGATTTTCAAATGGCCTGCGGATGGCATGCAATCTATCTCAGGGAACTTGATTTAGGGGCATGAGGGACCATCCGCGACAATACTTAGCATTGTTTTTTAAGCTGCTGTGAAATCAATTAGAGCAGTTGGGAGGTGCTCTACACTGCCTTCCCACTCTCCATTGCTCATTCAAGCTTGCTTGTCTAAAGTGGAGGGGGGGATAGAAGCAGACAGTAAAGTGCTCTAACAGAACAAAAGGGAATTGCCTGGATTGACTCCTTCTTAGCTATCTCAAAAGCTGGGAGATCATTCCTTATACAAACACACAAGGAAAAACTGGATTGTAACCGCTAGACAAATCCAGGCATATATATATGTGTGTGTGTGTGTGTGTTTCAAGGGAGAATGAATGTATTTTATTTTATTTTATTTTATTTTATTTTATTTTATTTTATTTTATTTTATTTTATTTTATTTTATTTTATTTTATTTTATTTTATTTTATTTTATTTTATTTTATTTTATTTTATTTTAATTTTATATCAAATTTATATACTGCCCTTCTCCCTGAGGACTCAGGGCAGTGTACAGCCAAAGTAAAAATATAAGCTACAAACATTAAAATACAATTAAAAAGATATATATATATTTGGCCCCATAATTAAAAGCAATGAGAAATGGAGAAACGTGTTTTAAAGACAAAGCAGCTTCCTGCCTCCCCCCACCTTTGTCAATGGACCATCATCTGCAACACAATAGGACAGCAACAGCAACATCTAGCAACAGAAACTCACCACATGGCACCTGGGAAGATTACATCAACCATCAAGGCTAACTAAGACCCCCATCCCCTGGGAGTCTGACAACCAATCAGGATAATCGTCCTGTGCCCCAGGAAGTTCAGAGCCCAGAGAGGGCATAAAAACCCAGGAACTCTCAGTATCTCTTCCCTTTTCTGTTCAGGAACTCAAGCCATGTGATCCTGTCCACCATTAAACCATCTTTCCAAGCAGTCTCCATGTTTCCAGTGTCTTTTCCCCCACTTGGAGCTGAACCCAGATGGATATTTCTTCCAACAGTAGACAGACTGCAGTCTTCCATGCGTTTATTTTTCTGGGCAAAACTGCAGCCATTTCAATGAGATCTTAATTATTGATTCCATATCTGTCTTGTTTTTCTTCTGGAGTTCAGACGTGGTAGGTTCCACTTCACTGGATCTCTTCAAGACATGCCTAGTCATCCTAAATTACTTTAATTTGGATTGCTGCGCTCAACAGAAGGCTGGCCTTGATGACCTATGTGCCATCTTCTAATGCTGTGATTCTCTACTTCTCTTCCGTTTCTCTTTCTTCCTCTGTTTTTTCCTGCAAATAACTCAGTGAGGAAGTGAACGCTGCAAAATAGATTAGATCCAAACCCCCTTAAGAGACAACTTCATTGTCAAGTAAAGAGGATTTGAAACTACTCCCTTTAAGAATGCAGAGAATTCAAGACTGCTGCCTGAATATCAGTGAAAGAATATCCTTTCCATTCACTACTGTGTTTCCCCGAAAATAAGACCCTGTCTTATATTTTTTTGAACCCTGAAGTAAGTGCTTGGTGTCAGCACTTCAAGCTGCATTTACTCTAGTGCTGACATAAGAAGGAGAAGTGGAGGCATCTGGAAAGGGACATTTGACTTTTCACCTACTTATTTTCCCTGGAGATAATATCCCCTAGCAGATGGGATGGGAGGGGGGAAATTCCTTTGAGCTGGAGCAGTAGATTAGGGGTAGAATGACTTGGAAGATGGCCAATGAGTGCAGGGGAGTGGGGAACGGAAAGGGAGGGTTTTGGGTCTGGAAGTCAGTGTTGGCTTCGATGAAGTCGGATTTAGAATGTCGTGCTTAATAAATAGGAGTTTTTCTTCAAAGACTTTGTTTGAAATGCAATTTATTTGAGACGACCTCGAAACCTGACACTTGGCCTTATTGCCATGCACTCAAAATCCCGATTGGGCTTATTATCAGGGGATGTCTTATTTGGGGGAAAACAGGGTATTATGTTGGAGAAATGTCTCAGATGCATATCAGTTAAAGAGTCATTCCCTTAAATTTACGTTTAAATGGAAGATTGGATTCATATTCTAATATAGAAGATTCTCAAAGTGAATGTAAAGATAAAACCAGAAACTTTTCTCTTGGGTTTAATAGAAAAAGACTTGGGGGGGTGGGGGGAGCAGTGGTGAAATCCAAATTTTTTTACTATCGGGTTCTGTGGCTTGGTGAGCGTGGTGTGGCTTGGTGGGCTTGGCAGGGGAAGGATACTGCAAAATCTCCATTCCCACCCCACTCCAGGGGAAGGATACTGCAAAATCCCCATTCCCTCCCCACTCCTGGGAGAAGGATATTGCAAAATCTCTATTCCCACCCCACTCTGGGGCCAGCCAGAGGTGGTATTTGCCAGTTCTCCAAACTACTCAAAATTTCCACTACCAGTTCTCCAGAACCTGTCAGAACCTGCTGGATTTCACCCCTTGGGGGGGGTGTGGAATTTCCATATGTTGATGAAAGGACGCTTTAATCCCTACAATGGATGAATGGTTGCAAAAATTGATGGAGTTAGCAAAGATGGCTAAACTGACTGTTTTGATTAAAAAACAACAACCCCAAAATACTTTTGTTTTTACTTGGAAACCACATCTGGACTTTGTGCTTGAGGTGGGAAAAAAATAAAACTTTGATTTTGTGTTTTACTGATTAGATAGATTTGTTGTTATAGAAACTAGTTTATAGTATTATGTAAAAGTAAAAAGTTGAGGTGCAAAGATTATACAATTGAATAAAATAGAATAACAGACTGGAAGGGACCTTGGAGGTCTTCTAGTCCAACCCCCTGCTCAGGCAGGAAACCTTATACCATTTCAGACAAATGGTTGTTCAATGTCTTCATAAAAACTTCCAGTGTTGGAGAATTCACAACTTCTGGAGGCAAGTTGTTCCATTGATTCATTGTTCCAACTGTCAGGAAATTTCTCTTTAGTTCTAAGCTGCTTCTCTCCTTGATTAGTTTCCACCCATTGCTTCTTCTCCTGCCCTCAGGTTGCTTTGGAGAATAGCTTGACTCCCTCTTCTTTGTGGCAGCCCCTGAGAGATAGGAACACTGCTATCATTAACAGATTAACAGAGTAGGAAGGGACCTTGTTAGGTCATCTAGTCCAACCCCCTGCTCAACCAGGAGACCCTACACCATTTCTGACAAATGGCAGTCCAATCTTTTCTTGAAAGTCTCAAGTGATGAAGCTCCCACCACTTCTGAAGGCAAGCTGTTCCATTGGTTGATTATTCTCACTGTCAGAAAGTTCCTCCTCATTTCTAGGTTGAATCTCTCCTTGTTCAGTTTCCACCTGTTATTCCTTGTCTGGCCTTCAGGTGCTTTGGAAAATAGCTTGACCCCCTCCTCTCTGTGGCAGCCCCTCAAGTATTGGAAGATGGCCATCATATCTCCCCTGGTCCTTCTCTTCACTAGACTAGCCATGCCCAGTTCATGTAACCGTTCTTCATATGTTTTAGCCTCCAGTCCCCTAATCATCTTGGTTGCTCTCCTCTGCACTTTTTCTAGAGTCTCAACATCTTTTTATAGTGTGGTTACCAAAACTGGATGCAGTATTCAAGGTGTGGCCTTACTAAGGCTTTATAGAGTGGCATTAGTACTGTTGCAATATTTTCAGGATCAGACTCAATAATGATAATAAGAGTTAGAGGTTTAAATATATTTCTCTTTAATTATAACAGGCATTCTATATTCACTGAATATTCACAGATAGAAGCGAGGAAAATGGTGAAGGTGGCTCCTTATATATACAAGGGGTGGAGCCAAGAATGGGAGTGGTGAATTATGAATACATTAGGAACCAAAGAATAAGTTAACCCCCGATGTCCCATATATACATTATTTACACATTAGGGAATAAGGCATTTACATCTCACAAATCCCCCTCTAAATGCCGGTTCGCTATACAACACCAATTACATTCAGATTCAGGACAATATAAGACATATAATTTTGATGTTAAATATTTGTGCTGTTTAGAAGGTAAAGGCTTCGTCAATATGTCAGCTAATTGTTCAGAGGTATCACAATGCACTGCTTTGATAAATCCATCTTGAGACAATTGTCTCACATGCTTAAATTTTATATCTATATGCCTGGACCTTTGCCCAATGGCATCGGATCTGGATATTTCAATGGCTGCTTTATTATCTTCATGCATAACAAAAGGCAAAGCAGGTTTTTTCCAAACATCTGAAATCAAATCATTAAACCATACAAGGTTATTTGCAGCTTTGGACAAACAAACATATTCCGCTTCTGTGGTCGAAGTGGCTACCAGTTCTTGTTTACCAGTGTACCAGTAAACTGGACAGTCATTTAATAGAAAAATATAACCAGAAGTGCTCTTTCTGCATGATATATCTCCAGCCCAATCCGCATCTGCGTAACATGTAAGTTTTGGTTCTTTATCATTACTAGGTTCTAATACTAAGCAAAAGTCTAATGTACTTTTCAGATATCTTAGAATTCTTTTGACTGCTTCCCAATGATACATTGTTGGTTTGCTAACATATCTTGACAATAGGTTGAGTGGTAATGCAATATCTGGCCTGGTCCAATTAGATATATAAAGAAGTGAACCTATGACTGATCTATAAAATGTATTATCCTTGAACTCAGGGGAAGATTCATCAGTGTTTCTAAGGAAATCAGTTTGCATAGGAGTGTCACAGGGTTTGGCATTGTTTAAATTGCATTTGTTCAGAAGTTCAATGATTTTATCTTTCTGAGTAAGTTTGAATCCCCTTCTAGTTTTGTTAATTTGTACACCAAGGTATTTGTTTACTTTACCTAGAGATTTCAACGAGAAATGTTCGTTTAGCTTATTTACAAAGGTTTCTCTTCTCTCCTTGTGTTTTCCTATATATAAAATATCATCTACATAAATTAATACAAATTCAATATGATCATCACTCTTTTTTACAAAGAAACAGTTATCAGCAGTGGTAGCGTTGAAATCCATGGTCTTAAGTACTTTTACCAAGCAATCGTACCATCTTTTGCCAGATTGCTTTAATCCGTATAGACTCTTGTTCAATAGCCAAATTTCATTCTTATTAGTGTATTGACTGTGTGGTGCTCTTACATATATTTCCTTATCTAGTTTTGCGTGTAAATACGCAGTCTGTATGTCATATTGAAATACATCAAGATTGAGTGCAGATGCCACTACTAGAGCTGTTTTAACACTCTCTGTTCTCACTGTGGGGGAGTATGTGTCAGTGTAGTCCTCCGGATATTTTTGTGCATAACCTTGTGCAACCAATCTAGCTTTGTATAGAGTATTGCCTCCTTCTAGATTTTTAATTTTATAAATCCACCTGGTACCTATAATCGTTTTATCTTTAGGTGCAATCGCAGGTGTAAACACATTTAATCCTTGCAAACTTTCCATCTCTTTTTTCATAGCTAGTTCCCATTTTTCCTTTTCTTCACGAGGGAGTTTTAATACTTCCTCATATGTATTAGGTGTCATTTGTTCACCATCCATATGCATTATGTAATCTCTGTATTTATTTGGTACTTGATTTCTATTGTTTCTAATAGCTCTTTCGGGTTTGCTATGGTTATCATGCAAATATCTTGCTTCCTTTTTTGTTAATGTGTCTGTCTTTATTTTGTGCTGACTATTTGTCCAAGTTTTGGTTTTGTTTTTATTTTTGTTGATATTTTGATTTTCTATTGTCCCTTCCTCACAAGATTTTGTATCTTTGCATTTATTTGGAAATATTTCATTAAGATGTAATTTAGACCAATTGGCCTGTTCATGGAACACAGCTGTTCTGGAGACTATAAATTTGTTATTATTATCAATGAATCTGTACCCTTTGGTGCCAGTTTCATATCCCATAAATCTTAATCTTCTGGATACGTTTTCTCCCTTTCTTCTCAACTGCTTAGGTATGTGTACGTCTGCAGTGACTCCAAATATGTGCATGTGTGCTAATTTGGGTTTCCTATTATACATCACCTCATATGGTGTTTTATTCACAATACTGGACCAGGTTCTATTTTGAGTGTAATTTGAATAATGTAAGGCCTCTGACCAAAATTGTTTGCCTAAACCAGCATCCTCTAATGTGCACCTAATCATGGTTTGTAGTGTGGAATTCTTTCTCTCTGCAATCCCGTTTTGGAACGCAGAAAATGGACTAGACGTGAAATGTAGCATTCCTCTATCCTTTAACCATTGGGAGAATTCTTTAGACATGAATTCACATCCCCTATCTGTCATAATTTGTTTTATTCTGATATTATGTTGTGTTTCTATGCGTTTGTAGAATTCCTTAAATTTCTGAAAGGTTTCATCCTTGTGTTTTAATGTGTAAACAAAACCATAGCGACTGTAATCGTCTACTATTGTTAGGAAGTAACGTTTTCTATAAGTGATTGATGGAGTTAATGGACCAACTAGGTCCATATGTACTAAGTCAAAAATTTTGTTAGTTGATCTGTTGGATTTTTTTGGTCTGGGACTAGTTTTTAGTTTAGTGGATTTACATACTGAGCATTCCAAATAATTTTCACAATTTTTTATTTTGACACCTTCTGCGTGTTCAGTCATTTTTTGTACTACAGGAAAACTTGCATGTCCTAACTTCCTATGCAAGATGTGAGCACACTCATCATGAATTGGTTTACCTATTCTTGGTTTCTTCTCATTGTGTGTATTTGCGTGATCATGAGATATTTTACATTCATCATTGTCACTGTTACTAACATTTTCATCATCTGCCTCAATACAATCTTCCATATTTGAATCAATGTTATGTAACCATCTTTCTTTTGTTATTAGATAGGGTAGGCCTCCTTTAATCATCACAGTGCCTACATTTGTTTTGTCCTTCTCTAAAGTTGCTTTCCCCTTTGAGAAAACTATATTGATGTCAGAATCTCTGCTTAGTTTTATGGCACTTAGTATGTTATGAGGTATTTCTGGAATTAACAATACCCCCTCTATTTTTCCTAGGCCAGGCAAGGTCACATTTCCTCTGCCTAATACTTGAACCTTTTCTTGATTAGCTACCTTTATTACAAATTTATCTTCTGTAAATGAAGACAATATATTTTTGTTATTAGTGGTGTGGTTGGTTGCCCCAGAATCAATAAGCCAATTATTGTTCTCATTTTGTTGTGTTTTAGTGCTGTCTTGTTTATTTAGTCCATTCAGTGAACCAGATTTTCTCTCTTTTGAATTTTCTCTACTCCCTCTATTATCTCTGTAATTTGGTGGGCTTCTATATTTATGTCTATCTGTGGAAGACTGTCTATAATTGTATTTGCTCCTATACTCTGACCTATGTCTCTCCTTTGAGATTTTGGGACAGTCTCTTCTATTGTGTTCCCTGGACCCACAATTATGGCATTTAAAAGCTTCATTGTATTTTTCCTGGAAAGCTACCTTCCTAAAAGATTTGTGTTCTGTGTGATTGCTGGAACGATTTTTTCTTGAATTGTCTTCTGCTATCAATTTGTTAGATAGACTTTCTATGGATAAATATCCTAGATTGATGGTGTCTAAGTGTGACATAAAACTATCCCATGATGAATCAAGTGAATTGATAATAACACTTTTCATTGTTTGATCTGAAATCACTTCCCCCCTCAAATGCAGCTCAGCTCTTATTTTGTTTAGAGATATCAAATGCTCACTTATGGAAACCCCTGGTTTTACTCTGGAAGAAAAGAAATCCTTAGACATTCTTGTAGTGGTAGCTACACTATCGCTGTGAAACAGATTAAACATGCATTGAATTATTTCTGAAACAGTTAGGTTTGGTTTGATGCTATGATACATTGCAGGAGACACGCTAGATATTATTAAGAAAAATGCTCTATGATGTAAACAATCTATTTTTAAAGTCCAAGGTCTTCTTGGAGGACTAGTGATAAAGAATAGCAAATTTTCTTTCATAAAGACAACCTGGAGCTGTTGATACCATTCTTGCAAATTAATGCCATCAACTCTAAGTTTTGGGAAGTCACTGGGTAAGTTTCCCACATTATTTTGTCCATTACTTACAACCTGAGGTAGTCCGTGGTCTCGCAAGTGCAGGAAATTGCAAAACGGCATGGGGATGCTCGCAACGAGTCTGCGCGGTTCTCTGGCCAGTTCAAGTCTTTCCGGACCGTCTACGTAGTTTCGCACATGCGCGTTGCTCATTTCTTCTTTGGCATCGTCGTGGAAGGTTCTCTCCATTGCAGCTCGCTCGCTCCGCTCCTCTTCAGACGAGTCGGTTTCTGGCTCGGTTTTAGGAGTTTTGATGGCGGCGACTGCTCTTTTCTTTCTTTTGTGTGCGTTGGTACTTGATCCGGTCTGCGGTGTAGGGCGGAATCGACATGGCTCTCTGGGCTCGGGCGTCGTCGCTCTCGAAGTCAGGATGGGAGCGTGCTGGTCTTGAGGTATCGGCTTGTTCTCTAGCTTCTTCGTTGTCGCTTTGGAAATTTTTAATTTTGGCCCAAATGCAGCAAAAAGCGTCTTCATTGCTGACTTTACTTGGGATTTCGTTAAGTCGTCTTCGCTTTCTGATTCTGGTTCTTCTGAAGAGTTTGAATCTTCCTTTTCGCTTTCGTTGTCTGATAACGTTTTTCGCGCCAGAAATTTTGAACTGAGCATTTTGATTGGCTCTGCTTCGCTTACTTTGGAGGCTTGTTGGAACCAAGATGGCTGCCATTCAAAATTTCGCGCGGGATCACATCTTTTCTTTTTCATAACGACTTTCTCTGTAGTCATATCACTCACAGTTTTTTGGTCTTTGGGTTTCTCTTTAGCAATGTTTTTCTCTCTCGCTGCTCCGCTGTTTTTCAGTATTTCTTGGAGATTCGCGATGAGGCTTTCATCATTCTTCTGGCTTTTTAATAGTTTTAATATCTCTGACCTGAGTTCGTTATTTTCTATTTCGATTTCCTCCTGGTCATTATTTTCATTTATTAGTTCTTCTTCTTCAGTGGTGTATTCTTCGGATTCTCTCGAAATCGCGTTTGTGGATTCGTTGATTATTTCTTGTTCAGTTTCTATTTCTTTGCTGTAGGCCCTGGTGTTGGGCCTATCTTTCTTAGACATCTTTAAGTATTTATTGAGTCAATTAACCATCCTCTGCTACCAGCTTGTTGCAATATTTTCAGGATCAGACTCAATAATGATAATAAGAGTTAGAGGTTTAAATATATTTCTCTTTAATTATAACAGGCATTCTATATTCACTGAATATTCACAGATAGAAGCGAGGAAAATGGTGAAGGTGGCTCCTTATATATACAAGGGGTGGAGCCAAGAATGGGAGTGGTGAATTATGAATACATTAGGAACCAAAGAATAAGTTAACCCCCGATGTCCCATATATACATTATTTACACATTAGGGAATAAGGCATTTACATCTCACAAGTACCTCCCTTGATCTTGATTGTATCCCTCTGTTAATGCAGTTTAGGATTGCATTGGCTTTTTTAGCTGCCGCTGCATACTGCTAACTCACTCCTAGTCCTTCTTTTCATTAAACTAAACATACCCAGTTCAGCAACTGTTCTTTATATGTTTTAGATTCGAAGCTATTTCTTATTTTATTGCACCAAAAAGAATCAGACATTAATGCCTTTTCTTTCTTTTTCTCTTTTTCTCTTCTTCTTTACACTTTTCTCTTCCCTTTTCCCTCCCCTACTTTTCCTACTATTTGCTTTGGTATTCATATATTTGATATTATAAATGAATAAAAAGGAGAAAAAAGGATGGTTTGCATAAATGGAAGATTAGTTTCAAGACTGGAGCAGTGGTGGGTTGCCCCCCGGTTCGGACCGATTCTATAGAACCGGTAGTAAAACTGGTGGGAGGCTCCGCCCACTGACCCGGATGTCATTAGAAGCGATCTGCGCATACGCAGAAGAGCGCGTGCACGAGAGAGAGAAGCGAGCGTGCACGGGCACGATGCGAACCAGTAGTAAAGGTAAGTAGAACCCACCCCTGGACTGGAGGAATGAGAAGAATGCCCAAGGAGCTTTACTTATTATTGTAAGATAGTAAGATAGAAATGGACTGCTCATTTCAACTTCTCCAGACTGAAGTTCCTTGTAGCAAACTGTGGATTGAAGAGATCCGGATTCCATGATTAAGTGGGCACAAAATTTTGCAGAACCAGTGATGCTGGAAACATGGGAAAAAATATGGGTTCAGAATGTTAAATTTACACAGTCGCAGAATTTGAGGGAAAATTTTTATAAAATGTTTTATAGATGGCATTTAGATCCTAAGAAATTGTCGTGCATGTACCCTAATGTTCAACCAAAATGTTGGTGATGTGATTGTCTAGATGCTACATATTATCATGTGTGGTGGACTTGTAAGAAAGTGAAGGCTTTTTGGATAAAAATTTGGTGGGTCATGCAGAATGTTTTGAAGAAAAAAATTCAATTTTCTCCACAATTGTTTTTATTGGGTATAGTTAAGGGTTTTACATTGGGTGAAACAAAGTTGATATTGTATATGATAACAGCAGCGAGATTACTGATAGGTCAATATTGGAAAAATGAAGCTATGCCTACTATTGAGGAATGGACTTTGAAGATGGCCAACTTTGCAGAGATGGCGAAGATTTCAGCATATCTAAAAGATCGCTCACAAGAAACTTATGAATGGGAGTGGAAAAAGTGGATAGATTATGTGCAGAATAAATATCAAACTAGGAAATATCAGATAGCTTTTAACTGAAAGTATTATATAAAGATAGAATATTTGAATTTTGTGAAGATGTAAAAAATATATAAGGGGTGGAGGGGTTCAAGTTTTATAAAATGTGATTTTGATTTGGATTATATTCTATGGAAGTCCTGGGGGGAGGGGAGAGCTAGGGGGGGTTAGGGAGGGTTGGGGGGGGGAAATTGGGGTGAAAATGTATTTGTAAAACTTTTCCAATAAAAAAAAAAAGAAAAAAAAAGAAAAAAAAAGAGATCCGGATTCAATTCACAGTCAAGAGCATTAAACCCCACGGAGTATTCTTCCCCTCTCTTTAAAAGCAAAGTTCTTGGGAGAAAGTTGAGTGGAGAAATATGCCTCCCTTTCCTCGCTCTTCACAAACCCACACATAAAAATAACACGGTACTCATGCACAATCATGCACCCATCCATCAATCTCGATAGATGATGTTCAGTTCATTTGTCTCCATTTAAAAGTGGAGGGGCAGGTGGATACAAGCACAGTTTTCCTGGTTGTGTTTTCTTCCCACTTGAGGTATTCTCAATGAGTTTAGCTGTCAACTTCCACCCCCTTCAAATCTCACTTTTCTTTTATATCCCCCTATAAGACAACTTTTCTAGCGTTCCTTTGTTACCTTGGTGTGGTCCCTGTCATTACTCAGTTGGCAGAACAATTGATGAAACTGATCAGGGGAAAAAAATTGAAACTCTGAGGTTTTTACAGTACGCTGTCATTTTGTCAAATCAGAAGAAATAGCAACAAGAATCAGAAAGTGCTCACCTTCGGCCACAGTCCAATATAGCCCGAGCGATTATGACAATTAGGGATATGGGGAATGGGTTTCTATGAGGTTGCTCTCACCTTCAAGTATCTAAAGAGAGGCTCCCAAAGGTGTTTTTTCAAAAGCCAACTGGGCTTTTTTTGTTTTTCCCTGAAGATGTTTCGCTTCTCATCCGAGAAGATTTTTCAGTTCTGTCTGAAGAGAGAAACACTGGGACTTCGTGACTGTTTGTCGTATCTCGCCAAGCAGTTGTCCTTATTAGAACTATACACCAACAATTTAGAGATTTGTCTTGTTGTCCACTTTGAGGGGTTCTAGTACCCAATTCTTATTTCTATATTGAATCTCTAAAATCATTCAAAGTATCAAATTCAATCAAATCTCTTCGGACCAATTGGGAAAGATTCAGACATGCTGCAGAGATTTAACAGACTTTTCCAACTTTGATTTTTTGAATGTTCCCTGAATGTATTCAACTTTATTAATAGAAGATGATAGATGATAGAGTAGATAAAGATAGGTAGATGATAGAGAGATAGAGAGATAGATAGACAGATAATAGATAGATAGATAGATAGATAGATAGATAGATAGATAGATAGACGGACAGACAGATGATAGGTAGATAGATAAGTAAATAGATAGAGAGAGAGATGTATGATAGATAGATAGATAGATAGATAGATAGATAGATAGATAGATAGACAGACAGAGAGACAGATGGTAGATAGATAGATAGATAGATAGATAGATAGATAGATGTATGATAGATAGATGATAGATAGATAGATAGATAGATAGACAGATAGATGATAGATAGATAGATAAATGATAGATAGATAGATAGATGGATAGATAGACAGACAGACAGATGATAGATGGATAGATAGATAGATAGATAGATAGATAGATAGATAGATAGATGATAGGTAGATGATAGGTAGATAGATAGATAGATAGATAGATAGATAGATAGATAGATAGATAGATATTAGATAGATATTAGATAGAAGAGAGAGAGAGAGATAGATGATATAGAGCCATTGTTCCACAATATCACTCTGTGAGTGATATGGGTGGTCCCTAAATAAATAAATATAAAAAGAAAGAAAGAAAGAAAGAAAGAAAGAAAGAAAGAAAGAAAGAAAGAAAGAAAGAAAGATAAACCAACCAAATACATAGGATAGACAATTAATGATAAGGCCACACGTATCAAGATATTAACTCATCACTCTTGCCAAAGTTTGAATGTTTTAATGCAAAACATTATCATGTTTAGGGAAATGGATGCATTGTCCTTAAATAATTAATTCATAATGATTCATAATGATGTTATCCATTCCGTCATGTCTGACTCTTAGTGATTCTCTGGGCCAGGTCTCTCCACCTCTTCCAATCTTGCACGACTTCTTTGAATTGGTCTGTGCTTCGGCTGGTGTCAGTTTTGATGGTATGTTCTTTAAATAATAAATAATAATTCACCTGTCATTGATTGGTGTGTCACACATGATTTCTGGGAGACCAAGAGAAAAGATTTCTCTCTGTCCAACACCTACATTTTTGTTTTACTTTTAAGAGATTAACAGAGTTGGAAGGGACTTTATAGGTCATCTAGTCCAACCCCCCGCTCAAGCAGGAGACCCTACACCATTTCTGACAAATGGCAGTCTAATCCCTTCTTGAAAGTCTCAAGTGATGAAGCTCCCACAACTTCCGAAGGCAACTTCTGTTCCATGGGTGGATTGCTCTCACTGTCAGAAAGTTCCTCCTCATTTCTAGGTTGAATCTCCCCTTGATCAGTTTCCATTCATTATTCCTTGTCTGGCCTTCAGGTGTTTTGGAAAAGAGCTTGACCCCTTCCTCTCTGTGGCAGCTCCTCAGATATTGGAAGACTGCCATCATGTCTCCCCTGCTCCATCTCTTCACTAGACTAGCCATGCCCAGTTCCTGCAACTGTTCTTCATATGTTTTAGCTTCCAGTCCCCTAATCATCCTGGTTGCTCTTCTCTGCACTTTTTCTAGAGTCTCAACATCTTTTTTAATAAGAAGAGTTTAATAAGAAACTCTTGACCAGTACTGTTTTATGTTTTGATGCTCCAAACTCGATTGCAGAAAATATGACTTCAGCAACAGAGTGGTCAATGCCTGGAACGCACTACCTGACTCTGTGGTCTCATCCCCAAACCCCCAAATTTTTAACCTAAGACTGTCTACTGTTGACCTCACCCCATTCCTAAGAGGTCTGTAAGGGGTGTGCATAAGAGCACCAGCGTGCCTACCGTCCCTGTCCTAATGTTTCCTCGATTTGTATCTATTTTATGTATCCAATCCATGTTTATACTTATTACCTAATACTTTCTTGACAAATAAATAAATATAAATATAAACAATGCTGAGTGAAGAAGAAGCAGCTGAGAAAGTAACTGGCCAGAGTTAGCCTGTTGTCTGATGGAGCTCACATACGCATCCCTATGAAGAAATGACATGTCTTCGGAAAAAAGAGATTGGTGTAGCAGAAGAATCACCAAATTAGGAGCTGTTTGTGAGTTCAAGTCTGCATCGTTCTTGTCCTAGACAACGTATCTCATGATTATTATTATTTTTTTTAGTTCTGAAAGGGAGTCAAGGAGGGGGAAAAAAATCTCTTGGCCTGGCTTGGTGTGAAACAAAAGGAATTCTTAGTTTCAAGTGCACACATCATTTGTTAAAAGCAATATTTATCTGAGATGAAAGCCATGTAATAACAATGAGAAAGACATTCAGCCGATGAAAAGCAACACAAAGCCAGCTGAGAGCTTTAAGATGAGTGCGATGTAAACAGAGGCCATCTTCTGTTTCTGAGGAGACTAAATGTGCATTGTTAGCAGGTGGTCTTTCCTGGAGAATGTTTGTTTGGATCCTGGTTACATCGGAGGATCATCTTAATGCATGGAGTGAGACAACCGTTGGCCGTTTGGGGAATGGGCTTCTTCTCCTTCGTTCCTCTGGAGGGGGTGGGGAGGAGGCTCGGGGGTGGGTGGAAAAAACCGAGTAGCTAATCTGAAGAGCTGGGAAACTGGTGAGAGGTCTTGATCTCCATTTTCTTTTTACCCTAGATTCCCAGAGGGACACTTTAAGGAGGGGAAAAGCTGTTCTTTCTCTGTTGTGCGTTCCCTCTCTCTCTCTCCCCTTCCCCCTGCCTTTTTCCTCCTCCCCTTCTCCTTCCCCTCCATCCCTCTCTCTCCCTCTTTCTCTTTCTCTCTCCCATTCCCCTCTTCCTTTTTCTCCTCCTCTTTCTCTCCCCCTCCCTTTCCCTCTCCCTTTCCTTCTTCCTTCCTCCCTCTCTCCCCTTCCCTTTACATCTCCCTCTCCCTGTCTTCCCCCTCTCTCCGTCTCTCTTCCCTCTCCCTCTTCCTGTCTCCCTCTCTGACATCTCTCTCTCCCTCTCTCTTTCCTTCTCTCTCCCCCCTCTCTCTTCCCTCTCCCTCTTCCTGTCTCCCTCTCCTACGTCTCCCTTTCCTTCCCTCTCCCCCTCTCTCTTCCCTTTCCCTCTCCTACATCTCCCTCTCTCCCCCTCTCCTTCTCTCTCCCCCTCTCGCTTTCCTCTCCCTCTTCCTGACACCCTCTCCTACATCTCCCTCTCTCCCCCTCTCCTTCTCTCTCCCCCTCTCGCTTTCCTCTCCCTCTTCCTGTCTCCCTGTCCTACATCTCCCTCTCTCTCTCTCTTTCCTTCTCTCTCTCCCTCTTCCCTCTCCCTCTTCCTGTCTCCCTCTCCTACATCTCCCTCTCTCTCCCTCTCTCTTTCCTTCTCTCTCCCCCTCTCTCTTCCCTCTCCCTCTTTCTGTCTCCCTCTCCTACATCTCCCTCTCTCCCTCTCTCTCTTTCCTTCTCTCTCCCCCTCTCTCTTCCCTCTCCCTCTTTCTGTCTCCCTCTCCTACATCTCCCTCTCTCTCTCCCTCTCTCTTTCCTTCTCTCTCCCACCCTCTCTTCCCCCTCCCTCTTCCTGTCTCCCTATCCTACATCTCCCTCACCTTCTCCATCTACTTTTCCCTCTCCATCTCTCCCTATTTCCCTCTCTCTCTCTCTCTCACACACACACACACATACACAGAGCTGCCTCGTTATTTCTTGCCCACTCATTCCTTTCTGGGAATACACTCAAAACTTCATAAGAGCTTATATGTTGAATATAATACGTTGAAAATTGAATTAGATCTTGCTCCAAATCTCCGTGAGCTGTCTCCATCGCCCAATGTTTTAAACAAAGGTATGACACGAATATCTTTAGACGTTGCTATCCTAGAAGGCAATGCAAAATTACCAATGAACATGATCTTCTTAGCACTGGCACCTTGATTTCTTTTCCCCAGGATGCTCACCTGCCTTATACATTATAATCTTTATATTCCCAGGAGAGAATTATTATTATTATTTTTGTCCTCGAACATCGATTGCAGTCCTGCTTTTTTACTCAAAAGTGGAAAATGCGATGGAAAATGTTTGCCTCGTTTTACTGGCATTTTCCTCAAGCATCTCCATTAATAAAATGATTTGGATCTCAGGCTGGTCTACTTGCAGCAAGCAGTTGTGTTTCCAGAAGCTTTTTTTCCCCTTCTTTCTTTTTGAAAGAAAAGACTAGGTTAACCTTCTCCAGGTGGTGCTATCCAGATGCTGATTTTTTTCCCTAAATTACAAAACAGCATTAAATGGAAGCCGATCCAGGAAACAAGGCAAAATTTTCAGGCAGGGTTTTTAAAAGTGCCAAAGCTTCACCCCTCTATTTATACATTCTCATCCCTGACAACAATAATTCCCTGATGTTATTGGCCAAGCTGTCTACAAGAGCAAATTTGTTCTATTTAGCTTTTTTTCCTTCTTTAGCTTTAACCCACTCACTGGTCTCACTCAACCTATTCCATTCCTTTTCCCTCCCTAAAAAAAAAAAATTTTTTTTTCATAACCATGCAAGGACAGAACAATCAGTCCTGTCCTGACTGACCTTATGTATTAGTTAATATAAGACAACAGCCATTCAAAATACTTGTTAATCTCCATAATCTGAACAGATGATGCCAACAGCCTCGCATTGCTCTCCTTGGTGTGTTATTTCTCTGTCTCTCTGTGTTTTAAAGACACCCTCCTTTTTGAAATCGGACCATGTCCATTTATGAAACGAAGCTTGTTTTTCCTTTGTACCTTGGCAGCTTCAATCGTACGATGGTTTTGGTCAGGGGTGGGCTGCTTGGGGGTTCGGGAGAACCTCTAGCTAAGATTCTGTGCAGTTCGGAGAACCCCAAAATCCCACTGCTGACTGGCCCCATCCCTCCCCTCCTCTCCCAGGAGTCCTGTTTTGGATCCAGGTAAGTGCAGGGCGTGCATGGAGGCTCAGGGCCTACCGGAAGTTCAGGAAGGCCGGAAACGGGCCCGTTTCCGGCCTCCAGAGGGCCTCCAGAGCCTGGGGAGGCCGTTTTCCACCCTCCTGGAGGCTCGGGAAAAGCCTCCAGAGCCTGGGGAGGGCAAAAGCACACACACACACACACACCCTGTAGTGCAGGAGGCCAACTAGGCCACACCCACTATGGCCATGCCCACCCAGCAACTGGGCAGAGTATTAGTATTAGTATTAGTATTTATTAAATTTGTATACCGCCCCCTCTCCCGAAGGACTCGGGGCGGTGAACAGCCAGAATTAAAAACACACAATACAAATATTAAAATACATTAAAACAAAATTAAATTATCTTTGGCTTCTCCAATTTAAAACCCCTTACCCATAAAATTCACCCAAGAGAACCCCTTTTTGAAGCCCATCCCTGGTTTTTTGTGCCTCTAAAGATACAGGACACAAGTTGACATGCAATTGAAATGGAAAAACAAAGACCAAAACATCTTCTCACCAGCTATCACCGCCCAGATAAACTGACACCAGGATTAATACCAGACAAAGAATCAAACAAAAAGTAAACAGCAGTCTAATCAAGGAACTACCAAGACGAAAACACTCCCACCAACACATAGGGCAAATCATTTGTGCATAAACAGAGAGCAAATCTCATTCCCTTCTAGCACTGATAAGGTTATTTAGTTTGGTAATAAAATGTCTGCAAGAAAACAACCAAGCTCAGGGAGCACCAAGGACCTCACATTTCACCCTGAGCTACAAATATATTCTTCTGTGGAACAGAACAGAACAGAACAGAACAGAACAGAACAGAACAGAACAGAACAGAACGTAATGGAAAACAGGGAGCAACTCCCCACTCTCCTGTAGCACTGTTAATGTTACCTAGTTGGGTAATGAAATATCTGCAAGAAAACAACTGTTAGGAAATGATTATTAACTATCTTGTTGGGTTGGCAATATATAAAACCTCGATATAGCTTTAAGACTGCTGTATTGCATCATCCTGTGTCCTGATTGGTTAGCTTTGTAGCCAATGTCCTTAAGAGGGAGCTAGAAACATGGTTTGTTTTTTTCTTTTTCTCTTTGCTGTTTTTGCTGTCTGATATCTCCGTATGCTACTGTTTGCAAATCCAGAAGAACTGTTTGTTGTGAATGACTACAACCACTGGTAAGAAGACTTTGTTATTGGATTATCCCTGGACTGTCATTTTGCTATCTCCTGTTTTACATGTGAATGACCTGGACTATGGACTATGCCTTACTATTTCCTGAAAGTAAACACAACTCAGTGTATCTGTGTGTTGGCTGTATTTATTCGTAACTACTCTCAGTCACTTTTATGTGCACACCCTTGCTACTAAAGGGTTACTTTGTGAATTCATTAACAACAACCAAACTCAAAAAGCACCAAGGACCCCACAATTCAACCCTGAGCCACAAATACTCTCTTCTATGGAAATTCTGCCTGGTTTTTAAATACACAACGCACATTTAAAAAAAAACAGATGGATCTTTAGCAGCATTGTTGAGGTCACCATCTTAAATTTCAACCCCATCCTATAAAGATCTCTTCGCTGAACAATAAAGTAATTTTTTTTGGGGGGGGGGAGATTGTCTTGTTTATATTCACAAACCATGCCTTTGATATCTTAGACCTCACAAAGGCAGGCTTCGGACTGCAGAACGCTCTGCAGAGCTGCGCATACCGAGATGCAAATATAAAGCATCACTTTTTGTTTAACTAGCACGGAGTTCAGAATGACAAAGTTTGTTCAGTTCTAGCTATTTATTTCTAAACAGACATGCGCTCTCCGTCTGCCAAACACCCAATAATTAAGAATCACCCCATTAAATGATTTCCATTGAAAACTGGGACTCTATTCCATAGTCAAAATTATTCCTGAACAAGCTAAATTAGTTTATAGTCCAGAATATTGCAAACTATTGGAGCAAGACAGTGTTTTAACAAGTTTTTATGAATGAGGCCATCCCATTAAGTCATAGATTTAGAGGAGTAAAAGGGACCTTGGAGGTTTCTAGTCCAATCCCTACCCAAGACAGGAGCCCTTGTACCAGGGGTGAAATCTAAAATTTGTTACTACCGGTTCTGTGGGCGTGGCTTGGGGGGAGGTTTAATGTGACTGGGTGGGTGTGGCCAACTTTTTTTTTTTTAACTTTTCAAAGCATTTTTTTCTAATGCTTTGAAAAGCCTCTGACGATCAGGAACTCAGCTGGGATCGTCAGAGACTTTTCAAAGCATTTTTTTTACCACCTCTTCGGCCAAGAGGTTGCAGAAAAAAATGCTTTGAAAAGCCTCTGACGATCCCAGCTGAGCCGCGCGATCATCAGAGGCTTTTTTTTTTTAACTTTTAAAAGCATTTTTTCATCGGAAGAGGTTGTAGAAAAAATGCTCTAAATTTGTGGCTAAAGAGGATTGGTTCGGATGTTATGTTGTTTGCTGTTAAGCACTTATTAAGTGCATCTACTTCAATAAAATAGATAAAATATTATTAGTTTAATTGCAATTATTTTCCACACCTTGCTAATTTAGTAGACGGGGGAAAAAATCTCATTGATTCATTGCTGCTGAATAAAATTCAATTTGTTATAACTGTAATTTTTTTTTTATTTATTTATATGCCGCCCTTCTCCGGAGACTCAGGGCGGCTTACAAAGCGTTAAGCAATAGCCTCCATACTTTTGCATATTTATACAAAGTCATCTTATTGCCCCCACAAACTGGGCCCTCATTTTACCTACCTTAGAAAGGATGGAAGGCTGAGTCGACCTTGAGCCTGGTGAGATTTGAACTTGCAGTAATTGCAGGCAGCTGAATGTTAATAACAGTGCTTTAGTCTGCTGCGTTACCAGGGCTCCGTAATGTCAGAGCATTGCACTTTTAAGTGTATTGTCTAAGGTTCATGGTAGTTTTTGGTCAAATGAAAAAAATAGGGGATGTTATTTCCGCTTTTTTAAAACAACATATTATGTTTATTGGAATCTTTTGCTAAAGAGAGAGCTTTGACTAGTTTACTGTAATTGCTTTTTAACTTTATTGCATGTGATCTAATTCACTTGTCTGCAATGATAAGGGACTCCTGCTTGTGCAGGGAGTTCGACTAGAAAACCTCCAAGATCCCTTCCAACTCTGTTATTCTTTTTTTAAAATATATTCTTCTTTATTAATTTATTTTATTTTATTTTTATTATTCAAACTTCTATACCGCCCTTCTCCTTTTGGACTCAGGGTGGTGAACAGCCAAAATAAAAACATTTATACATAAAGTTACAGTTAAAAATAGATTTAAAATAATTAGATAAATTTGGCCCGTAATTTAAAACTTATCAATTTAAAATCCGTATCAAATTTTAAAACCAACCATAAAATCAAGACAGATCGGCTAGCTGAAAAAAATAAGTTTTTAGGGCCCGATATATATATATAATATATCTTCTTTTTAAATATATTTTTATTATGGTTTTCTTTTTCAAAATTCCAATACATAATTGAGCCGACAGTGTCGTTTTCCCAAAAGACATTCTGTTATTCTGCTCATCATACGATTTTTGCCTCCAAACCCCTGATCATCTCTTTTCTGCGTACTTTCTAGGGCAAGGGTGTCAAACTTAATTTCATTGAGGGCCACATCAGGGTTGGGTTTGACCCAGTGGTGGGTTGCTACCGGTTCACCCCAGATCGGGTGAACTGGTAGCGGCGGCAACAGGAGGCTCCGCCTGCCCACCCAGATGCTTCCGCGCAAGCGCAAAAGCTTTTGCACATGTGCAGAAGCGTCATGCACACTGTTGCAATATTTTCAGGATCAGACTCAATAAAGATAATAGAAGTTAGAGATTTAAATATATCTCTTTTTAATCATAATAGGCATTCTATATTCGCTGAATATTCAAGATAGAAGCAAGGAAAATGGGGAGGATGGCTCCTTATATATACAAGGGGTGGAGCCAGGAATGGGAGTGGTAAATTATGAATACATTAAAGTCCAAAGAATAAGTTAACCCCTGATGTTCCATATATACATTATTTACACATTAGAGAATAAGGCATTTACATCTGACAAATCCCCCTCTAAATGCCGGTTCGTTATACAACACCAGTTACATTCAGATTCAGGACAATATAATACATATAATTTAGAAGTTAAATATTTGTGTTGTTTAGAAGGTAAGGGTTTTGTTAATATATCAGCTAATTGTTCAGAAGTATCACAATGTATTGCTTTGATGAATCCGTCTTGAGATAGTTGTCTCACGTGCTTAAATTTTATATCAATATGCCTGGACCTTTGTCCAATTGCATCGGATCTAGATATTTCAATGGCCGCTTTATTGTCTTCATGCATAATAAATGGTAAAGTAGGTTTCTTCCAAACATCTGTGATCAAATCATTGAACCATACAAGGTTATTTGCAGCTTTAGACAAGCAAACATATTCCGCTTCTGTGGTAGAAGTGGCTACCAGTTCTTGTTTACCAGTATACCAGTAAACTGGACAATCGTTCAATAGAAAAACATAACCAGAGGTACTCTTTCTGCATGATGTATCACCAGCCCAATCTGCATCAGCATAACAAGTAATTTTTGGTTCTTTGTCATTATTTGGTTCCAATATTAAACAAAAATCTAATGTACTTTTCAGATATCTTAAAATTCTTTTGACAGCTTCCCAATGATACAAGGTTGGTTTGCTAACATATCTTGACAATAAATTGAGAGGTAATGCAATATCTGGCCTAGTCCAATTAGATATATAAAGGAGTGAACCTATAACTGATCTGTAAAATGTGTTGTCTTTAAACTCAGGGGAAGATTCATCAGTGTTTCTAAGAAAATCAGTTTGCATAGGTGTGTCACATGTTTTGGCATTATTTAAGTTACATTTGTTTAGGAGTTCAATAATTTTATCTTTCTGAGTAAGTTTGAATCCCCTTTTAGTTTTGTTAATTTGTACACCAAGGTATTTATTCACTCTACCTAGTGATTTCAATGAGAAATGTTCGTTTAACTTATTTACAAAGATTTCCCTGCTCTCTTTATGCTTTCCAATATATAAAATATCATCCACATAAATTAATACAAATTCAATATGATCATTACTCTTTTTTACAAAGAAACAGTTATCAGCAGTGGTGGCGTTGAAATCCATGGTCTTAAGTACTTTTACCAAACAATCGTACCATCTTTTGCCAGATTGCTTCAATCCGTACAGACTCTTATTTAATAACCAAATTTCGTTCTTATTAGTGTATTGACTGTGTGGTGCTCTTACATATATTTCCTTATCTAATTTTGCGTGTAAGTATGCAGTCTGTATGTCATATTGAAACACGTCCAGATTGAGTGCAGATGCTACTACAAGAGCTGTTTTGACACTCTCTGTTCTCACTGTTGGTGAATAAGTGTCAGTATAGTCTTCTGGATATTTTTGTGCATAACCTTGTGCAACTAGTCTGGCCTTGTATAAGGTATTACCTCCTTCCAAATTCTTAATTTTATAAATCCACCTGGTACCTATAATTGTTTTATCCTTAGGTGCGATCGCAGGTGTGAATACATTTAATTCTTGTAAACTTTCCATCTCTTTTTCCATAGCTAGTTCCCATTTTTCTCTTTCTTCACGGGGAAGTTTCAATACTTCCTCATATGTATTAGGTGTTATTTGTTCTCCATCCATATGCATTATGTAATCTTTGTATTTATTTGGTATTTGGTTTCTATTGTTTCTAATATTTCTTTCAGGTTTGCTATGGTTGTCATGCAAATATCTGGCTTCCTTTTTTGTTAATGTGTCTGTCTTTATTTTATGCTGACTATTTGTCCAAGTTTTGGTTTTGTTCTTACTTTTGTTAATATTTTGATTTTCTGTTGTTCCTTCCTCGCAAGATATATTATCTTTGCTTTTATTAGGAAATATTTCATTAAGGTGCAATTTAGACCAATTGGCCTGCTCATGGAACACAGCTGTTCTGGATACTATAAATTTGTTATTATTATCAATGAATCTGTACCCTTTGGTTCCAGTTTCGTATCCCATGAATCTTAATCTCCTGGATACGTTTTCTCCCTTTCTTCTCAATTGTTTAGGTATGTGTACGTCTGCAGTAACTCCAAATATGTGCATGTGTGCTAATTTGGGTTTTCTATTGTACATCACCTCATATGGTGTCTTATTCACAATACTGGACCATGTTCTATTTTGAGTGTAATTTGAATAATGTAAGGCTTCTGACCAAAATTGTTTGCCTAAACCAGCATCCTCTAATGTGCATCTAATCATGGTTTGTAGTGTGGAATTCTTTCTCTCTGCAATCCCATTTTGAAATGCAGAAAATGGATTGGACGTGAAATGTAGCATCCCTCTATCCTTTAACCATTGGGAGAATTCTTTAGACATGAATTCACATCCCCTATCTGTCATAATTTGTTTTATTCTGATATTATGCTGTGTTTCTATGCGTTTGTAGAATTCCTTAAATTTCTGAAAGGTTTCATCCTTGTGCTTTAATGTGTAAACAAAACCATAGCGACTGTAATCATCCACTATTGTTAGGAAGTAACGTTTTCTATAGGTAATTGATGGAGTTAATGGACCAACTAAGTCCATATGTACCAAATCAAAAATATTGTTAGTTGATCTGTTAGATTTTTTTGGTCTGGGACTGGTTTTTAGTTTGGTGGATTTACATACTGAGCATTCCAAATAATTTTCACAATTTTTTATTTTGACACCTTCTGCGTGTTCAGTCATTTTTTGTATTACGGGAAAGCTTGCATGTCCTAACTTCCTATGTAAGATGTGAGCACACTCATCATGAATTGGTTTACCTATTTTTGGTTTCTTCTCATTGTGTGTATTTTTGTTATCATGAGTTATTTTACATTCATCATTGTCACTGTTACTGACATTTTCATCATCTGCTTCAATACAATCTTCCATATTTGAATCAATGTTATGTAACCATCTTTCTTTGGTTATCAGATAGGGTAGACCCCCTTTTATCATCACAGTACCTACATTTGTTTTGTTCTTTTCTATAGTTGCTTTCCCCTTTGAGAAAACTATATTGATGTCAGATTCTCTGCTTAGTTTTATAGCACTCAGTATGTTGTGAGGTATTTCTGGGATTAATAATACCCCCTCTATTTTCCCTAAACCAGGCAAGGTCACATTTCCTCTGCCTAATACTTGAACCTTTTCTTGATTAGCTACCTTTATCACAAACTTATCTTCTGTAAATGAGGTTAATATACTTTTGTTGTTAGTGGTGTGATTTGTTGCACCAGAATCAATAAGCCAATTATTGTTCTCATCTTGTTGTGTTCTGGTGCTGTCTTGTTTATTTAGCCCATTTAGTGACCCAGATTTTCTCTCTTTTGAATTTTCTCTACCCCCTCTACTTTCTCTGTAATTTGGTGGACTTCTATATTTGTGTCTATCTGTGGAAGATTGTCTGTAATTGTATTTGCTCCTATATTCTGGCCTATGTCTCTCCCTTGGGACTTTGGGACAGTCTCTTCTACTGTGTTCCCTGGATCCACAATTGTGGCATCTAAAGGCCTCATTATATTTATCTTGAAAGACTACTTTCCTAAAAGATTTGTGTTCTGTTTGGTTACTGGAACGATTTTTTCTTGAATTGTCTTCTGCTATCAATTTGTTAGATAGACTTTCTATTGATAAATATCCCAAATTAATGGTATCTAAGTGTGACATAAAGCTATCCCATGATGGATCAAGTGAATTGATAATAACACTTTTCATTGTTTGATCTGAAATCACTTCCCCCCTCAATTGCAGCTCAGCTCTTATTTTGTTTAGATTTATCAAATGCTCACTTATAGAAACCCCTGGTTTCACTCTAGAAGAAAAGAAATCCTTAGACATTCTTGTGGTTGTGGCTACGCTATCGCTGTGAAATAGATTAAACATGCATTGAATTATTTCTGATACAGTTAGGTTTGGTTTGATGCTATGATACATTGCAGGAGACACGCTAGAAATTATTATGAAGAATGCTCTATGATGTAAACAATCTATTTTTAAAGTCCAAGGTCTTCTTGGAGGACTAGTTATAAAGAATAGTAAATTTTCTTTCATGAAAATAACCTGAAGCTGTTGGTACCACTCTTGTAAATTAATGCCATCAACTCTAAGTTTTGGGAAGTCACTGGGTAAGTTCCCCACATTATTTTGTCCATTACTTACAACCTGAGGCAGTCCGTGGTCTCTCAAGTGCAGGAAATTACAGAACGGCATTGGGATGCTTGTAACGAGTCTGCGCGGTTCTCTGGCCAGTTCAAGTCTTTCGGGGCCGTCTACGTAGTTTTGCACATGCGCGTTGCTCATTTCTTCTTTGGCGCCGTTGTGGAAGGTTCTCTCCATTTCAGCTCTCTCGATCCGCTCCTCTTCAGATGAGTCGGTCTCTGGCTCGGTTTTTGGGGCTTTGGTGATGGCGACGGTTCTTCTCTTTCTCTTGTGCGCGCTGGCACTCGATTCTGTCTGCGGTGTAGGACGGAATCGGCATGGCTCTCTGGGCTCGGGTGTCGTCGTTTTCGAAGTCAGGATGGGAGCGTGCAGGTCTTGAGTTGTCGGTTTGATTTCTTGCTTCTTCGTTGATGTCTTGGAGATTTTCAATCTTGGCCCAAAAGCAGCAAAAAGCGTTTTCATTGCTGACTTTACTTGAGACTTTGTTAAATCGTCTTCACTTTCTTCGTCTGATAGCGTTTTTCGCGCCAGAAATTTTGAACTGAGCGTTTTGATTGGCTCTGCTTCACTCTCTTTTGAAGTTCGTTGAAACCAAGATGGCTGCCGTTCAAAATTTCGCGCGAGGTCACATCTTTTCTTTTTTACAACTATTTTCTCAGTAGTCATTTCACTCACAGTTTTTTGATCTTTGGGTTTTTCTTTAATGACGTTTTTCTCTCTCGCTGCTCCGCTGTTCCTCAGCATCTCCTGGAGGTCCGCGATGAGGCTTTCATCATTCTTTTGGCTTTTTAGTATCTTTAATATCTCTGACCTGAGTTCGTTATTTTCTATCTCAATTTCTTCCTGGTCGTTGTTTTCACTCATCAGTTCTTCTTCTTCAGTGGTGTATTCTTCGGATTCTCTCGAAATCGCATTAGTGGATTCGTTGATCATCTCTTGATCAGTTTCTATTTCTTTGCTGTAGGCCCTGGTGTTGGGCCTATCTTTCTTGGACATTTTTAATTACTTATTGAGTCAATTAACCATCCTCTGCTACCAGCTTGTTGCAATATTTTCAGGATCAGACTCAATAAAGATAATAGAAGTTAGAGATTTAAATATATCTCTTTTTAATCATAATAGGCATTCTATATTCGCTGAATATTCAAGATAGAAGCAAGGAAAATGGGGAGGATGGCTCCTTATATATACAAGGGGTGGAGCCAGGAATGGGAGTGGTAAATTATGAATACATTAAAGTCCAAAGAATAAGTTAACCCCTGATGTTCCATATATACATTATTTACACATTAGAGAATAAGGCATTTACATCTGACACACACAAGCATGCACGCAACCACGAACGAATCGGTAGCGACGGGTTTTGAAACCTGCCCCTGGTTTGACCTTGGGGGGCGGGTGGGTGTGGCCAGGGTGGGTGTGGCCAGCCCAACATCACTTGTGTGCGGCCGCTCCCGAGTTCCATTTTTGCTGGCAGAGGGTTGTAGGAGGCCATCGCAGCCTCCCAAGCTCCATTTTCGCTGGTAGAGGCGCTGCGGGTCGGTCCTTCGCTGTTTCTAGGACAGCCCCACGGGCCAGATCTAAGCACCCCATGGGCCGCATCTGGCCCACGGGCCTTGAGTTTGTCACCCCTGTTCTAGGACCTTTTCCTCGTCAGAAGGGTTTATTTGTTTGGGCCATAAGAAGTTCAGTAAATACAGAACCCAGATACTTCCTTCCTTCTTGAAAGTAGCCCCACATTAGTGGATGGTGGCAGAAGAAGTGAAGACTTAGGACCAGAAACTCTCCTTAGCCAAAGGTTTGACAAGTGGAGGTCAGGTGAGGTATCTGTTTTGGCTCCGTTGCCTGAGCCTGGGCTATCGACAGATGCAGACTCTGAGAGTGAGGGGGAGGAGTTGGCAAGGCCTCCCTCTCCAGGACCCTCCTCTCTGGCAATGCCTCCGGAGGATACCGAAGGCCAAAAGATAGGCTCAGAGCCAAGCACATCCCCGCAGCCACAGGTGGACAGTGACAAGGAAGATAAGTGCTGGCTGGACCCTCGACAGAGGCGCAGGGAGAAGCGTGCACAGCAGAGGGGAAGGCGTGCCAGAGATTAGCTGAGTCACTGGACCACACCCCACAGGATATAAATGTGGGTGTGGTGGCCGGTTCAGTTTGTGACGAGCAAAAACTGGAAATACTCCATGATCTCTGCGTTACTGGACTTTGCCTGCTTTATCGGACTGCATTTGGACTAATCCTTATATTATTGACACTCTGCCTGTTTTATCAGAATGCTGCAGTCTAATCTTTGTTTTGTGTGAGTAAAGTCTGAATTGGCAGCTAGCCACTGGGTTGCTGCCAGCTTTATCATCAAAGAGTTTTGTCGTGTGGCTTATTAACTCCGGGCCGTCTGTGGGGTGGGGGGTGCATGGTACGGGGATAGAACAGTATCCAAAAGCCATAAAGTGGTGGATCCATATCAAACATAGGTGATATGGAGCTGGTTTGGAGGATTTAAAAATCAAAACAAAACTGACAGTCTTAAGTTCAGGTTTGCATAATACTTTTTATGTACAATCCCTGATCAGATTTGCCCGGAGAAAGGCCTTGTACATTTTCACACCTGAAAAGCAACTCAACTTCCCTATCTTTCTTCTCTTCAACCAACCACAGACTCCGTGGCAAGTTGTCCAAAAGCAAACTTGTGTTTTAAAGTAAAATACTGCCGGCCATTGATTTCTCTCTCTCTCTCTCTCTTTTTATGTGATATTTGTTGCCTGTTAATTATAATCCACTGCTGCTAGAGACTCTAGGAAGCAAACAGTGTCACCGTGTGGTTTCTGATTAAAAGGGAGAGGGAAAAAAAATGATAGCATTGTATCGCTTTGGAACGCAGAGAGATAACTCGGGATGCTGTCATTGAAGTTTGCTCCCCAAATTTCTTTTGTTTAGTTGTTGAACCCTCAAGATTCCCAATAATCATCGCCATCTTATTAGAAGCTGAGAATTAGAATCTTAATATCCACCAGCTAAGTTGGAGAAAGCTGCTACCTTCTATTAGCAAATGTAATTTTAAGGTTCGTGCAAGCTACTTCAAAAATTTTTTTGCAAGCAGATACCATTAAATAAATATTTAGAATGTGGAGGAACCCTCAGTTAAGTAAACAGTTTTTCCCTGTGTTTTTCATATTTCATATTCAAGTTTAGGAGGGTTGATGGTTTTTAGGGAATAAAATAGTTATTATCATATTCCAGTGGTGAACTCTAAAATTTGTTACTACCGGTTCTGTGGGCGTGGCTTGGTCGCGGGGGGGGGGGGTAATGTGACTGGGTGGGCATGGTCAATTTTTTTTTTACTTTTAAAACCATTTTTTCTACAAAGAGGATGTAAAAAAATGCTTTCAAAAGGCTCTGACGATCCCAGCTGAGTTGCCTGATCGGCAGAGACTTTTTTTCTTTTAAATGCCTCTGATGATCCCAGCTGAGTTGCCTGATTGGCAGAGGCTTTTTTTCTTTTAAATGCCTCTGACGATCCCAGCTGAGTTGCCTGATTGGCAGAGGCTTTTTTTCTTTTAAATGCCTCTGACGATCCCAGCTGAGTTGCCTGATCGGCAGAGATTTTTTTTCTTTTAAATGCCTCTGATGATCCCAGCTGAGTTGCCTGATCGGCAGAGACTTTTTTTCTTTTAAATGCCTCTGATGATCCCAGCTGAGTTGCCTGATCGGCAGAGACTTTTTTTCTTTTAAATGCCTCTGACGATCCCAGCTGAGTTGCCTGATCGGCAGAGACTTTTTTTCTTTTAAATGCCTCTGACGATCCCAGCTGAGTTGCCTGATGGCAGAGACTTTTTTTCTTTTAAATGCCTCTGACGATCCCAGCTGAGTTGCCTGATGGCAGAGACTTTTTTTCTTTTAAAAGCCTTTGACGATCCCAGCTGAGCCCCGCGATCATCAGAGGCTTTTTTTTTTTACTTTTAAAAGCATTTTTTCGGCCAAAGAGGTTGTAGAAAAAATGCTTTTAAAAGTTAAAAAAAAAAGCCTCTGATGATTGTGTGGCTCAGCTGGGCATGGGGGGCGGGCAGGGATTTTTGCTACTAGTTCTCCAAACCACCCGCCTCCATCGCTACCGGATCGGGTGATCCGGGAGCATTACACCCCTGTCATATTCCTTATGCCTTCTCTTCTCCCCCATTTTAAAAAGAATTGGACACTAATTTTGTGCCCGAATGAATTATTTATGGAATACAGGTAGTCCTTGACTTACAACCACAACTGAGCCCAAAATTTAGGTTGCTAAGTGAGACATTTATTAAGTGAGCTTTGCCCTATTTTACAACCTTTCTTGCCACACTTGTTAAGGGTATCTCTGCAGTTGTTAAGCTAGTAACAATGGTTGTTAAGTGAATCTAGCTTCCCCACAGACTTTGCTTGTCAGAAGGTTGCAAAAAGGGATCACATGATCCCAGAACCTTGCAACTGTCATATATACGAGTCACTTCCAAGCGTCTTAATTTTGATCACATGACCATGGGTATGTTGCAATGGTCACACGTGTAAAAAAGAGTCATTTCACTTTTTTTCAGTGTCATTGTAACTTCGAAGGGTCACTAAATGAATAGTTTTAAATCGAGGACTACCTGTAGTATAATTCATTCACTACACCAAGTAGCAACTAGCTTTAAAGAAAGAAAGAGCAAAAAAAAAATAAATCCATTGATATTGGTAGAATTGCTTATTTTTTAAATGATTTTAAAAGCATATAAAGAAAATATTTAGCAATTAGATGATAGTTTCTATCCACTCTTTATAACAAATGATGTTGCATAATTTTTCCTGCAAAAATTGCAACCCCTTGCAGGTGAAATTAAAAACCGTGTTGTTTCTGACTTTGCATATGTGTGTCAAATTTAAATTTGTATTTGTATTTAAACGAGAGGTAATAGAGTAGGCTTGATTAAAGAAAGAAATGAAATGAGATTACAAACTAAAATAGCAGTGCTGTAGTACAAGGTTTCTAAAAAATGATGTTTAAAGAAAAAAATTGTTTCACATGTCAGTAGATTGTCGAGCAGAACTATTTCACGGTATAAATTAATAATAATTTAAGAGGAATCATTGTTAATCTTTGTTCTAAAAATTTAAATAAGTAGAATGTGCAACAATTTTGATTGAAGATGTTTAGCAGACTTAATTAGATTAACTTCTGCTAGAAACAAACAGATTTTGCATTGCCTTAATAGATGCTCTTGAAAAGAATTAAGAATGGTTTATAAGAACTAGTAACAATTGCTCCTATATAATTTAAATTAAAAACTGTTGCAAGCTAACACAGGTTTCTCTCTAACCTAAGGTAGAGTAGAGTAGAGTAGAGTAGAGTAGAGTAGAGTAGAGTAGAGTAGAGTAGAACAGAACAGAACAGAACAGAACAGAACAGAACAGAATAGAATAGGAATAACAGAGTTAGAAGGGACCTTGGAGGTCTTCTAGTCCAACCCCCTGCTTAGGCAGGAAACCCTACACCACTTCAGACAAATGGTTATCCAACCTCTTCTTAAAAACTTCCAGTGTTGGAGCATTCACAACTTCTGGAGGCAAGTTGTTCCACTGATTAATTGTTCTCACTGTCAGGAAATTTCTCCTTAGTTCTAAGTTGCTTCTCCTTGATTAGTTTCCACTCATTGCTTCTTGTCCTGCCCTCAGGTGCTTTGAAGAATAGTTTGACTCCCTCTTCTTTGGGGCAGCCCCTGAGATATTGGAACACTGCTATCACGTCTCCCCTAGTCCTTCTTTTTCATTAAACTAGCCATGCCCAGTTCCTGCAACCGTTCTTCATATGTTTTAGCCTCCAGTCCCCTAATCCTCTTTGTTGCTCTTCTCTGCAGGTATTATAACTTGAAATTCACGTTTTTCAGATTTTGAAAATGCAGTCGAACAATTATACTATATAGAGAGATGACAGAAATCTGAACAAAACCACTATCATTCTCAAAAAAGACACGCGCAAAATGGCTTTATGTTAGGAGAATTGTTCAAAACTCTAGGTACATTTTTAAAAATTTTAAGCAACAATGCATACTTTAGGAGAACTATGTACAAACAGGCATAAAACGTCAAAACCAATAAACACACAGGACCACAGAATGAATGGGATGGGCAGCAAGTATGAATGGAAATAGGAGAAACAGAAAGAAACATTAAATATCTGCCTATTTATTCCAGTCTTGAGAGGAACACGGGGGTTTCTTGTGAAAAAGAATGCAATAACAAACAGAAACACCATCATTTTAACATTCACAATGCCAGAAGCTCATTTTTTGTCGGCGTAACAGGTAAAAATAAACTCCTGTTTACAGTGAGTAGCATTTCTTAGTGGCTAGAGAACAAAATCAGCTTCATTTGTAGGAGACAGAGGAAAATCTAATGAAGAAGTGCGCTCCTGCGCTCCTAATAGCAAACCAGTAGTGCCAGGATTTGAAACCCACTACTGGACCACAGGAATGTGATGGTCATAAGTGCGAGGACTGTTTGTAAGTCCCTTTTTTCAGCGCTGTTGTAGCTTCGGTCGCTAAATGAACGGTTCTAAGTCAAGGACTAACTTGAATGTTCTCCGATGAAGATTTCTCTTCCTCTTTAAGGAATTGTACTGCCAAGCAGGTGGCAGAGCCAAGAGATTTTTCTGCTTGCCAGTCTAAAGGAACTAATTAGTCTGGGTGACTTAACAAGGGCTTTTAAAAGCATCAGAAGTGCAGGCTAGCTCAGACGATGCCACATTGCTTTGGTGACCTCTTTTAATTCTTTCATCCCCCACCTTTTCCTCGGCTGCCGTATCGCCAAGGGTTTCTGAATTTCGCGAGGACAATGGAGCACTCCGAAACAAAAGAGGGAAACGCGTGATTTTGCTCTACGGGGTTATCGGCTTGTCTCTGACAAAAGAAGTAATTAGGCTGAGATGCTTTGGGAAGAATAATGGAAGCTTTGCAGAATTATGGAAGAAGATCAATGCAAAAAGCGTCGCGTTATCTTAGGGGCAAAGATAACTTCCTTTCGCGGATCGGTTTCTGTATCCAGTTATGGTCACTCCATTACAAAAAAGACGTCGAGACGTTGGAAAAAGGGCAACGAAGAGCCACTGAAATGATCAAAGGCCTGGAGACTAAAACATATGAGGAATGGTTGTAGGATTTGGGTTCGGCTAGTCTAGAGAAAAGAAGGACTAGGGGGGACATGATAGCAGTATTCCAGTATTTGAGAGGCTGCCACAAAGAGGAGGGGGTCAACCTATTCTCCAAAGCATCTAAAGTCAGAACAAGAAGCAATGGATGGAAATTAATGAAGGAGAGACGCAACCTAGAACTAAGGAGAAATTTCCCAACAGTGAGAACAATTAATCAGTGGTTTCCAGGCCAGCACTTTAACCACAACATCGAAGTACTTCTAATTTGGCTTCTCATGAATACTCAAGCTCTGAGTTATACTTCATGAAAAGCTTCCCTTCCTCTTCCATGTTTTTGTTTGAGTTAGGCTGATGTTCTCTATGTCTGCCCTTAACACAAACACCCAAAAGTGAATTTGATCAGGGGAGCATTCTTTCTGTACAACTAGAACATAACAACAGTGATTCACTAGAGGCAATTCCCCATTCCATGACTATTTCTTTAACAACCCTTCAAAGTTATAACGGTGCTGGTTAGTAGGTTATGAATGGTCCTCACACTTACGACCATCACAGAGTTCACACTGTCACATGAACAGAATTTTGGTGCTTGGATACAGCTATTGTATGTACAATAAGTTTTCAGCATTCTGGGGTTGGGTGAACACCGTGTGCAACTTTCCCAGAGGTCTTCCAAGAAGCAAAATCAATAGAATAGAATAGAATAGAATAGAATAGAATAGAATAGAATAGAATAGAATAGAATAGAATAGAATAGAATAGAATAGAATAGAATAGAATAGAATAACAGAGTTGGAAAGTTAAAATTTACTGGCTGCCCCTCTTAGCTCAGGATAGAAAATATTAGAATAGAGTAACAGAGTTGGAAGGGACCTTGGAGATCTTCTAGTCCAATCCCCTGCTTAGGTAGGAAACCCTACACCACTTCAGACAAATGGTTATGTAACATTTTCTCAAAAACTTCCAGTGTTGGAGCATTCACAACTTCTGGAGGCAAGTTGTTCCACTGATTAATTGTTCTCACTGTCAGGAAATTTCTCCTTAGTTCTAAGTGGCTTCTCTCCTTGATGAGTTTCCACCCATTGCTTCTTGTCCTGCCCTCAGGTACTTTGGAGAATAGCTTCTTCTTTGTGGCAGCCCCTGAGATATTGGAACACTGCTATCATGCCTCCCCTAGTCCTTCTTTTCATCAAACTAGACATACCCAATGAGGAAGCCGGATTTGCTAAACGGCCACATGGTTCACTTAACAACTGGGATGATTGGCTTAACTACCATGGCAAAAAAAATGTTGTAAAATCAAACAACAGCATCGCTTAACGATGGATGTTTCAGTCCCTCTTGTGGTCATAAGTTGAGGAACACCTGTATATATCCTTTTGGAAATGGCATTGCTTTGCAAAACTGATCTTCAGCTCTCCTGCCCACAGATCCTGACTGGAAATAGAAGCGCATACCACAGAGTAGGGCATCATGATGACTTGTTTAGGCTTAGGGTGTTGGGTTTGTTCTCTAGCTGTGTAAACTATGAACACACGCTTGTGGGACAGGAGGAGTGAGGCACGGCCATCTTTATTTCTCTGCTATGTGTCATTTCCTTCCTAGCCTTCAATGGGGGACCTCATAATTTATTAGCCACATATGAAAGGAAAAGTGAAATGCTAACTAATATGTTTTGTTTTGTGGACTTATGTAGCTGAGGGAATGTTGTGTCATGGTTTTCATTGCTAACACCCTGGAGCAATAAATTCACCCAGCTCTCCCACCTCCCTGACTAAATAAATATGCAATTTATAACTTTATTTCATTGTTTGGTTTGGCCAAATAATGGCTGATGACTATGTGTTCCTGGTACCACACAGTAATTAAGCCTTTTTTGGGGGGGGAACGCCATAGAAGGACAAGTAACTCGTAGAAATGTTCCTTCTCGTTCTTCAACACCCTTTTCTAAATTGCTTGTTAAAGAAAAACAGAGATTCCCGTCCCTTCAAAAGGAAGCTTGCTCATATGTCTGCTGGCAGCATAGATGTCCTTGCGATCATTCTTTTCACCAACTGTGGGCAACTTTGTGGTGGTGACAGGGACCTATTGGCTATCTATGGCCTTTCCAGAACATGTGGGGTTGTGGATGATCAGTTGCTAAGTCACATGTGACTCCATGGAGTAGCACGCCAGGCCGCCCTATCCTCCCCCGTCTCCTGGAGTTTGGCCAACTTCATGTTCATTGCATTGATGGCACTATCTAATCAACTCTAATGAGCACATTGTAAGCCGCCCTGAGTCTCCGGAGAAGGGCGGCATATAAATCAAATTAAAAAAAAAAAAAAAACTCATCCTCTGCCCTCTCCTTCTCCTCCTGCTTTCCATCTTTCCCAGTGTTGGAAGAAATATCCATCTGGTTCAGATTCAAGCCGGGAGAAAGACACTGGAAACATAGAGGCTGATTGGAAAGATGGTGATGATGAAGCAGGATGACATGGGTTCTGGGTAGCTGACCACACGGAGATGAGAGTGAGAGGTTTCTATACCTTCTCTTGGGCTTTGCACTTGAGCTTCCTGTTCCTGTGCAAGAACATTTATTCTATTGGCTGTTGTAGGGGTTATGTAGAGGTCATAGCTGAGTTTGTCTGAGCTCCCGGGTTTGGTTGAAGTTTGGACTGCTGAGATGATGCCATGAGGAGGCTTGCGTTCTGAAAGGATGCTGGGCAATTCCTATTCTGGCTGAGGGCGAATCCTACCTTTGTTGGATCTTGGGTGAGGGTATTTGCTTACGAATAGAAATCCAAAATTTTTTTACTACCAGTTCTGTGGGCGTGGCTTGATGGGTGTGGTGTGGCTTGGTGGGCGTGGCTCGGTGGGCATGGCAGGGAAAGGATACTGCAAAATCTCAATTCCCACCCCACTCTGGGGCCAGCCAGAGGTGGTATTTGCTGGTTCTCCAAACTACTCAAAATAAAAAGTCTTACTCCCAAGTCGACCCTGTTTTCTTAATTGTTCCTGTCTCCTGGCAGCTCTGCACATGCGCACACTGGGAACAGGCTCACGCTGTTCTTCTGTCTCGCTGATGTCAGACTCCAGAGACTCCAGAGGCAGCAAAGAACTACCAAATGGCCTTGGCCCCCTCTCTGCCTCTGACTCAGAGCCATCGTCCGAGCCTTCCCCAGACTCCAAGACTGGCCCATGTTCCTCCCCAATCTCCTCACTGTCCAAATCTGCTGGCCACTGGTGGGCCACAACACACATGATCTGGGTACCATCAGTAAAGCTATATCATATTTGCATTTGTATATGTGTTTGTAACACACACACTCTCTCTCTCTCTCTTTCTCTCTCTGCAGAGACAGTGCCTTCTCTATTGTGGCACATGTCTTATCACATGTCTTCCCCAATTTTTTGCAAAAAGAAAAAAAAGAATGAAGAAAAATTGAACATGATTCATGGTTTTGATGGTAAGAGCAATGGTGGTGGAGTGGTTAGAATGCAGTACTTCAGGCCACTTCTGCTGACTACTGGCTGCCTACAATTTGGCAGTTCGACTCTCACCAGGCTCAAGGTTGACTCAGCCTTCCATCCTTCCGAGGTCGGTAAAATGAGGACCCAGATTGTGGGGGGCAATATGCTGATTCTGTAAATTGCTTAGAGAGGTCTATAAAGCACTGTAAAGTGGTATATAAGTCTAAATGCTATTTCTATTGCTGTTAGAATAGGATAAATTATAGACAGAAGAGTAATATGATGTAACTTTAGAGAGAGAGAGGTTGAAATGTATTTATACTTAAAACTGCTAGGAAGAATATCAGAAGCTCCTTCTCTACATTTTTCTTTCTTCTGTCTTTATTTTTCTTTAACATTTTTTTTCTTTTCTGGCACTTTTTTCTTTTTCTTTGCTTTCTTTGCTTTCTTCTTTTTTCTTCCTTACTTTATATTAATCTTTATTCGTTTATATCTTCTTATTTAAAAGTTTGAATAAAAATTATGTACAAGAGAGGGAGAAGGAGAGAGGGGGGAAGAAAGAGAGAGGGAGAAAGAGAAAGAAAGAGAAAGAAAGAGAGAGAAAGAGAGCCTATTAACATTCTGGAAAACTGTAAAGATCTTGCTCTGAGGTCAGGAAGTGGATGGAACCCTGTCGATGTGAGTTTTTTGATGAGCTGATAATGAAATTTTTAGGGGCCTCGTCCCAGTTCCTTGATAATAGACTTATTTGCTTTTATTTCTGTTCATCACCCAGAGCTCCTTGAATAGATGGGGGCTATATAAATTTGTTAAATAAATAAATTTGCACATTGTACAGTGTAAACTTTAATGAGTTGAGATCAATTGTTTCCATAGTGATTGAGTTTAACCAAGTCAATTAAAAACCTAATTGCTTTGTTCACACAACACTTTAAGCTTAGTTTATGCACTTTAGCAAATGCCTCCCTAATACATTCAAAAATTTGAAAATGCCAACATACTTTTTTTTTTATTTTAAAAAGTATCATTTCTTACCAATTCTAGCCATGTATGGAATAAAGCAATTCTTTGCTTGCAAAATCTAGTTTTTCTTCTCCAAGATTAAAAATAATGTGAACACTGTAAGTAGTTTCCTTTCTACATAGGCATCAAAAAATATGCATCGAATATGTCAATGTTACACACAGCTAATCAGATTCGGCTTCAAGATGAAATCTCTGCAGGCCAAGTAATGTAAATTGAGAATCAGGGAGCTTGAATGTGTAAACTTTTACAAGGCGATTCAAAAAATAGACACAAACGAGACATTGTTCAACGCCACCAGACCTATTTCCTTCTCAGAATTGGCAAGTAGTGCCGAATTAACTCTAGAATATTTTTCTTCTTGTCTAATGCAAGTGGCAAGGATGGTTTTGAGAAAAGAAGGGAGACAAAAAGGATGGATATGCAACAGAGAAATTAGGAAACCCCATAAGGCAAAGCTTAGTCCTATGAATCTTTTGACTGAGGAGTTTGGTTTCCCTGTGAATGGACCATTTGCAAAGAATACTGCGAGTCCCAAAGCATTCATTCTTTTCCTTCCCGTAGACAAAGGGGACAATTTCCAAACAGAAAAGTTTTCATACTGTTCCTATTAACTTTAATGAATTATGTGGGTGTAAACTTCCCCTGCATCACCCAGAAATTTTTCCATTCAATGGCTCATTCCTGTGTGTTTTGAGAATGTTCTAAACAGTTTTCTTGAAGTCTTTAAAGAAATATGCACCCAGTAACACTCGCATTTATTCGTTTTCTGAAAGAAGGCAGAACAAATACAAAGACAGTTCAGATTAACAGAGGTGGAAGGGACCTTACAGGTCATCTAGTCCAACCCCCCGCTCTAGCAGGAGACCCTACACCATTTCTGACAAACCTTGTGGTCTTTTGAAGACTTTTGAAGACAGATGCTGTTTGATTTTCTTGTTGGTGGAACTTTTCAGCAAAGCTCGTTTTGGGAGGATTGGAGAGCAGATCTTTTTTTCCCCCCAATGTATTTTTCATAGAATCATAATGCTGGAAGGGATCCCAGAGGTCTTCTAGTCCAACCCCCACCCCACCCCACCCAAGGCAGGAGATGTTATTCCATCTCAGAAAATGGCTGCCCAACCTTTTCCTTTGATTATTTTTTTTAATACAGAAAATTAAAATACAAACTCCGAGGGGAGGAGGGAAAAAATGGAGATTTTACAAAACAAAACTAAATAAAGGCATTTAAAATGTGGAATAGAAAGTCAATAAATATTATCCCTCCCCCCCCCTTGACCACTGACAAATATTTAGCAACAATAATAGTTTTCTCCCTCTGAGAGTTAGGTCTAAAATTTATATATTTCTTCTTGTTGTTGTTGTCAGTTGTGAAGTCGTGTCTGACCCATCGCGACCCCATGGACAACATTCCTCCAGGCCTTCCTGTCCTCTACCATCCTCTGGAGTCCATTTAAGCTCACACCTACTGCTTTGATAACTTCATCCAGCCACCTCATTCTCTACCATCCCTTCTTCTTTTGCCCTCAATCTTTCCCAGCATGAGGCTCTTCTCCAGGGAGTCCTTCCTTCTCATTAGGCGGCCAAAGTATTTGAGTTTCATCTTCAGGATCTGGCCTTCTAAAGAGCAGTCATGTCACCCCTAATCTCTCCTTGATTAGTTTCCACCCGTTGCTTCTTGTCCTGCCCACAGGTGTTTTGGAGAATAGCACCTGAGGGTATAGAATAATAATAATAAAACAATCCTTCTGTTCATTAGGCTAGACATACCTATTGACATTCTGAGCGTGGTCATGTAAGCCTCCAGTTCTGGACCTCTCTATAGCTTTATCCTGAGCCCCACTTCTTTGTGATTTTGGTAGTGTCCCTAGCTTTGCCACAGAAACACTTATACACCATATCCTTTCTCAGATGTTGTTAGCGAATAGGTTTTCTCTCCTTTCTGTCTTGTGATTGTCATGGTTACCTATCAACTCTCTTCTCTTCTTGCCTTTTATACTATTTTCTGAAATATCTCCTTCTCCTTGGACCAGATGCTACCCAGCACCTGTTGGCTTTTCCCCAAAGATCCGTCCAACAAGCTGCTTTGCTCTTTTTTGGATGTGATGTATTTTGGTAGGACGGGTGCCATTTTGAGTCACATGGAGTCCAAATCTCTTGCAAGGATTCAGCTTCTCCCCTAAATTTCCCCAGCATATCCAAATCCATCTCTATGACATCACTGACTGATCCAAGCATTGTATCCCACCCATGTAGCTAGTCCTGTATATACAGGTAGATTAGATTAGATTAGATTAGATGAGATGAGATGAGATGAGATGAGATGAGATGAGATGAGATGAGATGAGATTAGATTAGATTAGATTAGATTAGATTAGATTAACAGAGTTGGAAGGTACCTTGTAGATCATCTAGTCCAACCTCCTGCCCAAGCAGGAGACCCTACACCATTTCTGACAAATGACAGTCCAGCCTCTTCTTGAAAGCCTCCAGTGATGAAGCTCCCACAACTTCCGAAGGCAACTTCTGTTCCATGGGCTGATGGTTCTCATTGTCAGAAAATTTCTCCTTATTTCTAGGTTGAATCTCTCCTTTATCAGTTTCCATCCATGGTTCCTTTTCTGGCCTTCAGGTGCCATATAAAATAGCTTGACTCCTTCCTCTCTGTGGCAGCCCCTCAAGTATTGGAAGACTGCTATCATGTCTCCCCTGGTCCTTCTCTTCACTAGACCAGCCATGCCCAGTTCATGCAACCATTCTTATAGAACAAGTAGATTTTTGAGAATGTTGTTGTCAGATGTAAATGCCTTATTCTCTAATGTGTAAATAATGTATATATGGAACATCAGGGGTTAACTTATTCTTTGGACTTTAATGTATTCATAATTTACCACTCCCATTCCTGGCTCCACCCCTTGTATATATAAGGAGCCATCCTCCCCATTTTTCCTGGCTTCTATCTTGAATATTCAGCGAATATAGAATGCCTATTATGATTAAAGAGAGATATACTTAAATCTCTAACTTCTATTATCTTTATTGAGTCTGATCCTGAAAATATTGCAACAAGCTGGTAGCAGAGGATGGTTAATTGACTCAATAAGTAATTAAAAATGTCCAAGAAAGATAGGCCCAACACCAGGGCCTACAGCAAAGAAATAGAAACTGATCAAGAGATGATCAACGAATCCACTAATGCGATTTCGAGAGAATCCGAAGAATACACCACTGAAGAAGAAGAACTGATGAGTGAAAACAACGACCAGGAAGAAATTGAGATAGAAAATAACGAACTCAGGTCAGAGATATTAAAGATACTAAAAAGCCAAAAGAATGATGAAAGCCTCATCGCGGACCTCCAGGAGATGCTGAGGAACAGCGGAGCAGCGAGAGAGAAAAACGTCATTAAAGAAAAACCCAAAGATCAAAAAACTGTGAGTGAAATGACTACTGAGAAAATAGTTGTAAAAAAGAAAAGATGTGACCTCGCGCGAAATTTTGAATGGCAGCCATCTTGGTTTCAACGAACTCCAAAAGAGAGTGAAGCAGAGCCAATCAAAACGCTCAGTTCAAAATTTCTGGCGCGAAAAACGCTATCAGACGAAGAAAGTGAAAAAGAAGTCTCAAACTCTTCAGATGAACCAAAATCAGAAAGTGAAGACGATTTAACAAAGTCTCAAGTAAAGTCAGCAATGGAAACGCTTTTTGCTGCTTTTGGGCCAAGATTGAAAATCTCCAAGACATCAACGAAGAAGCAAGAAATCAAACCGACAACTCAAGACCTGCACGCTCCCATCCTGACTTCGAAAACGACGACACCCGAGCCCAGAGAGCCATGCCGATTCCGTCCTACACCGCAGACAGAATCGAGTGCCAGCGCACACAAGAGAAAGAGAAGAACCGTCGCCATCACCAAAGCCCCAAAAACCGAGCCAGAGACCGACTCATCTGAAGAGGAGCGGATCGAGAGAGCTGAAATGGAGAGAACCTTCCACAACGGCGCCAAAGAAGAAATGAGCAACGCGCATGTGCAAAACTACGTAGACGGCCCCGAAAGACTTGAACTGGCCAGAGAACCGCGCAGACTCGTTACAAGCATCCCAATGCCGTTCTGTAATTTCCTGCACTTGAGAGACCACGGACTGCCTCAGGTTGTAAGTAATGGACAAAATAATGTGGGGAACTTACCCAGTGACTTCCCAAAACTTAGAGTTGATGGCATTAATTTACAAGAGTGGTACCAACAGCTTCAGGTTATTTTCATGAAAGAAAATTTACTATTCTTTATAACTAGCCCTCCAAGAAGACCTTGGACTTTAAAAATAGATTGTTTACATCATAGAGCATTCTTCATAATAATTTCTAGCGTGTCTCCTGCAATGTATCATAGCATCAAACCAAACCTAACTGTATCAGAAATAATTCAATGCATGTTTAATCTATTTCACAGCGATAGCGTAGCCACAACCACAAGAATGTCTAAGGATTTCTTTTCTTCTAGAGTGAAACCAGGGGTTTCTATAAGTGAGCATTTGATAAATCTAAACAAAATAAGAGCTGAGCTGCAATTGAGGGGGGAAGTGATTTCAGATCAAACAATGAAAAGTGTTATTATCAATTCACTTGATCCATCATGGGATAGCTTTATGTCACACTTAGATACCATTAATTTGGGATATTTATCAATAGAAAGTCTATCTAACAAATTGATAGCAGAAGACAATTCAAGAAAAAATCGTTCCAGTAACCAAACAGAACACAAATCTTTTAGGAAAGTAGTCTTTCAAGATAAATATAATGAGGCCTTTAGATGCCACAATTGTGGATCCAGGGAACACAGTAGAAGAGACTGTCCCAAAGTCCCAAGAGAGAGACATAGGCCAGAATATAGGAGCAAATACAATTACAGACAATCTTCCACAGATAGACACAAATATAGAAGTCCACCAAATTACAGAGAAAGTAGAGGGGGTAGAGAAAATTCAAAAGAGAGAAAATCTGGGTCACTAAATGGGCTAAATAAACAAGACAGCACCAGAACACAACAAGATGAGAACAATAATTGGCTTATTGATTCTGGTGCAACAAATCACACCACTAACAACAAAAGTATATTAACTTCATTTACAGAAGATAAGTTTGTGATAAAGGTAGCTAATCAAGAAAAGGTTCAAGTATTAGGCAGAGGAAATGTGACCTTGCCTGGTTTAGGGAAAATAGAGGGGGTATTATTAATCCCAGAAATACCTCACAACATACTGAGTGCTATAAAACTAAGCAGAGAATCTGACATCAATATAGTTTTCTCAAAGGGGAAAGCAACTATAGAAAAGAACAAAACAAATGTAGGTACTGTGATGATAAAAGGGGGTCTACCCTATCTGATAACCAAAGAAAGATGGTTACATAACATTGATTCAAATATGGAAGATTGTATTGAAGCAGATGATGAAAATGTCAGTAACAGTGACAATGATGAATGTAAAATAACTCATGATAACAAAAATACACACAATGAGAAGAAACCAAAAATAGGTAAACCAATTCATGATGAGTGTGCTCACATCTTACATAGGAAGTTAGGACATGCAAGCTTTCCCGTAGTACAAAAAATGACTGAACACGCAGAAGGTGTCAAAATAAAAAATTGTGAAAATTATTTGGAATGCTCAGTATGTAAATCCACCAAACTAAAAACCAGTCCCAGACCAAAAAAATCTAACAGATCAACTAACAATATTTTTGATCTGGTACATATGGACTTAGTTGGTCCATTAACTCCATCAATTACCTATAGAAAACGTTACTTCCTAACAATAGTGGATGATTACAGTCGCTATGGTTTTGTTTACACATTAAAGCACAAGGATGAAACCTTTCAGAAATTTAAGGAATTCTACAAACGCATAGAAACACAGCATAATATCAGAATAAAACAAATTATGACAGATAGGGGATGTGAATTCATGTCTAAAGAATTCTCCCAATGGTTAAAGGATAGAGGGATGCTACATTTCACGTCCAATCCATTTTCTGCATTTCAAAATGGGATTGCAGAGAGAAAGAATTCCACACTACAAACCATGATTAGATGCACATTAGAGGATGCTGGTTTAGGCAAACAATTTTGGTCAGAAGCCTTACATTATTCAAATTACACTCAAAATAGAACATGGTCCAGTATTGTGAATAAGACACCATATGAGGTGATGTACAATAGAAAACCCAAATTAGCACACATGCACATATTTGGAGTTACTGCAGACGTACACATACCTAAACAATTGAGAAGAAAGGGAGAAAACGTATCCAGGAGATTAAGATTCATGGGATACGAAACTGGAACCAAAGGGTACAGATTCATTGATAATAATAACAAATTTATAGTATCCAGAACAGCTGTGTTCCATGAGCAGGCCAATTGGTCTAAATTGCACCTTAATGAAATATTTCCTAATAAAAGCAAAGATAATATATCTTGCGAGGAAGGAACAACAGAAAATCAAAATATTAACAAAAGTAAGAACAAAACCAAAACTTGGACAAATAGTCAGCATAAAATAAAGACAGACACATTAACAAAAAAGGAAGCCAGATATTTGCATGACAACCATAGCAAACCTGAAAGAAATATTAGAAACAATAGAAACCAAATACCAAATAAATACAAAGATTACATAATGCATATGGATGGAGAACAAATAACACCTAATACATATGAGGAAGTATTGAAACTTCCCCGTGAAGAAAGAGAAAAATGGGAACTAGCTATGGAAAAAGAGATGGAAAGTTTACAAGAATTAAATGTATTCACACCTGCGATCGCACCTAAGGATAAAACAATTATAGGTACCAGGTGGATTTATAAAATTAAGAATTTGGAAGGAGGTAATACCTTATACAAGGCCAGACTAGTTGCACAAGGTTATGCACAAAAATATCCAGAAGACTATACTGACACTTATTCACCAACAGTGAGAACAGAGAGTGTCAAAACAGCTCTTGTAGTTGCATCTGCACTCAATCTGGACGTGTTTCAATATGACATACAGACTGCATACTTACACGCAAAATTAGATAAGGAAATATATGTAAGAGCACCACACAGTCAATACACTAATAAGAACGAAATTTGGTTATTAAATAAGAGTCTGTACGGATTGAAGCAATCTGGCAAAAGATGGTACGATTGTTTGGTAAAAGTACTTAAGACCATGGATTTCAACGCCACCACTGCTGATAACTGTTTCTTTGTAAAAAAGAGTAATGATCATATTGAATTTGTATTAATTTATGTGGATGATATTTTATATATTGGAAAGCATAAAGAGAGCAGGGAAATCTTTGTAAATAAGTTAAACGAACATTTCTCATTGAAATCACTAGGTAGAGTGAATAAATACCTTGGTGTACAAATTAACAAAACTAAAAGGGGATTCAAACTTACTCAGAAAGATAAAATTATTGAACTCCTAAACAAATGTAACTTAAATAATGCCAAAACATGTGACACACCTATGCAAACTGATTTTCTTAGAAACACTGATGAATCTTCCCCTGAGTTTAAAGACAACACATTTTACAGATCAGTTATAGGTTCACTCCTTTATATATCTAATTGGACTAGGCCAGATATTGCATTACCTCTCAATTTATTGTCAAGATATGTTAGCAAACCAACCTTGTATCATTGGGAAGCTGTCAAAAGAATTTTAAGATATCTGAAAAGTACATTAGATTTTTGTTTAATATTGGAACCAAATAATGACAAAGAACCAAAAATTACTTGTTATGCTGATGCAGATTGGGCTGGTGATACATCATGCAGAAAGAGTACCTCTGGTTATGTTTTTCTATTGAACGATTGTCCAGTTTACTGGTATACTGGTAAACAAGAACTGGTAGCCACTTCTACCACAGAAGCGGAATATGTTTGCTTGTCTAAAGCTGCAAATAACCTTGTATGGTTCAATGATTTGATCACAGATGTTTGGAAGAAACCTACTTTACCATTTATTATGCATGAAGACAATAAAGCGGCCATTGAAATATCTAGATCCGATGCAATTGGACAAAGGTCCAGGCATATTGATATAAAATTTAAGCACGTGAGACAACTATCTCAAGACGGATTCATCAAAGCAATACATTGTGATACTTCTGAACAATTAGCTGATATATTAACAAAACCCTTACCTTCTAAACAACACAAATATTTAACTTCTAAATTATATGTATTATATTGTCCTGAATCTGAATGTAATTGGTGTTGTATAACGAACCGGCATTTAGAGGGGGATTTGTCAGATGTAAATGCCTTATTCTCTAATGTGTAAATAATGTATATATGGAACATCAGGGGTTAACTTATTCTTTGGACTTTAATGTATTCATAATTTACCACTCCCATTCCTGGCTCCACCCCTTGTATATATAAGGAGCCATCCTCCCCATTTTTCCTGGCTTCTATCTTGAATATTCAGCGAATATAGAATGCCTATTATGATTAAAGAGAGATATACTTAAATCTCTAACTTCTATTATCTTTATTGAGTCTGATCCTGAAAATATTGCAACAGTTGTCTTAGCAGTCCTGGACCTCAATTTAAATTTAGCTTTCAGGACAGGCTGACTACAATTCCTAATGTCATTTCTTGAGAACATCCACTGTCTTCTCCCTCTCACAATGAAGGCAAGCGATGACATGTGCAATGACATCAACAAGCAAATACCGTGACATCTCTTTGTGTCAGATATTGTGAATGAGATATGCAACTGTGGCATTATATGGTGCTGTCACTGGCACATCACTGTAGCTTATTATTGAATGCAAGTGTTCCCAGTAGCTAATGTAAACAGCGTACACATCCATGGGCTTCATACTAATGAAGGAAGTCACCATGTGATATACTGTATAAGGGGAAGGAAGGAAGGAAGGAAAGAAGGAAGGAAGGAAGGAATGAAGGAAGAAGGGAGGGAGGGAGGGAGGGAGGGAGGGAGGAAGGAAGGAAGGAAGGAAGGAAGGAAGGAAGGAAGGAAGGAAGGAAGGAAGGAAGGAAGGAAGGAAGGAAGGAAGGAAGGAAGGAAGATTTCTGATGCTCTCTGCCAGCTTCCCATAAATTCAATGGGGAAGCCAGCAGGAAGTCGAATGTCACTTGTGCTTGCATTGCTTTTCTGCTCTGGTCATTTTTTCTCTGTTTAGGTAAAGAAATATCTGTGAAATGAGGAGTCAACAGGACCCAGGGTGCCTAGTTCCTTTCTAAAGTTTTCCTGCAGTGCATACAATCAAATATCTCACAATACCCAAATACAGCAAAAGGAGAAGACAGATTGTAGCAGTCACGTCTGTCCTTCTATCTCGTCAGCTGCTTTCTAGCTACCCATGAAAATAAGACGTGGATGTAAATAAAGGTTGAAGGTTCAGTGTTTGGGATGCTAATTTTTCTCGGCTGATTAAAATGATTTTCAAATCACTGCAGCTACATTTCTGCATCCTATCTGGCCTTTCCAAAACCACTTGTGGAAAAATGAAAAGAATAAAGAAAAAAAAAGAACCACACTATCATTTCTGGACACATTTTGTCAATGCACTGCAGAAGTCATCTTTTTGTCTTAAGTTGATTAAGGAGAAGCAAAAGGTTTTAGTAGAATTGCTGGTGTCAAAACAGAGAATCTTAAAACTCTGCCTTGGGATAAATGCTTAATCTGATGCAGAGAGTTTCAAATGTAGTTTCGGGATGACTGCTAATCAATTTGATTAACCTTTTCTTCACCTTTTGCAGTACTACATTATTCTTTTAGAAGGATCCACAACATTGGAAGTCTAGCTGCATCATTGACTTACACAAGGGCGTTATTATAGCTGGTTTCTATTTCTTGCTACTCGAAATAGAGATAGCTGGACCTCTAAAGAAATATGAGTGGTCTCTTAGCTATTTGTATGGCTCCGTCTTTTGTAGGACTTCACTGCCAAAATACTTCAAGTTTCCTTGATTTAATGTACTTCCTTTAATACTATCAGATTACAGATTAACAGAGTTGGAAAGGACCTTGCAGGTCATCTAGTCCAACCCCATGCCCAAGCAGGAAACCCTACATCTGCCTCTACCTAGGATTGAACTCACAACCTCCTGATTATGAGGCAAGAGTTCTACCTCTAGGCCACCGCAGCTGGCTATCACAACAGCCCATTTGCTCAATGCCTTTGCCTGTAAGGCAGGGCAATTGATTATGCACTTGGGGGCCTGTCACAGAGGAGTCCACCTATTCTCCAAAGCACCTGAGGACAAGACAAGTAGTAACAGTGCGACATCATTAATTAGAGATGTCTATGGAAATTCTCATTCATCCAGGTCATGGTTGCCCCAAAGGTGTTTTTTCAAAAGGCAACTGGACTTCCTTTGTTTTTCCTTAAAGGCGTTTTCACTTCTTATCCATGCAGCTTCTTCAAGAACTGAAGAAACTTCTTGGATAAGAAGTGAAATGTCTTCAAGGAAATACAAAGAAAGTCTACTTGTCAGGTTTCCGACGGATGCTCTAACTAAATCATGAGCCTTGAGCCAAGCTTCAAAAGAAATCCAGTTATTTATTAGGAGCTCCATGTCGGCACGTACCCAAATGAAGCCAACTCTGACCCCACATAATTTATGGCCCTAATCATGACCCTGTTTCCCCCCCTCCCCCAGGTTGTGTCATCAATCACATTAGCCAACGGAGCAATTTTGTGGGTTATAGAGATCACTCCCCTCCAGCCACTGTGGGTAACCCTAGGAGACAACCTTGAGAAATATATGTCTGGAATGTGTTCCTGTTTTGGCTGCCATGTTGCTTCGTCAGTTCCCCCTCCCGCTTGCTTATGGCAACTCGAAAGCAGGCCAGGGATGCTTTGTGAGTTGACACCAGTTGCATTTTGAAAAAAAAAAAAACACCTTTGGGACATTAAAGGCAGATCCAACTTAGAACTAAGGAGAAATTATCTGAAAGTGAGAACAATTGATCAGTGGAATGGTTTACCTCTGGAAATTGTGGGTGTTCCCCAGTGGTGAAATCTAAAATTTGTTACTACCGGTTCTGTGGGCATGGCTTGGTGGGGGGGAGGGGTAATGTGACTGGGTGGGCATGGTCAATTTTTTTTTTAACTTTTAAAACCATTTTTTCTACAACCTCTTCAGCGAAGAGGTTGTAAAAAATGCTTTGAAAAGACTCTGACGATCCCAGCTGAGTTGCCTGATCAGCAGAGGCTTTTTTTTCTTTTAAATGCCTCTGATGATCAGGCAACTCAGCTTGGATCGTCAGAGGCATTTAAAAGAAAAAAAGGTTTTCTTTTGAGCCGCACGATCATCAGAGGCTTTTTTTTTTTTAACTTTTAAAAGCATTTTTTCGGCCAAAGAGTTTGTAGAAAAAAATGCTTTTAAAAGTTAAAAAAAGCCTCTGATGATTGTGCGGCTCAGCTGGGCATGGGGAGGCAGGGATTTTTGCTACCGGTTCTCCGAACCACCCACCTCCATTGCTACCGGATCGGGTGATCCGGTCTGAACCGGGAGCATTTCTGGTGTTCCCTCACTGAAGGTTTTCAAGAAGTTTTGTGTTCCCTTTAGTTGTTTGAGCAGTGTATAAACTACTGTATGTAAAGAACAAAGTATTTAATAAGGCTATTTCATTCATTCAGATCTCGGATATCTTCTGCTTGTGTTCCCTTTATTTTTTTGAGCAGTATATATGACAGGGTCTTATTTTCGGGGAAACATGGGTATGTTACAGTGCAGTTGATCGGAATCAATCATGATTTGCTTGATCGACACGTCTAGTATTGAAGTAAAGAAACTGTTGTGTTCCAAAGCTTCAACTGTTGAAACTCCCGGCCTATGAAATATTTATCTCGTCTTTGTGAATTCCCTCTACAAAGAAACATCTGGTTCTTTTCTCTTCAATCTATGTGAAACTTTAAAAGGATCTCTGCGGCTTTGTTCAAACATGCTTATATTTTTTGTAACACCGATGTGCATTAACAACTAGACAATTTCAACTCACAGAAGTGTTTGATCCTCGGCCTCGTTTGTGTTGAACCCGTGTTTAGATACCCGAGGAGAACAAATGAGAATGAGTTGATAAATGTTGTTGATTGATCTCCTGAAATTCAGGCCTTCATTCATTCCCCAGGAGGCCTCAAGATTTATTAAACTGAACTCACCAGGGTCGTTGTCTGAACTAAAATGTTATGAAGGTGTTTCTCTTCTATTAAAAAGAATCATTAGACAAAATCACATAAAATCCATGTCTTTGTAGTCTCTCTTTCTAAAATATCTAAAATCAATCTAGGAGCTTCTTGATTTTTTTTTTTTAAAGAATGAGAAAATAGGAGGGGGTTCTCCATTCTCATTAAAAAGTGACTTTTTAATTTGGAACTTGAAATATTTTAGACAAAGTAGACGAAGACCTGCAGAGAGGCTAAACTTTCTCCATTGTTTCTATATAACACCTATTTTGAACATGCGGTGTTTATAATGTTCTTCTCTTGAGATGCAATGAAGGTAATTTTGGAATACGAAGCTCCGTAAATGATTTGGAGACTTATATCCAACGGGGTGGTAAAAAATGGACTGCCCGTGTTGTCTAGAGCTGTGAGAACTGTTAACAACAGGTTTCACATGCACATGTCTCCTCATGATTTTACTCAGAAGGAAGTTATTATAGGATACACAAAGCAGTTCCCCCTTCTTTTTTCATCCAGAAGGTGCTACAGAGACCAGAAGAAGACGCCGTTTGAATGAAAGGCGCTAAAGAACTTCAGTAAGATGAAATAAATAATGTGGCATGACATTTGTGATCAATCCATAATTTGTTTAGAACTGGTCTGTTTCTACATCAACAAACTAAGTTATAAGTCAAAAGAGTGAAAGTACAGTGTTTATGATCTTGATCGTTTTGTTATGAGATCAGTGGTGGTATTCAGCCGCTTCAGGTATTCAGTGGTATTCAGCCGGTTTGGACCGGTTCAGGTGAACTGTTAGTGGCGACCTGCAGGTGCCGCCTACCCATCCTGGCACTATGCCATCCTATTTAGCCACGTTTTCTAAGCCGTGCACATGCGTGAGCGAGCAAAGCGCATGCACGGAAGGCCGTGCATATGCACGGAAGGCACACGCATGCTCACATTTTCAGTGCGTGGCGAACCGATGATAAATTATGTGAAACCTACCACTGTATGAGTTGTGTTATGAGATTTATTATTTCAGGTTTATTATTTTTCACTCTGCTGTATGTGAAGGCTGTCGTGCCATGTCATGCAAACTGACTCACTCAAAAAGTCACTCAGGCTCGGAGTGATTAATAGAAAAGGGAGAAGGAGCTACCTTAGCACCTGTTGGCTGGACATAATAAAGGATGACACTCAGTATTTATGCAAAGAAATGAACTCTCTGCATTCAACAGTTGTCTTCCTCAGTTTCCCCCTCCAGATCCTGTGGAGAAGAAAGAAATCTAAAATTTTCTATACCATAATCTATACCAAGAGCCTTGGTAGTACAGTGGTCTAAGGCACCCTGTTATTAAGCTGGTTATCAAGACCAGCTGCCTGCAATTACTGCAGGTTCGAATCTCGCCAAGGCTCAAGGTTGAGTCAGCCTTCCATCCTTTCTAAGGTAGGTAAATTGAGGACCCAGTTGTGGGGGCAATAAGCTGACTTTGTATAAATATACAAAAGGATGAAGGCTATTGCTGAGCACATTGTAAGCCGCCCTGAGTCTCCAGAGAAGGGCGGCATATAAATCAAATTAAAAATAAAATAAAAAATAAAAAAAATAATTTTTGACCGCATCACTAAGAATTGTCCACATTTTTCTTTCTACCGCAAACCAGGACAGTGAGAAAAAGATTTGCTTAGAAGAGAACAAGCCAATTACTCCAATGTAAAATGTGTTAATTAGGAGGGAGGGGAGAGGAGAAAAAAAGAAGAAAAATGTGTGAGTGAGCACATTAATGGGGAAAAAAGTACATGCCCCAACAACCAGATATTAGCAGATTAAATAGATCCTCAAATCCAGATTTTCAACAGAAAAGAAGAGAGAAGAAACATTGCAAGCTGATTCTCTTCAATATTGTTTTATTTCTTGAAACTGTTTCTTAAAAAAATTAAAAATAGATGCTTTAAAATGCTTCCTTTGCCTTTAAAAATTAACAGATGGCAGGAAGAAGGTGTCTCTGGTTTTTAAAATTAATAGATCATTTGGAAGGAAAAAAAAAACCATGTAGTTTGAGCTGTAATTGATAACGTTCAAAAGTTAGTTGTTTCCTAAATTTTAGTATTCACTTTAAGCATGATAAAATTGAGCTGGTTCTATCTGGCTCAGGCGAACCTGTAGCGCCGGCAGCAGGAGGCTCCGCCCACCTGCCCAGACGTCATCATGTCCCGTTTTTGACCCTCTGCACATGCGTGCATGCTCACATTGGCGAACCAGTAACGAAGGTAAATAAATTTCACCCCTGATAGGAAGTAATGTGAATGCAAAAGAATTCACTTTTGTAAATTTCCTGTATTGTTGCTTACAAACTTCAGGTACCAGTTCTCCAAAGCACCTGAGGGCAGGACAAGAAGCAATGGGTGGAAACTAATCAAGGAGAGAAGAAACTTAGAACCAAGGAGAAATTTCCTGACAGTTAGAACAATTAATCGGTGGAACAACTTGCCTCCAGAAGTTGTGAATGCTCCAACACTGGAAGTTTTTAAGAAGAGATTGGATAACCATTTGTCTGAAGTGGTGTAGGGTTTCCTGCCTAAGAAGAGGGTTGGGCTAGAAGACCTCCAATAGCACTAGCAATAACACTTAGACTTAACAGTGCTTTACAGCCGTCTCTAAGCGGTTTACAGAGTCAGCCTATTGCCCCCCACAATCTGGGTCCTCATTTTACCCACCTCAGAAGGATGGAAGGCTGAGTCAACCTTGAGCCTGGTGAGATTCGATCTGCCAAACTGCTGGCAGCCGGTGATCAGCAGAAGTAGCCTGCACTACTGCACTCTAACCACTGTGCCATCACGGCTCCAAGATCCCTTCCAACTCTATTATTTTATTCTATTCTAGTTTTCAGCATATATTCCATTATAAAATGCTGACCGGTGGTGAATATAGTTCAATGACAACCATTAAGATCACTAACCAAGGCCTACCAGATGACCACTAGGTGATAGTAAAGAGATGGACTTAAAATCATATTATATAGCACCACACAACATGCTAACATGCCTGTGAAGAAGGCACAGAAGAGGCTGTACTTCCTGAGAATGCTCAGGAAGATAAATCTATCTCAGCATCTACTTCTGTCCTACTATCGCAGCACCATTGAGAGTGTCCCGACATACGGCATTCTTGCATGGTATGGGAGCAGCTCTGTAGCCGACAGAAAAGCTCTACAGAGAATCATTAAAACTGCCCAGAATATCATCGGGCTCCAGCTACCAGCCCTGGACGACATCTTCGAATCTTGCTGTTTGAGAAAGTTGCATAACATTCTCAGAGACTCTTCCCATCCTGCTTACAATCTTTTTGGACTGGCAGAAGATACAGAACAATTAAAACTCGGACCGCACGTTTTCTGAATAGTTTTTATCCCAGAGCTATAATTGCACTCAACAATGAACTAAATGGCCACCATCAGTGAGATGTTGGACAACATTACTTGGTCTGTTGTGTGGATGTTTGGGTGGTTTAGGGATGGGGAATTGTGGTGGGTGGGAGTGTGTTTGGGGATTGTTATGTGTGTTGGACCTGGTCTTAGGGTGTTAAGTGAATTTCGTTGTATGGGTATACTGTGTATACACGTACAATAACAATAAAGTAGTAGTAGTAGTAGTAGTAGTAGTAGTAGTAGTTGTTGTTGTTGTTGTTGTTATTGGTTAATCTTTAGTGAGATTCACAGCCTTTGAGGCTGGTTAATAGCTCAGCAGCTCGAGTCCTAACCAAGGACCTAGGAACTGTTAAGGTATCGTTGGAGGATGTAAGCTGTTCCGAGTAAGGTGGTTTTTTGTAGAGTCAAAATGTTCAAGTCCGGCAAATTTAGAATTTCTAAATAGCGGGGTAGCCCTTTGGGGATTGCTCCAAGGGCTCCAATTACAATCGGGACAACACACGATTTCTTTTTCCACAGTCGCTCAACTTCAATTTGCAAGTCCCGGTACTTTGTGATTTTTTCTTGCTGCTTATCTTCAATCCATGCATCGCCAGGTATTGCAATGTCAATGAACCATACTTTTTTCTTTTCAACTATTGTTATGTCAGGTATGTTGTGGACCAAGTGCCTGTCAGTCTGAATCCTAAAGTCCCACAAGATCTTGAGTTTCTCATTCTCTAAAACTTTCTCAACCTGATGTTCCCAGTGGTTTTTGCTGTACTCAAATCCAAACTTCTGGCGCAATTTCCAGTGTTTGTTATTTGTTGTTGTTGTTGTTGTTGTTGTTGTTGTTGTTATTATTATCATCATCATCATCATCATCATCATCATCATCATTATCATTATCATTATCATTATCATTATCATTATTATTATTACCACTTGAACATCATTGGCATTGACAATTCAACATCAGTCAATTGCAAAAGACAGCTTTACCTGGAATAGCTTACATCCTGTGACGATAATATCGGAGGGAGGAAGGAAGGAAGGAAGGAAGGAAGGAAGGAAGGAAGGAAGGAAGGAAGGAAGGAAGGAAGGATGGATCTTGGGAAAGCTACTCATATATGCTGACATACCTAGATTAGAATTGTGCAGGAAATGGTACTCTCAGTGATACTCTAAGAAAGCAAAAGTTGTACTTTGAAGAAGGGTAGAACATAGTATTGGCTCTTTTGAACTTTGAACTTGGAGAAGACACATAACGACATCATAGATAGGTTTTTTAAGAAACCCAAACAAATGAGTCATAGAAAAAGCCCATCCAGAGTTATCGCTCATGGCACAAATGATTGGGATCAAATTATTATAATTTTACACATTATGTGAAGACATAACTCTCTAGAGAAATCTATAATAGACTTCTAGAAAGTTGAGAGAAAACAGAGAATGTGTTGCAGCAAGATGGATGGACTCAATTTCAACTGCAAGAAAAGCACTATAAAGACACCTAAATGGCCAAATTTACAACAGCAAATTGTTAGCTTTTGGAGAAAAACTTTATGCTTACTAAGATTTGCACCAACGGGACAGCACTCAATCAATTGATCAAGGTTGTATTCATGTAATACACCTAAACTGTGTACAAAATTATTATATTTAGTAGATTTGCCCACTGCGTTGAAGTAAATGCTAACAATCTTCTAGCCACAAAATCTAATCAAGATTATAATTAAACAAATTCACCAACTATACACATACTAACACTGAGTCTTTAACTGATTCAGTTAAGCGTGTGAATGCACAGGTCACTTGTTACTAATGCTATCTAATTTGCCTTATATTCTAAATAGCTTGAGTGTTGCACAATAATCGTGTTGCTTTTTACTGATTATCTCACCCTGAGATCCATGGAGATGGAGCGGAATAATGATAAATGCATCAAAGAAAATACCATGGTGGGATTTTCACTGAAATTAAGAAGTTCCCCAAAAGTGCTATGAAGTTTTGGGGAAGTGGTAACCAGTCTGCAGCATGGAAAGTACCGTATTTTTCGGAGTATAAGACGCACCTACCTTTTTTGGTGAGGAAAAGAAGAAAAAGAAATCTCCCTCTGCCTCTGAGCGATTTTGCCTTGTTGCAGCAAACAGCAAACAGCCTTCATTTTCGTTTTCAGCATAACTTGATTAGCACAAGGAAAAAAAAAAATCTGCTCCAGCAATTTACCTCTTTGCAGCAAGCAGCAGAGCCCTGCTGCAAAACAGCTGAGAGCAAATCAGCTGAGAGTTCAGGAGGCAGATCCAATCAACTTGTGCTAATTAGGTTGTGCTGAAGCTGAAAGGAGCTGTTTTTTCTTACTGTTTGCTTGCAAGGAGGTAACTGCTGGGAGGCAGAGGCCAAAGAGTGGGGGCCAGTGGGTGGGTGGGGCTACATTCTGTGTATAAGACGCACCTAAATTTTCACCCCCTTTTGGGGGGGGAAAGGTGCATCTTATACTCCGAAAAATACGGTATGTCTTTTCCATATTTTTCCCTACCAGTTTATCCTAAATTTTCAATTCTAAAATAAATTCGAAGAAGCCCTACACTGGAATTTAAGGCCAAGTTGTCACATCAATTGAAGGATAGGAGGCAGTTTTTCCAGACTGACACGTGTGTCATCCTTCGCTGATTAATTACGACATTGCCAGAACCAACATCCTGTACTTTACTGCTCAACAGAAGTAACTTAAAACCCCTACCACCTGATGGACCGTTGAGGAATGACTATTTTTCAATTAATTACTTGTCAATGATCACTACCTATTGTCTGAATCACAGTTGTTGCTGTCATACTTGATGGTAGTCTTCATCAACAGGACAAGGAAAGCAATACGGAGGCTGAACTGCTTCCATCTGGCATGAGCAAACTTCCACATGGGTGGCTGCAAACTTTAGTTGGGCTCGGCAGGGAAGTTGGCACCTCTGTGATAGAGGAAAGCACACACTTCATTGGTTCACACCTGTTGCTGGCTTGTTTTACCCAGCTGCTCTCTAGCTTATAGTTCACTAGCAATGATTTTTCCAATTGCTATTTACGGCGGCGAAACTCAGGCGCTGAAAAAGGCAGGGGAGGAGAAAGGTGGATGCCTTTGAACTATGGTGCTGGAGATGACTGTTGCATATTCCTTGGCCTGCAAAAATATCAAAGAAGTCCTAGGATCGGTTCTCACCAAAACCATCGCTCGATGCCAATGAAGACTGGAAGGCCCCACTTCATCACTAGCTAGGTGCTTCAGTTATTCAGGTGGTACCTGTGTGTGATTAGGGTACCTGAGGTAATTCTTGCCTTTGTATCCCCCGAGGCTGACATTCCACAGGTTCAGTTGGAAAAGCTTCTTCAAGTTCAAATTCATACCCAGCATCTGAATGCTGGGCCATGACATTATCCTAAATTTAGACTTGGAATCCCTCCTAATCAAAGGTGGTATTCAGCCAGTTCGTACCAGTTTGGGCGAACCAGTAGCGGAAATTCTTGCCTTTGTTTCTCCTGAAGCTGACATTCCACAGGTTCGGTTGGAAAAGCTTCTTCAATTTCAAATTCATACCCAGCATCTGAATCCTGGGCCATGACGTTATCCAAAATTTAGACTTGGAATCCCTCTTAATCAAAGGTGTATTCAGCCGGTTCGTACCGGTTTCGGCAAACCGGTAGCGGAGATCGTGGCTGGATTCGCCCACCCACCCACCCCGACTCTATGCTGTCCTATTTAGGCACAGTTTTGAGGCTGGATGCATGTGTGGAAGACACGCGCACGAGCAAAATGCATACACGGAAGGCCGGGCACATGCATGGCAGGTATGTGTATGCATGAAGCGAGTGGGCGCACGCACGGCAAACCGGTAGCAACAAAATGTGTAACCCACTGCTGCTCCCAATACTGTACCCTGGCACCCATTATATCCTCATGCTTAAGCAGATGCTTCTGCCTCGTGTTTTCCAACGTGCGTTGTCTTGTTTGTCAGTATCTGGACAAGCTTGTCCCATCCTACCACCCATTTCCCTTCAGGCTGTTCCTGAAGTGATTCTTACTTGTCAGCTCCACCGCTGCCGTTCACCTTCCATTTTGACAATCCATTTTGACAATGAGTATTCTTGCATTGCAGAGAACAAAATGGTGGAGTATTTTGATTATTCCTCTTTGTTCTCCGCTAGTTACGATATTATATTGATCTTTCAGCATTATGTGATTATTAATAGTTACATTATTATTGGAAATATCCCTTCGTTATATTAGCATTAATAAAAATTACCCTTGTACACCTGTGCACAGGCAGAGGCACATGTATAAAGGATATGTAAGAATGTGTGTGTAATCATTATGAGACACCATAATTTAGTTCACCAATTGTTGCAACAGATGGTGATGTTTAGTTCACCTTGGCTGAGCCTGGTTCATGATTGGAGGGGTGACAGCCAGGATGTTGAGGAATACAGCTTAGAGTGGGAAGTTAAAAAACTCTGGGAAGTGTTAATGACAATCAATTTCCATACTCCTATCAATAAAAATGGATATCATAGTTCTATGAGCTTGACATCAAGAGCTGAGTTCAGTTCCAATCAGTTTCCTTTTTTTAAAACCTATTTTCCAGTTCCAATCTCTGCTACCGGTTTGTCTGAACCGGTCTGAACCGGTCCGAACCGGCTGAATACCACCTCTGCCTGAGACAACGCAACCGTTATAAATATGAGTCAGCTGCCAGTCATAAGTTACTTTTTGGCTGTTGTAACTCTGAACAGTCACTCAATGAATGGTTTTTTTTTGTTTTGTTTTGTTTTGTTTTTTAATTTGATTTATATGCCGCCCTTCTCCGGAGACTCAGGGCGGCTTACAATGTGCTCAGCAATAGCCTTCATCCTTTTGTATATTTATACAAAGTCAGCTTATTGCCCCCACAACTGGGTCCTCAATTTACCTACCTTAGAAAGGATGGAAGGCTGAGTCAACCTTGAGCCTTGGCGAGATTCGAACCTGCAGTAATTGCAGGCAGCTGGTCTTAATAACCAGCTTAATAACAGGGTGCCTTAGACCACTGTACTTGTAAGTCAAGGGCTATCTGTTAATGACAATCAATTTCCATACTCTTATCAATAAAATTGGATATCATATTTCTATGAACTTGACATCAAGAGCCAAGTTCAGTTCAAATCAGTTTCCTTTTTTTAAAAAAAAACCTATTTTCCAGTTAGGCATGCACATACCCTGACAGCTATACATAAATAGGAATATTTACGATTTTCTGCTAAATAAGAGTGATAGATATTTGGGATCAAGCCCCATCATTACAGTTTTACCAGGTGCCTCTATATTGCAACTGTTTTGGCTGCAAGAGGATGTTTTTGTACAGAAAATGTAGATCGTCCTCAACCTCCAACCACAACGGAGCCCAAAATCTCTGTTGCTAAGTGACATAACTGTTAAGTGGGTTTGGCCATTTCACAACCTTTCTTGTCACGGTTGTTAAGTGAATCACTGTAATTGTTAAGTTAGTAACACGGCTTTTAATTGAATGTGCCTTCCCACTGACTTTGCTTGCCAGAAGGTGATCACATGACCCTGGGACCAGCGGTGGGTTTCCAATATTCTTACCACCGGTTCGCGCCTCACGCTCACGTGCTCCTTCCACACGTGCCCAGCCTTGTGCGCAAGCACTTTGCTTGCTCTTGCACCTTCCGCGCATGCCCCCGGCCTCAAAAATGTGCCTAAATAGGATGGCATAGAGCCAGGACAGGTGGGTGGGCCCGCCTGCAATTTCTGCTACCGGTTCGTCTGAACCGGTCTGAACCGGCTGAATACCACCTCTGCCTGAGACAACACAACCATTATAAATATGAGTCAGCTGCCAGTCATAAGTTACTTTTGGGCTGTTGTAACTCTGAACAGTCACTCAATGAATGGTTGTAACTCAAGGACTATCTGCAATTTATGGGTTACAGAAAAACTCAGTTGCAACCCCAGTGGAAATCAAAGAACAAATCACAATATTCAGAGGACCGATTCTTTTTTTTTTTTTTTAAATGTTATGCTGATCATCAGTTGTGCCTTTTCCAATGTTTTAATGCTTTTGATTCTCACAAATTGATTGTGTTTATGTGTATAGCTTGACTGTATGTATACATATATAGTGGCCCATTTACACATCACCCCCCTGAAATTCATCTTTTCAAAATGAAGGGGAGATTCACACGTGTCGGTGAGTCCCAGAAATTTGTTTCTTGCTCTCAAATGACTGTTCTTTTTCTTTTGGCTGCTACTCTCATAACTAGCCTTTTGCCAAACCTTCAAAGATTGGATTATGGCCTGTTGTACTTGATTATTTTTGTCAGCCTGCTGACCTCGGGTGCCCTTTTCTTGTGTTGATCCTTCTGTTTCCATTTTTCATGTCATCCAGCTTTTCATCTTGTCAATCAGTCTTTGACTTCCTGATTAAAGTGTCTGTCACAGGAGCAGTTTGGACTGCAGTTACTTGTTTAATTTGTTCCTCATGGCATCCAATTGCGTTAGTCATCAAACCCAGCTGTTCCCAAGTGCTTCCAGACTCACTTTTTCCCTACATGTGTTTGGATTTCACCCCTAGCATCTATGTCCAAGAGTACATAGTGCCTACAGCTCAGCTTTGTTTCAGCTCTTCCCCAATAGTTTGATATACTTGTCCTGAAGTCCCCAGCCAGAGTTAAACCCACAAAGACGTTCAGATCGCAGCTTGATGTTATGGTCATAAACAAACAGACCCAACCAGGGGTGAAATCCTCTGAAGTCCGCTACCGGTTCTGTGAGTCTGCTACCGAGCATGCGTTTCGTGCGCGGGTGGGCAGCACTAAAAAAGGAACATTTTGAAGCCTTCCGAGTCTGCAAAGGTAAGGAGACCAGTGAGGGGGGGGGGAAATCCGCTGTGCCACACAATTTAGATTAGCTAGAAAGCAGGAAATCTGACGATTCTAGCTAATATAAATCAAGTGTCACAGCTGATTGTCGCCCAGCTGATTGTTGGAAATACCGGTTCGCCCAAACTGGTAGCATTTTTTACTACCGGTTTGCCCGAACCGGTCCAAACCGGTAGCATTTCACCCCTGGACCCAACATCTAAAACAGCTGGGGTTTTCTTTTTTTAACAGAGGACTCCTAACATGGCAAGAGACACATGAGGAAGGTAAAAATTTCCCCTGTCTGGTCATTTCCAACTCTAGGGAGTGGTGCTCAACTCCATTTATTAGCCAACAAAGCCAGTGTTGTCCGAAGATGCTTCCATGGTCATGTAACCAGAAGGACTACATGCCGATAAGCACAGAAAGTTGTTGTCTTCCCACCAAAGTAATACCTATTTATCTACTCGCATTTGTAAATTGGTAGGTGGGCAGGAGCTGGGTCAAGAACAGGAACTCACCCCATTGTGCGATGCTTGGGTCTTGAACCCAAACTGTCAGCTTTCTAGCTAACAGGCTCAGCATCTTTTAACCACTGAGTCATCGTCTCCCCTAGGAGACACACAGCCTTATCTAAATAGCAATAGCACTTAGACTTATAGTATATACCGCTTTACAGTGCTTTACAGCCCTCTCTAAGCGGTTTACAGAGTCAGCATATTTGCCCCCCAACAATCTGGGTCCACATTTCACCCACCTCGGAAGGATGGAAGCCTGAGTCAACCTTGAGCCTGTCAGGATCGAACTGCTGGCAGTGTATAGAGTTAGCCTGCAATACTGCCTTCTGACCACAGGTCAGATGATCCACTCTTTGACGTGTAGGTAAGTCACCCAGAAAGCCAATTTAATAGGACTTCCAACCAGTAGTGGGATTCAAATTTTTTTACTACCGGTTCTATGGGGAAGGATGTTGCAAAATCTCAATTCCCTCCCCACTTCTGGGGGAAGGATATTGCAAAATCTTCATTCCCACCCCACTCTGGGGCCAGCCAGAGGTGGTATTTGCCGGTTCTCCGAACTGCTCAAAATTTCCGCTACCGGTTCTCCAGAACCTGTCTGAACCTGCTGGATTTCACCCCCTGACTTCACCCATTCCGTGAGTCAGCCCAGAAGGGTACTGGTACATAAGCCCTATCCTGATAATCAACTTGTAATCTGCCTGTACAAACAGACAGGTGGATGGAATCTGTTCAAATTTAATATGGGACAAAATTTTAAAAAGGGAGGTCCTTCCAGCAAGAAAAACTTACACCATTCATCCCACTCTTCAGCATAGGTGGGACGGGAGGAAGATAAGAGCTTTGATGAATGGCTGGACTCAAAAGCTTAACCATCTGTAGACCCTAATCAGTGGAATGGGGAGGAGGGATCCCTGATAAAGCAGGAGAGATCACCCGCAGCTCCTGATTTATTGGCATGCAGTCATGGGAACTTCCTTGTGAAGCCGAGTTACAACACCCCAGTGGATCAGGCAGCGAATGGATGAGGGCTTCATGATAAAGCAGGAGACAAGATCTTCTACTGCTTTACCTGGAATCTCCTATTGTTCTGCCCCAGCTACGGATCCCAAAGAATGTAGCACACGCAAACTTCGAACAAAACTCAGTTTACTTCAAAACACAGTCTTTTGCAAATGCAGGCTGTTAATAAAAATGTTCTTAACAACCTGCCAGAAATTCCACAGATAAAATAGAGTCTTACTAGAGTTGGTAGAAAGCCCAGAAGCCAGGTTTGCAGAGAAAATTCAAACTCAATGATCAGCAGACGAACAGACGAACACACGTTGTTTCCTGCAGCTTTATACAAGCTGTGTGCAAACTTAAATAGGCTAAGGGAGTGGCCAATTAGCCCCAAGTCTTACGCTCGAGGAGACCTCCTCCTGAGGAACCACTCCTGCCTTTTGGCAGCTCTGTGTGCCCGTGCATTGAGAAGAGGCTCCTCCACTTCATCCTCTTCACTTAAAGGAGCCTCTGGAGGTTCTAAAGGCCCTGGCTGAATCCCTCCCTCTGGCACCACATCTTCTTCAGCCTCCTCGCTGTCCGATTCGAGCGCCGGCTGCACAGGCTGCAGGCGCAACACCACACCAGCCTCCTCGTTGTCCAGACCAGCAACAATCCGCGCAGGCCGCTAGTGGGCCACAACACCTATCCATCCCGAGGATGCAGCGCTTGATCTACAGAAATGAGGTAATGGGGGCTACCCAAGGACCGAGACAGGCAGTACCACTCTGCATCCTTGCTGCCTATCAATTGCAATTTTTAATGCACGTCTAGGGATCTAGTGCAAGACTGTGGGACCTACCTAGACCAAGAGCCCATGTGGTCATTTTGTGCCAAAATGACTGTGCAAGGAACATAGAATATAAAATGAGAGAGTTGGAAGGGACCTTGGAGATCTTCTAGCCCAACCTGCTGCTTAAGACAGAAAATTACCAGAGTCTGGAGGAAAGTTGCCCACAACACCACAAAGATCCAATTGGACCTCAGCAGATCCCAGCCCTTCCCTGCCATTACCATAAAGTAAAGGTAAAGGTTCCCCTCGCATATATGTGCTAATCGTTCCCGACTCTAGGGGGCGGTGTGCATCTCTGTTTCAAAGCCGAAGAGCCAGCGCTGTCCGAAGACGTCTTCATGGTCATGTGGCTGGCATGACTCAACACCAAAGGTACATGGAATGCTGTTACCTTCCCACCAAAGGTGGTCCCTATTTTTCTACTTGCATTTATTTACCTGCTTTCGAACTGCTAGTTTGGCAGAAGCTGAGACAAGTAACGGGAGCTCACCCCGTTACGCGGCACTAGGGATTCGAACCGCTGAACTGCCGATCTTTCGATTGACAAGCTCAGCGTCTTAGCCACTGAACCACCGTGTCCCTTTGCCATTACCGTAGTCGCCACCAAAGTGCCACAAATCACACACAGAGCAAGACTTACAGGCAGAAAAAAACCCGCAAAATTTCCACCTTAACCTGGGATCAAATAAATAGGAAATTGGGTAGCTTCATCTGTAATTTAAGGATGAGATAAAGGCTGTTTCTTGAAGACAGAACAATTAGAAATGCATTTTCAAAACTCCAGTAAAGGTAATGAGAACCCTTAGAAGAGGGGAAAATGTTGGCTTGCCCAGATTGAACTGTTGTAATATGAAGAATATTGTGCTTTTCATTTATTTTTGGTATTTACACTCTGTTGTGTAACAGATTGTCTTTTGGCATCTAATAATCTTTCTTTCGAAAAGAAAATAGCCTGAAAATATAATCAGAAACAGAATAACAGAAAAAGAAAAATGCTGGTTAGATTGAAATATATTCTAAAATAAGATCAAACTACTTTTAGTTGCAGAAACATTTCTGTCTCCAACCAGAATGAGAGAATTCGCTGTAGCCAACACTCCGCAGGACAATTTAACAAATACAAAAGTTAAATTAATTTTGACCGAACCATGGCCAATAATAGCAAACTAAAACCAATCCAGAAATACAAGAGTTACAATAATTTCCACAAAAACATGGTCACCAATAATAAAAGTACATGAATGAAACAATTAATACAGAGTTGAATTGTCCTGCAGTGCATTGTCCCGTGGCAAGTTGGCCATGGCAAGTTGGCTGTGATGAGTTGGCCATGGCAAGTTGGCCATGACAAGTTGGCAAGTTGGCCACAGTGAGTTGGCCATGGCAAGTTGGCAGCAAATTGTCATAGACCCTGTTCCAACTCATAGCTTTATTTTGGTGTAAATATTTTGTGTACATTTTCATTCTAGACTTACATTCAATTAGGAGTTAGGTACGGAACCCAACCACTGTCCACCAAAGCAGCCTCATTGTTTGAATGATATGAAACCATCTCCAACCGAAGCCAACCGATTCTCTATCCTTACTTAACATTGCTCCATTTATGATCTTCTTTCTTATCTATTTATCAAACCTCTTAACCATCCATCTCCTTCACAAAGGGGGCTCTTCACGGATCCTTGGATCCATGCACTACAAGTCAGATTCATTGCAATCCTATCTACAACAGGCACTTTGGGAGTTGCCAAAGCCATAGCTTTTTTTTTTTTTTAATTTGATTTATATGCCGCCCTTCTCCGGAGACTCAGGGCGGCTTACAATGTGCTCAGCAATAGTCTTCATCCTTTTGTATATTTTATACAAAGTCAGCTTATTGCCCTCACAACTGGGTCCTCATTTCACCTACCTTAGAAAGGATGGAAGGCTGAGTCAACCTTGAGCCTTGGCGAGATTCGAACCTGCAGTAATTGCAGGCAGCTGGTCTTAATAACCAGCTTAATAACAGGGTGCCTTAGACCACCGTACTACCAAGGCTCTACCAATGGAGCTTGAATCTCCATTCTATTTTGTCAGTGTGTATGAAAGTTCATGACTGCGATAGACATGGCAACAGGTCAGCCATTGGGGACTGGCGGGAATAGGACATGGTAACAAGGTCAGCCAATGTATAGGCATAGCAACTAAATCAGCCAATGGGGACTGTTTGGGAGCTGAAACAGCTTGGAGCCTGGGCGTGGCTTAGGTTAACTGATATGTATAAATATAAGTTGTGTGCTCCTATTATTGTCCTTCCTTCTGCTAACTGTGCTTCTGTAATTATGCTTCTGATTCTGAGAACTGCTCTTGGTATTGTATGTATGTCTCGTGTGTTATTATGTATATAAAGAGGTTTCTTATTTAATGAATCCTGCTGCATCAGTTACCTGTGTGTGCTTTCTGGATTTGATTGCTGTTGCAAACTCTGACATATTTGAAGCAACCTCTGGACCTTGGCGGAGTGGATCCAGCTGTCCAAGCTTTCTGAGTGTTAAAGTTTCCAGAAAGTGGATTTTTCTCTGGCCTTAAGGGTCTGTGTTGGGGTGGAAGGCAGGGCTTGAGCAGTCTCTAATCCATTGGGCTTGGAACCCCCACCCTACCAAGATGGCCGAAATGCCATTGACAAGCGCACTTGGCGGTGGTTGGGTTTTTGGTGGGACAAAGTAGATGGTTGGAAGAAGATTTATTTATTTATTTATTTTATTTTATTCGGCTTATATGTCGCCCTATCTCACAATGGACTCAGGGCGGCTCACAACAATAAAACACAAGCCACAATATAAAATAAAGACCAAAGTCTAAAAAATTTAAAATTAACCCTTAAAATCAATTAAAACCCCATCAACAGTCCAGGTCAAGGGATTTGAAAAGCCAAGTTTTTAATTCCCGGCGGAAGGTGCGAAGGTCAGGAGCTAATCGGAGCTCCAGGGGGAGTTGATTCCAGAGGGTGGGCGCACCGACCGAGAAGGCTCTACCCCTGGGGGCCGCCAGCCACCACTGTCTAGCCGATGGCACCCTGAGTAGGCCCTCTCTATGGGCGCGAACCGGGCGATGGGATATCGTTGCTGGCTGTAAGTGGTCCGCCAAATATCCTGGTCCTAAGCCATGTTGGGCTTTATAGGTCATCACCAGCACCTTGAATCTCACCCAGAGGGCAACCGGTAGCCAATGCAAACCGCGCAGGAGGAGTGTAACATGGGAGTATCGGGATTCTCCCATCACAACCCGCGCGGCTGCATTTTGCACCAGCTGAAGCCTCCAAGTGGTCCTCAAGGGCAGCCCCATGTAGAGAGCATTGCAGTAGTCAATCCGTGAGGTGACCAGCGCATGAGTAACTATGCGTAGGGCATCTTGGTCCAAGTAGATTGAGTTGTGGAAGACATGAGAGCGGGAAGAAATTGGAATAGGAACATCTGGGCCTGGAATGGAAGCATGGGGAGTGGGAGTGGCTGTGGGGGAAGGCAAGCTCAGCTTGATGGCGATAGGCAGAAGGAGATATGACATGAACTCAGGGACACTGGGGACACTGTTTGAAAAATGGCCCTGCTGCCTACTGCTTGACTTCCACCTTCTGTGATGGCTATCTGATCCTCAGTGGACCAGGGCTTTGACTGTTGCTATTGAATGCCAGGTCAATGTATAACAGAGCTGTGTGCTCATTCAACAGTTCCTTAACAAAGCTTCAATGTTCACCCCCGAACTGGAAAATCTTTAAAATAGTCCACTTCCCAGTTAAAATTCATATAGAGATTTCTCTCCCCCACCCCCAACCCACCCACTACCACCACACACACGTTTTCAGTGTTTGAATAGAGTCCATAATGCTCGGGTTTATATAAACAATGTTTTGCTTGGCCTGGAGTCAAAAGTCTGAACAGGACTTGTAGTATAGTCTTCTCACCAGAGAAAACTAAATAGTTTTTCACTGAGGTTTTTGGAAACAGGTGTGCCGAACAATTACAGAGCACTTTTCACTTCCCAGGGGGAAGCTTTCCAAGAAATAATAATTTTTTAAAACAGGGATGTGTTGTATATCAAGAGTCTATAAGATGAGGCTGAAAAATGAGCTTCTGTAGCTGGAGTGTTTTTTTATGGCCGTCGGGAGTTACTATTCTCTTTACTTCAGTCCTTGTTTAAGACACATACAGCTTTTGTAAGAATAAAATCCTTTCTGAGCCCCGTACATGTCATATGCATTTGGAAAAGCTACAAAGGAAGGGACACTGGTACAATATCCCTTCCAGACAGAGGTGGTATTCAGCTGGTTCAGACCGGTTCGCCCGTACCGGTAGCGGAAATCGCAGGTAGGCCTGCCCATATGCCCCGGCTTTATGCCATCCTATTTAGGCACATTTTTGAGGTCGGGCATATGCACGGAAGGCAGTCATGTGCACAAACCAGGCGTGCATACACAAAGCATCCGTGTGCGCATGCAGCGAACCAGTAGTAACATAATGTGAAACCCACTGCTGCTTCCAGAGTATTATAGGTGATTGAGTAGAGTTACTCATTCTACTTTGCTGAACTGCAGATTCTGAGAGGGATTAGATTCAACCATCAGCTCTGTTGTAAATGTTACACCCAGATGATACACAGATTGATTAATAATGTACAGGAGTGATAGAAGAGATGTAATTATAAAGCAAAAAAGAATTTGAAATGAAGAGGTATGTAAATAGAAAATTGAGCTGCTCGAATACCTTGAATTGAAAATGGAAACAACAAGGGAGTGGAAAAGGAGAGAGGAGTAGAGAGAGGGAAGGAGGGGAGTAGGGAGGTAAGGAGAGAGAAGGAAAGAAGAGAGGGTAAAGGAGAGGAAGAAGGAAGGGGAAAGAAGAGTAGGAGAGAGGGTTAGAAAGGGAGGAAGAGGAGAGGAGTGGGGAAAGAGGAGAGGAAGTAGAAAAGGGAAGGAGAGGCGGAATGAGGAAAGTAGAAAGAGATAGAAGAAGGAAGGGAAGGGAAGAGGAAGAGGAAAGGTTGTGGTAAAATAAAGGAGAGGAAATGGTAAAAGAGGAGGCCCAAACAATTAACAAATGGGTGACTTTGGACCAATCTCCAGAATACCAAGATTTCTAGTCCCGCCTTAGGCATGAAAGCTGGCTGGGTGACTTTAGATCAATCACCAGGTTACGGAGAGTTCTAGTCCCACCTTAGTCATGAAAGCTGACTAGATTACTTTGGTCAGTCACTCTCTCTCAGACCAAGCCACCTCACAGGGCTGTTGTTGTTGGGAACCTAAGAGGAGGAAGGAATATTAGGTATCTTTACTGCCTTGAATTACTTATAAAAATTATAAAGTGGGATATAAATAAATAAATAAAATAAAATAAATAAATGATGCTCAACGCCTAACAACTCTGGGCAGTTCCAAATGAATAGATAAAAATTAATATTTTTAACTTTTTAGGAATATTGACAATTCCTATAATATCTTTCTCATTTTAGTTATCTCTCACACCTTCCTTAAATCTGTTCAAAATGTTTAGTTAATTGTCTAAAAGTTAATTTGAGGGGGTGTATTGTCTCCATTCCTGAAAATACTACACGGGACTACAGTTATAATTATAATTATTCATATATTTCTTCCTTTATATGACTATATTCACTTACAGTTTCATCACATTCAATGCTTCTTCGCTGTTCTTTTTTCCTTTACAAAAATTATTCTTTGTCAGAACAAAAAAGCCTTTTTCTATTACTCATTAGGCCTGCTAAGCTTAATTGTATTCATAATTATCATGAATTCAAACAGTTAAATACATTTAAATGAGCTCAAATTAAGAGGCTAAGACTTGAAATCTCTTCAGGGGGAAGAATAGAATGATTTAAAAGAATAATGGTGTCACAATAGTGACCAAAATCTGTATATATATATTTTTAAAAAAGATTATTTCTAAAATGAATAAGCTATTTGGGATTTCACTTTCTAATTAATCATAACGTTAAAATTTGCCAAATGTCTGACTTAGAAAAGATATAAGAGAAAAATAAATATAAGAACTGTTTATTAATACGTTCATTCTTCTCTAGATAATTTGTTTTGTCATGTTTTTCATGCAGTACTTTTTTTTTTAGCGAAGAGCCTAAATCTCCAGAACTAGCATTGTGTCTTTAGGCAGAATTCAATAGTTTTACAAGATCTTAAGCAAAAAAAAGTCAAAAACTTGAATAGGATTTCAGGGAAAGACAATTATAATCTCTCTTTTCCCTTAAATGATGTGTCAGGCACAATAAAGTTATTATATCTGGGTTGAAGCCAATAAGATGACGGTCTCGTCTTTGCTGCCATCTAGAGGCCACATGTATTTCTGCAACACAGATTTGATAGCACTTCTGTGAACCACCACAGTATGCGGTGTGTAGGAAGAGAAACAAAATGGCGGTTTCTAAAAGTCAGTCTTCCCAAGCAAGAGGAAATGACTAAGTCAGGTTATTTTGCTAAGATGTGGAACCCCAAGAAACATTTGAGGATACTGCATATGGTGGCGCAGTGGTTAGAGTGGAGCCTGGTGGCGCAGTGGTTAGAGTGCAGTACTGTGGGCTACTTCTGCTGACTGCCGACTACCTGCAATTTGGCAGTTTGAATCTCACCAGACTCAAGGTTGACTCAGCCTTCCATCCTTCCGAGGTGGGTAAAATGAGGACCCAGATTATTGGGGGCAATAGGCTGACTCTGTAAACCGCTTAGAGAAGGCTGTAAAGCACTATAAAGCAGTATATAAATCTATATATTGCTATTGCTATGCTGCTGGTAGCTTTAGAGAAAAGTACACAGAGGATATTATGGTTCATCACAAAGTCAGCCAGATGTTTAGACTGGATTTGGCATTTTTGTTCACCTATCGAGGCCTTCCCAAGGACCTGGGATAGACAGATGTGAAAGTTTGATGGTGTTACAGATATCGTGGCAGGACGCAAGCTGTTCTGAGTTAAGTTGTCTTTTGCAATTGACTGATGGTGAATATGTCAATGCCGATGGCATTCAGGTGATGTTCCAGATGTTTTGGGATTGCATCCAAGGCACCCTTTACTATTGATACTGCCTTTGCTTTCTTTCACAATAGTATTCTATTTCTATTTGCGGGTCTTAGTAGTTTGTTATCTTATCCTTTCTTTTCTATTCTGCTGATATTATTATTATTATTTAAATTTATTTGCCATCCCTCTCACCAATAAGACAACTCTGGGGTAAAGAAAAAACAAAATATAAAAGAAATTTTTGCAGTACATCCTTGGGCATAATAAATGGAGAGTTTTGAAGGAAGACATGAGAACTTAGTTAAGAAGCCTTTAAGTTGTTTTATAGCCTTTAGACAAGACTTTAGAGAGATTTGTTATTCTTAGGATTTGTTAAATTCTCTTTGGGGATTTTTTTTTAGCTTTTTATATTATTATTCTATTAAATCATGTCTGATTCTTGGAAACTGCCTGGACAAATTCCTGCAGTTTTCTTGGTAAGAATTCAGAAATGGTTTGCCATTACCTCCTTCTCAGGGCTGAGAGAAAATGACTGGCCCAAGGTCACCCAACTGACTTTGTTCCTAAAATGAGACTCATTGTCTCTAGACTGATGCCTTAATTACTACTGTATACTAAACTGGCTATCAGAGATCAATTACTATGTTTCCCCGAAAATAAGACCCTGTCTTATTTTTTATTTTTTTTTGAACCCTGAAATAAGCGCTTGGCCTTATTGCCATGCGCTCAAAAGCCCGATTGGGCTTATTATCAGGGGATGTCTTATTTGGGGGGAAACAGAGTACTTGCTTGCAAACAAACATCAAACTGATATACAGATGAGTCGAAGTTACAATGACACTGAAAAAATGAGTTATGACCATTTTTCACACAACTGTCGCAGCATCTCCACGATCACATGATCCAAATTCAGACGCTTGGCAACTGGCATGTACTTATGACAGTTGTAGTATCCTGGTCACGTGATCACCTTTTGCGACTTTCTGACAAGAAACGTTAATAGGGAAATCAGATTCGCTTAACCACTGAGTCACTAATTTAAGATCTGTAGGGATTCACTTAACAACTGTGGCCAGAAAGGTCATAAAATGGGGCAAAATTCACTCAACAACTGTCTCACTTAGCAGTGGAAATTTGGGGCTCAATTTTGGTCGTAATCCGAGGACTACCTTGTATTAGTAAATACAGTTTCAAGTTTATATTCAAAAATTCATTGTATCCACCTGAACAAAGAAGGAACTGCCTGAAACTTATGAGGAAGAAAAGTTCAAGTGCTGATTGATAAAATGATACTAAAAAATACCAAGAGAAGAAAACCCCCTTAAAATGCCTTGGATCGATTATAAAAAAGGTATTTAAATCTCACCCACATGGCTGGATACAGACATATTTGCAAATATTTGGCCTTTGTGCAAACATTAAGACATTTCGGAAAGATGTGGAAATGGAAATTACTTTGATGGTAAATGATGAACAAATTGAGAATGTAAATCTGTGAAACTGGTTTTTCCTGCCTCAGTGCAAAACCTTAAATTTTTCACCACTGAAAAATTTTGTGGTTTGCATTTTGTGGTTTGCTAAAGAATTGTTCTCCTGTAGCTAGGAGAAAAAGTCATCCCTGTATGTCTCAGATCTGTATATAATTCAGAATGTGCATGCACACAGAAATCACACTGTTCAAATTGTCGGTTTGCAAATCAACTAAAAATGCACAAAAATCTGAACCCATAAATGTATCAAAGCCTAAACAAAATATTAGAAAACCAGAACCTTCAAAAACAAGACTAAAAATACTAAGCAAAGTGCCTTAAAAATATACTTCAGTGTAGCTTTCCAAAACTTCCAGATTTGATAATGGCCTCATTCAGACTTGCAATAAAAGTAGTTCTGGATCTACATGGCGTTGGTTTCTTAATCTAGTCTAACTCATAGGGCAGACTGGCCATTACTTTGAGTTTTTTGATTCCTTACCAAAGACTTAGCTTCAGTAGACTCCTTCCAGCCAATATGCCTTGGGACCAGAATAACAGAATAATAGAGTTGGAAGGGATCTTGGAGGTCTTCTAGTCCACCCCCCTGCTCAAGCAGGAAACCATATAACATTTCAGACAAATGGTTGACCAATCTCTTCTTGAAAGTCTCCAGTGATGGAGCATTCACAACTTCTGGAGGCAAGTTGTTCCACTGATTCATTGTTCTAACTGCCAGGAAATTTCTCCTTAATTCTAGGTTGCTTCTCTCCTTGATTAGTTTCCATCCATTGTTTCTTGTCCTGCCTTTAGGTGCTTTGGAGAATAGGTTGACTCCCTCTTCTTTGTAGCAGCTCCTCAAATATTGGACGACTGTTATCGTGTCACCCCAGTCCTTCCTTTCATTACACTAGACTTACCCAATTCCTGCAACTGTTCTTCATATGTTTTACCCTCCAGCCCTCTAATCATCTTTGTTGCTCTTCTTGGTGCTTTTTCTAGAGTCTCAATCAGGGGTGAAATTTTGAATTTCACCCCTGGTCTCAACATCTCTTTTTTGTATCGTGGCGACCAAGATGCATTGTGACCTGTTTACAGAAAATGTATATTTGGAAGTTGCTTATGAATAGAATAGAGTAGAGTAGAGTAGAGTAGAGTAGAGTAGAGTAGAGTAGAGTAGAATAGAATAGAATAGAATAGAATAGAATAGAATAGAATAGAATAGAATAGAATAGAATAGAATAGATTTTTTTTTTATTGGCCAAGTGTGATTGGACAAACAAGGAATTTGTCTTTGGTGCATATGCTCTCAGTGTACATAAAAAGACAAGATACATTCATCAAGAATCATAAGGTACAACACTTAATGATAGTCATAGGGTACAAATAAGCAATCAGGAAACAATATCAATATAAATCGTAAGGATACCAGCAACAAGGTTACAGTCATACAGTCATAAGTGGGAGGAGATGGGTGATAGGAACGGTGAGATTAATAGAAATGCAGACTTAGTGAATAGTTAGACAGTGTTGAGGGAATTATTTGTTTAGCAGAGTGATGGCATTCAGAAAAAAACTGTCCTTGTGTCTAGTTGTTCTAGTGTGCAGGGCTCTATAGTGTCGTTTTGAGGGTAGGAGTTGAAACAGTTTATGTCCAGCATGCGAGGGGTCTGTAAATATTTTCACAGCCCTCTTTTTGACTCGTGCAGTATACAGGTCCTCAATGGAAGGTAAGTTGGTAGCCATTGTTTTTTCTGCAGTTCTAATTATCCTCTGAAGTCTGTGTCCATCTTGTTGGGTTGCAGAACCAAACCAGGCAGTTGTAGAGGTGGAGATGACAGCCTACAGATTACATCCATGTTATTTGCAAAGCCGTTTTACAGCTTGAACAAATTTCTATGCATTTTGAGCCAGCCTATTCCGAGGATATATTTAACATTGTTCATTAGCGAATAAAGTTTCTTCTCAACACGAATAGTTAGCCTATATTAGGTGTTTATAGTTCAGCTGGATTTCTTAAGGTCAGTTTTTAATAGAGTCCTCCAACTGGGAGATGAAAGATAGCTGCCACACTGTTCAGACTGCTGGGCTCCCAGCCAGACGGGGCTCCTACAGAGAGTGTCTCTACACAGAGACTACATGGAGGTTGCCATCATTTGTATGCTGGCAAGAGTCTTTTCTCATGCTACCGAGAGGGTGCAAATTGCAGAAGCTAGACAACCAGGCCCCGCTTGGAATTGCCAGCTCCCGTACAAAGCACCTCCTTGTGACTTTCTTCGGTTTGAGCTTTCTTCGGTTTGAGCTCATACGATTTGGGGAGGACATTTGGGTAGGGTGACCAGACTGTACCAAGTAGAAGCTGAAGAAAAGGATGCTGGGAATCTGAAATCATCTACCTGTCTCTTTTCTTCCTTCCTTCCTTCCTTCCTTCCTTCCTTCCTTCCTTCCTTCCTTCCTTCCTTCCTTCCTTCCTTCTTCCTTCTTTCCTTTCTACCTTCTTTCCTTCCTCCCTCCCTCCCATTTTTCCTCCTCCCTCCCTTCCTTCCTCCCTTCCATTCTCCCTCCCTCCCTCCCTTCCATTCTCCCTCTGCTTCCTTCCCCCCACCCTTCCTCTCTCCCTCTCTCCCTTTGCTTCCTTCCTTCCTTCTTTCTTTCCTTCCTTCCTTCATTCTTCCTTCTTTCCTTTCTTCTTTCTTTCTTTCCTTCCTCTCTCCCTTCTTTCCTCCTTCTTTCCTTCCTTCCTTCTTCCTCCCTCCCTCCCTCCATTCTTTTCCCTCTTTCCTTCTTCCTTCCTTCCTACCTTCCTTTCCCTCTCCCTTCTTTCCTCCCTCCCTGCCTCTTTTTTCCTTCCTTCTTTCCTTCCTCCCTCCCGCCCTTCTTCATCCTCTCTCCCTCCCTCCCTCCTTCCTTTCAAAATTATTTAGGTCATAATAAAAATTAAACCAAGTGGAAATGTATCAGTCTTTTGAATTTATTTATGTCCATTTATTCTGAAAGATGTCCACTGAAAAAATGTTCCTGTTTTATCAAAACTGTGTTGGCTTTTTTTTTAGTTTGGTCTGAGGGGGGATACACTGCTCAAATAAATGTGGAGCTTAGCACTTGCTTGCTCTGCAGGCACTGGGGTCTGCTGAAGTTGCTTACTTGAAAAGGAAATAATACAATGGAGATGGAAATTTTAAAAAATGGAGATGGATGATGGAGATGAATAATAGAGATGGAGATGGAAATAGATGATGGAGATGGAGTTGGATGATGGAAATGGAGATAGATGATGGAGATGGATAATGGAGATGGGGATGGGGATACATGATGGAGGTGGAGATAGATCATAGAGATGGAGAGAGATGATGGAGATGGAGATAAATAATGGAAATGGAGATAGATAATGGAAATGGAGATAGATAATGGAAATGGAGATAGATAATGGAAATGGATATACATGATGGAGATGGAGACATGATGGAGACGGAGAGAGACGATGGAGATGGAGATAAAAATGGAGTTGGAAACAGATGATGGAGATGGAGGAGACAGACATGTATTAACATAATAATATGTGAACCAGTTAAATAAATAGAGATAGAAGTGGTGGGAAACACTGTTGGGAAATAGTTCCTTAAATTATGGATCAGTTAAATATTAGACTTTAAAATAAAGTATTTTGGGAGTGACAAATTTTAGATGGAAATGTTGATTGATTTAGAAATTAAGAGAGGAGGAAAATATTCCTTGTCAAGATTATGGATACTAGTTGTCATTTAAAAGAGGTACAATATAGACTCGACGAAATGGGTCTTAGAAAAGAGGAATATATATGAAATATTGATTGTTAAAATGACAAAGATTTGGAATGATGTCTATTTGGAAATAATTGTTTAGAATTTAGGGTGACATAGTAGAATGTTTACAATTTAAATGTTTTGAATAAGATTTTTTTTCCTTTCTTTTTTTTTAAAGAGGTAAATGGATAAAATTTGGAACAAAATTGGTTGAGGGAATGTGAGTAATTGTATTTGCTTTATACTGGATCAAATTCTTGCTCTAAAAAAAAATGTATTTTATGTTTTATGTTTTAAAAATAAAAAAAAATTCAAAAAAAACCCCATAATAATATGTATGTCCGGTGTTGTTATGTTTTAGCCTTTTGAGATTGTTCTAATTAGGGACAAGGGATAACATAGAGGATATATTTGCAAAACTCAAAAGGTAGCAACAAGAGGAAGAAAAGAGCACAGTTCCAAATCTGCTCGAAGAATTTATTTATTTAAAAAGAGCCATCTAGTCATAGCCCCGTGGCGGGAAAGAAAAGTATAGAATTATTAGAAAAAGCTACTATAAAGACACAGGAAATCAAACAGCATTGGATTTTAAACTTCAAAAAGTTTAGAATTTTTCATCTATTATTCATCATGATTACAAATTCTATCTCAAAATATTTTACGCCACGATCCATAGCAAAAAAAAAAGGGGGGGGGAGGAAGTCCACGGGAGACAGAATCCTACAACTTAACTGAAATGGAAAAAGCACAACATCAGAAACAAATCTTCTTTTTCTACCTCTTGGAAATGGGATGAATTGAACAAACTTGTTGGTGGTTTTTCTGCTACCTTTTTTTTTTAGTTAAGTGGGGGGGGGGAAATAGGAGCATACATTAGAGTCTGTTAGTCTGGTTAAATTGAAGGAAATTAACAGCAGCGTTCCAAAATCAGCTTATCTATATTCATGAGGGTTTAGAAATGTAGAATTCCTCAATTCCACAAGAAGACATTCAATTTTCACATCTCCATTTTCAAGTGAAGCTGCGCTGCATATAATCCTTCATTTTAATGGGACAGAACCTTGATCTTCTAATACCTGAGAGCTAGCCAAGGTATACATCAAAACAGCAGAAATACTATTTGAAGCTCTCAATTTTTCTCCAAGAGGCCATACCCATTAACTCAATTAAAATGAAGCGGAGCTAAAGAAGATGGACGTGTTTTAGTTACAGACATTGTGTTTATTTTTTTAGGAAGATAGAGGAAAGTATTAAAGCAGGGGTGAAATCCAGCAGGTTCTGACAGGTTCTGGAGAACTGGTAGCGGAAATTTTGAGCAGTTTGGAGAACCGGTAGTGGAAATTTTGAGTTGTTCGGAGAACCGGCAGATACCACTTCTGGCTGGTCGCAGAGTGGGGTGGGAATGGAGATTTTGCAATATCCTTCCCCTGGAGTGGGGAGGGAATGGGGATTTTGCAGTATCCTTCCCCTGGAGTGGGGAGGGAATGGGGATTTTGCAATATCCTTCCCCTGGAGTGGGGTGGGAATGAAGATTTTGCAGTATCCTTCCCCTGCCATGCCCACCAAGCCACGCCCACCAAGCCACGCCACACCCGCCAAGCCACGCCCACAGTAAAAAAATTTGGATTTCACCACTGTATTAAAGTACAGGTAGTCCTCGACTTATGGACACCATTGAGCCCCAAATGTCTGAAAGATAGTTGTTAATTAAGTTTTGCCTCAATTTATGACCTTTCTTGCTTCAGATGTTAACTGAATCACTGCAGTTGTTAGGTTAGTGACACGGTTCTTAAACAAATCTGGAGTCCCCGTTGACTTTACTTGTCAGAAGGCTGCAACAAGGGATCACATGACCTCAGGACACCGCAACCATCATAAATATGAGTCAGTTGCCAAGCATCTGAATTTTGGTCATGTGACCATGGTGATGCTACAATGGTCGAAAGTGTGAAAAACATTCATGGCAATAGCACTTAGACTTATATAACCGCTTTACAGTGCTTTGCAGCCCTCTCTAAGCAGTTTACAGAGTCAGCCTCTTGCCCCCAACAATCTGGGTCCTCATTTTACTGACTTTGGAAGGATGGAAGGCTGAGTCAACCTTGAGCCGGGTGAGACTCGAACTGCCAAAATGCTGGCAATCAGCAGTCAGCAGAAGTAGCCTGTAATACTGCGGTGGCTAAGACGCTGAGCTTGTTGATCGAAAGGTCGAAAGATCGAAGCTGTTCGAATCCCTAGTGCTACATAATGGGGTGAGCTCCCGTTTCTTGTCCCAGCTTCTGCCAACCTAGCAGTTCGAAAGCATGTAAAAAATGCAAGTAGAAAAATAGGGACCACCTTTGGTGGGAAGGTAACAGTGTTCCATGCACCTTTGGTATTTAGTCATGCCGCCACATAACCACGGAGACGTCTTCGGACAGCGCTGGCTCTTCGGCTTTGAAACGGAGATGAGCACCGCCCCCTAGAGTCGGGAACGACTAGCACATATGTGCGAGGGGAACCTTTACATTTACTGCATTCTAACCACTGTGCCACCACGGATAGTGAGCCACAAGGTAACCTATACCAACAAGTTCTATCTTGCGCATCAAGTTCAAGACAAATGACAAGGGAACAAAGGGGAGTACCAAATTTGACAACTTTCCAAGCAATCAAGTACCGAGCTTCTATAATGCCCAGTGCTCCTGAAATAAAGGACTAAAGCTTTGATAATAGCACTAGCACTTAGACTTATATACTGCTTTACAGTGCTTTAAAGCCCTCTCTAAGCGGTTTACAGAGTCAGTCTATTGCCCCCAACAATCTGGGTCCTCATTTTTACCCACCTTGGAAGGCTGGAAGGCTGAGTCAACCTTGAGCCTGGTGAGATTCGAACTGCCAAATTGCAGTCAGCCGGCAGGCAGCAGAAGTAGCCTGCAGTACTGCACTCTAACCACTGCGCCACCGCGGCTCATCAACCTCTCTTGATGGCCGCTGTGAAAACAGGTTGCTAAAGTAGAGTAGATCGTAGCTTTGGATCCAAAAGCAACTTTTCTGTCTAGTTTCTCCTCTGAAATAAAGTGTGAATAAGGAAAAGGATTGCCACCTGTCTCCAGAAATTTAGAATAGAATAGAATAACAGAGTTGGAAGGGACCTTGGAGGTCTTCTAGTCCAACCCCCTGCTTAGGCAGGAAACCCTACACTTGGTTATCCAATCTCTTCTTAAAAACTTCCAGTGTTGGAACATTTACAACTTCTGGAGGCAAGTGGTGTTAATTGTTCTAATTGTCAGGAAATGTTTCCTTAGTTCTACGTTGTTTCTCTCCTTGATTAGTTTCCACCCATTGCTTCTTGTCCTGCCCTCAGGTGCTTTGGAGAATAGCTTGACTCCCTCTTCTTTGGGGCAACCCCTGAGATATTGGAAGACTGCTATCATGTCTCCCCTAGTCCTTCTTTTCTTTAAACTAGACATACCCAGTTCCTGCAACCGTTCTTCATAGGTTTAAGCCTCCAGTCCCCTCATCATCTTTGTTGCTCTTCTCCGCACTCTTTCTAGAGTCTCCACATCCTTTTTACATCATGGCGACCAAAACTGATTCAGTTTGATTCAGACCTACAAATAGATTCCTCAAGACTTTTTGTATATAGAACTCAAACTCCATCAATGTCACTATTGGAGAGAAGAGTGGACTGTATAGATTTAATCTCACCTAAACTGCCTCCAGAAGAGTTAATCAGTTTATCAAAAGCCAACAGTAGGAGAAAGAGATCATCCCAACAGAGATATCCATCCGTCTTGCTGGAGACATCTTCAGAACTCCTGAGCTTCTGTTATTCTATTGGAAGCCCTATGATCACTGAAGTTACAGCTGTCAATAACATACAGATGAATATAGTCAGAAGAGGTGGAAGTCATGGTATTTGTAATAATACCCTCTGACACCTGTATTGGATTTTCCTTAAGCTAGCAATTACTATTGAGTTATATCCAGCCACTGCAATGGGAAGTACATTGAGTTGTTTTAGCTACTTGTCTTGTGGTCTTTGGATAAAACATCTCACCCATGGGCACAATTGCAAGCAGGTAGGACATTTTAGGGTCTGAATGTAGAAGCCAATTCAGTGACACTGATCATAGACTTTACATCGGAAAGTCTCTAATGTATATAATCCTGCTCACTACATGGCCACCAATAATACACCACCCTGTGCATTTCTTGCAACACACAGGTACAGATTCTGTGATCCCAGTATGTAGTTGCCTGTGAATCACAAAAAACACAGGTGTGACCCTTCAACCCTGTCCGAGAATTGCTTCTGCTCAATTTACATTTTAAACAGTCAGGAGGATATAGTCGTTAAGAACATGAAGAAAAACTATAATTGGGCTTAATTTGAATTAAGCTGAAAGTGAATGAAACTGATCTTGGTTTGTTCTCTGGCTATTCCAAGTGTAGGAGAGGTGACCAGGCTGAGTTTGAGGGAGGGGTCAAATGCATCATCAGTCATGAGTCCAGTGGTGGGTTTCAAATTTTTTTACTACCGGTTCTATGGGCGTGGTTTGGTGGGTGTGGCATTCCCTCCCCAATCCAGGGGAAGATTACTGCAAAATCCCCATTTCCTCCCGATCAGCTGGGACTTGGGAGGTAGAGAATAGATGGGGGCGGGGCCAGTCAGAATATTTACTACCGGTTCTCCAAACTACTCAAAATTTCCACTACTGATTCTCCAGAACTGGTCAGAACCTGCTGAAACCCACCTCTGCATGAGTCTCTTCGCATCCACAAGAGATCTAAGTCCAGCCCAACGTGAATTCCTTCTCTCCTGCCAAATTGCTTTGACCATTAGTAGTTCAGATTCTTGTACAGAGCTTAATCTTGCAATAAATCTTTATACTGATTTGAACTGCCTGGATTTTCTGATTTCTCTGGCACTTGACACTAAGTTTGTTATCTCAGCTCCCATTGCTTTTGGGCATCCATTACACCAGAATAGGATTGAAAGGCAAAAGTTGGACTTTATCTTGAGAAAAATGATGTGTCTGGAAAAAGAGAGTTAAGGAAAGGGCCAGTTTGGTTTATGGTTAAAGTGCTGAGCTAGAAACCAGGTGATTATCAGTTCTAGTTCTGCCTTAGGTGTGAAAGACAGCTGGGTGACTTTGGGCCAGTCACTCTCTCTCAGGCCACCCCACCTCACAGGGTTGTGGTTGTTGGGAAAGTAGGAGGAAGAGGAAGGTGTATTAGATATATCTGCAAATAGGCTATTTGTAAAAATAATGAAGTTATGAAGGAGCCTTGATAGCTCAGCAGACTAATGCATTTTAATTTAACTCCAGCTGTCTGCAATTAGTAAGTTCGAATCTCGCCAGGCTCAAGGTTGACTCAGCCTTCCATCCTTTCTAAGGTAGGTAAATTGAGGACCCAGTTTGTGGGGGCAATAAGCTGACTTTGTATAAAATATACAAAAGTATGAAGGCTATTGCTTAACACATTGTAAGCCGCCCTGAGTCTCCAGAGAAGGGCGGCATATAAATCAATTTTTTTTAAAAAAAAGTTGGGCTGTAAATAAGTAAATAAATCTGTTTGTGCGAGAGGAACGGTCAAAAAGGATGGCTTTTTTTTTTTTAAAGTAGATTCGGTAGGCTTCGTTGGGAAATTGCTTTAAAATCAGATTAATCCAGTTTTTAGCACTAGCAATAGCCCTTAGACTTATATACCGCTCCATAGCGCTTTTACAGCCCTCTCAAAGCGGTTTACTGAGTCAGCCTCTTGCCCCCCAACAATCTGGGTCCTCATTTTACCCACCTCGGAAGGATGGAAGGCTGAGTCAACTTTGAGCCTGGTGAGAATCAAATTGCCAAATTGCAGGCAGCCGGCAGTCAGCAGAATTAGTGTGCAATATTGCATTCTAACCACTGCACCACCGCAGCTTAAAGTAAAGTAAAGTAAAGTAAAGTAAAGTAAAGTAAAGTAAAGTAAAGTAAAGTAAAGTAAAGTAAAGTAAAGTAAAGTAAAGTAAAGTAAAGTAAAGTAAAGTAAAGTAAAGTAAAAGAAAGAGAAGAGAAGAGAAGAGAAGAGAAGAGAAGAGAAGAGAAGAGAAGAGAAGAGAAGAGAAGAGAAGAGAAGTGAAATAATAAAATCAAATAATAAAAAAGTAACAAGAAAAGATGACCATCAGTGCAAGAAATGGAAGCATTCCTATACATTCATGCCATGGACAACCACAAGGGAGCAAATTGTATTATACTAAAAACTTACCTTTTTTGCATTTGTATCTTAATATTCCACAAGGATCTGCGAAGAGACAGCCAAAAATATTATTTTTAAAAGGTGGATCTCCTAATATATGATTTTTGGCTGCCATCTTGATGCTTTTTTAGCCATCTTGGCAAGGATCCCTGCACGCATCTACACACATCACAACACCATTTGCCATTGAGGTGTGTGTGGTCTCACTTTGTTGCAATCTGGATGCCCTAGTTCTTGTAGATGTGGGACGATCTGCTATGTACAGGTAGTCCTCAACAGACAACCATTCATTCAGTGACTTTTCAAAGTTACAACGTCACTTACAACCGTTGCAGCTTCCATGGTCAGGTGCAATGGTGGGTTCCTCCCGGTTTGGCCTCCTGAGTCTCAGCTGATCGGCTAGAAAGAAAAAAACTGTTTAAACTCTTGCTGCGGGGCTTCAAAGGGCCACCCTATAGCTGATCAGTGTTAAAAGGCAGTGTGGTGGTAGACCAGTGCGCTCGAAAAGCAAATGGGTAGACCGGTGCCTCCAAAAACAAATGAGTAGACCGGTACAGCTCTGCAAGCAGTTAAAAGCCTGGTAGACCAGTACCTCTGCTAAATCCTAAATAATTGTCACATGACCATCAAGCCACGCCCACAAAATAAGCCACGCCCACAGAACCGGTAGTAAAAAAATTTAGAACCCACCCCTGGTCAGGTGATCAAAATCCGGGCACTTGGAAACTGGCATGTATTTATGATGGTTCCAGCATCCTGGGGTCATGTGGTCTCCCTTTTGTAACCTTCCCAACTGGCTTCTGACAAGTAAAATCAATGGGAGAAGCCAGGTTCACTTAACAACTTAGCACATGAATTCACTTAAGGACTGCTGTGATTCACTTTACAAGGGCAGCAAAAAAAAGCTGGTCAAATGAAGCACAACTCAACAATTGTCCTGCTTAGCAATGGAAGTGTTGGACTCCATTGCGGTCATAAGTTGAGGACTATCTGTATGAGATGGTCAAACATTTTTCAATTCCTGTTTCCTCCACTTTCCAATTAAGTTGCAATTTCAGTGAGAACTCTACAAAACAGATATGACTTTCTAGGCCCCCATCCATTCGAAATCATTCAACAGCCTTCCCAAGAGGCCACCTCAAAGGCAGCATCTTCTCGATGTCATGCGACTTGTCTACCTTGCTCTCTGCTTAAACGTTCGAGACCCGTGATGGCGAACCTATGGCACGTGTGCCAGAGGTGGCACACAGCGCCCTCTCTGTGGATACATGAGCCGTCTCCCCAGTTCAGCTCTGTCGTGCACAGGCCATGTGCGGGGGGCCATTTGCACATGCAGGAGGGGTGAGCCGCATGCAAGGGGGCAGGGCACGTGCAGGGGTGCGCGCACATGCGGGGCTGAGACATGTGAGGTGCACGTACACGTGGACCACACAAATGCAGGGGGCGTGCACATGCAGGGGGGGTTGTAGGGGGGCTGCATACGTGTGGGGGAGTGCGCATTCGGGGGTTGCACGCATGCATGGGGGCACATGCATGGGGACCTATGCACGGGGGGCACGTGCGCATTGCATTTTGGGGGTTTGCGCGTGCTTTGGGCACTCAGTCCGTAAAAGATTAGCCATCACTGTTCTAGACTGACGCTACCCAGCAACTAGTAGTAGCAACTCGGTGGCACTCACTAATATACTTTCTCTGTCTGCATTTTGGTTACTGCCTTAAGGGTACCCATACTTAGATTGCCAATTTTCACCTCGACTGTACAATGAATAACTTCATATCCAATAATCAATTTTCACTTTTAATGATGTGTGAGTTTTATCACTTAGATTGTACAGCTTCTGGGCATTTTCAGTTAAATCAATATACATATTTGACTGAACTATTAAATGTCACTCAAGTGTAGTCTTGGCAATGAATGATTCCTTTCCTTCCCTTTCCCCCCTTCCCCCAACATATATAATATCTTCATCTGAAAAATGGCTTTATCTATAAAATACTTTGTGGAAAGTTATTGCTTATCATACTAAGGAGTAAAAGAGAATGGGAGCCAGTTTGGTGTAGTAGTTAAGGCACTACATTAGAAACTGGGAGACAATGAGTTCTAGTCCTGCCATAAGCATGAAGGCCAGCTGGGTGACCAATCACCAGCAGACTGAGTTTTATTACCGCCTTAGGCATGAAAGTCAGCGGCAATCCATGGAATTGGTTCAAAACCAAGTTTGGCCATTGAGGAAACTCATTGTAATGTCAATGTACTGCAGAGTCCTTGGTACTTTCTGAGCTTGTTTGCTTGCAGACGTTCCATTACCCAAGGAGCCTGCGTGGCATAGGAGGCTAATGCCTCCTACTAAGGCAGCATTTAACATCCAGCTGCCTGCAATTACTGCGAGTTCAATTCTCACCAGGCTCAAGGTCGACTCAGCCTTCCATCCTTTCTAAGGTGGGTAAAATGAGGACCCCCCGGTTTGTGGGGGCAATAAGCTGACTTTGTATAAAATACACAAAAGTATGAAGGCTATTGCTTAACGCATTGTAAGCCGCCCTGAGTCTCCGGAGAAAGGCGGCATATAAAAATAAATAAAAATAAAATAAAAAATAAAAATAAACTAGGTAACGTCATTAGTGCTGGTGAGTGTACAGTTTGCTCCCTGTTTATATACAATAGCCTGGCCTGCCAATGATAGTAGGGATGTGGCTTTTGTCCTTGGTAATTCCTTAATTAAGGTGCTGCTGTCTGCTGGATTGTTTGTCTGGTATTAATTCCTGCTTCTTGGGGTTTAGGCTGCTGCAGAGGATGTGTTCTGGTCTTTTGGTTTCCTTAACTTTTTTTATTGTCTCCTTTGAATGGTGGACAAACGTGGTTTATCTCTACGTGTCTGTTGAGGGCTGATTTGTCTGAATGCCAAGTTTTGAGGACTTCCCGAGCATTTTGTCAGAATATTCATGAACTGGCAGAGACATGGTAACAAGATCAGCCAATGAATAGGCATAGCAACTGGATCAGCCAATGAATAGGCATAGTAACAAGGTCAGCCAATGGGAGCTGTTTTGGAAACTGAAACTGGAAGGAGCCTGGGCGTGGCTTAGGCTTAGTTTATCTGCCCTGTATAGAGGAGGTTCTCTTTGTCTGTATTAATAAATTTTGAAGGCAAAAACAGGCCTACAAGAAGTTACGGAAGTCCTGAAATGGGCCCATTTCCAACCTCCGGAGGGCCTCCAGAGCCCGGGGGAGGCCATTTTCACCCTCCCGGAGGCTCAAAGAAAGCCTCTGGAGTCTGGGGAGGGCAAAAGCACCCCCCTCCCCATGGCACAGGAGGCCACGTAGGCCACACCCAACATGCCCAGGCCCACCCAGCAACCGGGCAGAGAACCGATTGCTAAAATGTCTGAATCCCACCCTTGGTGGAAAGGCTTGCCTTCAGAAGAGGTGGGTGCCCCAACACTGGAAGTTTTTAAGAAGGGATGGACAATCATTTGTCTGGAATGGTGTAGCTTCTCCTGCTCAAGTATGGGATTGGACTAGAAGACCTTCAAGGTGTCTTCAGCTCTGTTATTCAATGTTCTAAATCAGTGTTTCTCAACCTTGGAAGCTTGAAGATGGGTGGACTTCAACTCCCAGAATCCCCCAGCCAGCGCTGCTGGCTGGGGGAATTCTGGGAGTTGAAGTCCACCCATCTTCAAGCTTCCAAGGTTGAGAAACTCTGTTCTAAATCCTTCCGTAGGCAATCTCTCTCTATATATATATATTTCATTTCCTTCTTCTCTTAATTGAGGGTAACAGGTTTATATTTACTCCAGAGATTATGACAGATGAGAGCATGAGTAGACGTTTTCTACTGTTCTTTGCTCTTTGTTCCTACGCATTTCAAGGTCCATAGAGGTGAGGACAGCCACGGGTTACCTTGAAACTGTCTCTGATGATTTGGTGAGTGAAAATAGTGACGGTATGGGAAGGACCTTAGGTCACGCAACTACTCAACGTGAAATGGAAGAGTGGCATTACTATGGAATACAGGAAAACGAGAAAATGTGCCTAGGATCCCACTGTGAGAAATACTTAGTTGTAATCTGCTTGAATTAGTTCATATTTTTAAGTACTGAGAGTGATGCCAATCAATGACAACAAAGGAGGATCTAACACTTTATACAAAAACATCCACCGGTGTTCTTTTCAAACAAGAACAAACGCGATGATTTGACATGGGGGCCGCTGTGTGATCAAAAAGGTACATTAGCGAGCGAGCTATTCACAGTGCTCTTTGTGGTAGGAGATCACAAGGAACTTTATTTAAAACTAAACTTAGCAAATGACAACAGAACATGAGAGCAGAACATGAGAGACAGAAAGTAAAGCAGATTAGTCTTTCAAGACGAATACTTAAGAAATGCCAAGGGCCAAATTAACTAGGGAAAGCTTAGTGAATCTTTGTGTGTGTGAGCAAAATGTATGTGTTACATATAGAAGCATTTCTCCATTTCCCCCTCCCCTTCCTTATCAGAAGTTTATGCATTAAATATAGTTTTCAATTGGAGTATGTGCGAATAGATAGACCATGTTCCTTAGTCTTGGCAATTTGAAGATTTGTGGACTTCAGCTCCCAATCATCTTGCTAGAGTCCATCCATCTTCAACTTGCCAAAGTTGAGAAACACTGAGATAGACAATAGATGAGAAAGAGAGAGAGAGAAAAAGAAAAAGAGAGATGATAGATAAATTATGGATGATGATAGACAGATATCGATAGATGATAGATAGATGATAGATAGATAGATAGATAGATAGATAGATAGATAGATAGATAGATAGATAGATGGTAAGTAGGTAGATAGATAGATAGATAGATAGATAGATAGATAGATAGACAGATATAGATGAGATAGATATAGATATAGATGAGAGAGAGATGATAGATAGATAGATAGATAGATAGATAGATAGATAGATAGATAGACATATAGATGATAGATATAGATGAGAGAGAGAGAGATGATAGATAGATACGATAGATAGATAGATGATAGACAGATAGATGATAGATAGATAGATAGATAGATGTGTGAGAGAGAGTAGATAGAGATAGATAGATAGATAGATAGATAGATAGATAGATAGATAGATAGATAGATCAATAGATATAGATGATAGATAGATAGATAGATAGATAGATAGATAGATAGATAGATAGATAGATAGATAGATAGATAGAGTGAGTGTGTGTATGTTAGAGAGATTTCCCTAGAGAGTGTTGTTCACCAATTTTTCTCTGTATTATAGCACGGATCACAAGTTTCATCCTCGTCGCTCTGGAGTTTGTGAAGAGCCCTACCATTGTACCGTTTCACCCAAAATCCCAATGGATTTTGTTTTCCGATTCAGCAAAGCAAAACTTCTCTTACTGAAGTAACTGCAACAACAACAACAACCCCCCCCCCAAAAAAAAAAAAGGATGGAGGAGTATCCTGCCAAAGCAGCAACATTTGGAAGAAAATGTTCACGTCCTAATTATTGAACATGAGAAATGTGTAAAATCCCCTCACATCGTAGCTATACACTTGACAATTGCTTTCTCACTTCGGCAGCCAAACAGGCAGGCTTGGTGATGTAATCTTTTTAACAGGGTGTCGACGGTTTTTCTGCTCGGCAGAAGGAACGTACCGTACTTTTTACTAGTGCTGAAGCCACAAAAACAAAGCCAGGGAGGTTGTTAAAATAATGAGCAGTTGAAGAACAAATTTAATTCCCTCACAACAGCGCCGGCTGCCAGAGTCATAGAAATAGCTAAAGACGTCTTGCGGCTAAGACCAGCTGGGGGGTGGAATAGAAGATGGCTTCCCTCCCTCGTGGTGAAACTTGGTGGCGTTACACCCATTACACCATTTAGTGGTGAACTAACATATAAATAGACCAAGAACTTTAAGCTTTTGCCAATCGTGGATAAATGGGTGTCCTGTTCAGTCACGGTCCCATTATGCTTATGAGTTCATGAGAAAAATTGGGTTTGCGCTTGACATGGGCGGACAAGGTGATGACTCAATCCAATGTTTATTTCCGCTGAGGGGGGAAAAAAACCACCTCAGTTTTACCCCTTTTGTTCATCTGGAAGGCAGACGGGTATAATGATTAAATAACAAATTGGGCGAAGGAGGTCTTAGGTTCAAATTCCACGATGATTTAAGAAAGATTTTAAAAGCGTCCGTCTGGAATAAGTTCACACACAGAACTAGTTTTTGCGATTGTTAAACAGTTCGTAAAGTTGCTGGGTAGAATAGGGGATTTTAAGCTTTTTTCCGTTGGGTCTGTATCCCGTAGAGTCAGCATCTCTCTCCAATGGTGGTCTCATAAAGGGGGAAAAAAATGGGTTTTACAGTCCATGTGGAATGGATTTGAGGTAGTCCTCAATTTACGACCGGTTGGAAGTTGAGGTAGTCCTCAGCTTATGACTGGTCACTAAGCAACAGTTCAAAATGACAAGAAACCTCCCCAAAACATACTTATGATCCCGTCCCCAAGTTACGTCTGCTGCAGCACCCCTGTGGTCGTTCATTTTTATGACCGACCACAGAAATGTTGTAGGGCAGGAGTGTCAAACTCAAGGCCGTGGGCCAGATACGGCCCACAGGGTGCTTAGATACGGCCCACGGGGTCGTCCTGGAAACAGCAAATGACCAACCCATGATGCATCTGCTAGCAAAAATGGAGCTCAGGAGTCCGTTTTCTCCAACAAAGTCAGTGGTAGAATTCATTTTTTTTTTACTACAGGTTCTGTGGGCATGGCTTGGTGGGCGTGGCAGGGGAAGGATACTGCAAAATCTCCATTCCCATCACACTCCAGGGGGAAGGATATTGCAAAATCTCCATTCCCATCGCACTCCAGGGGGAAGGATATTGTAAAATCTCCATTCCCATCCCATTCTGGGGCCAGACAGGTGTGATATTTGCCGGTTCTCTGAACTACTCAAAATTCCCGCTACCAGTTCTCCAGAACCTGTCAGAATCTACTGAATAGCACCCCTGGGTAGAGTGCTCGGGCCATCGAAGGCGCCCCCACTACAAGTGACATCGAGCTGACCACACCCACTCTGGCCACACCCACTCCGCTCCCCTGAAGTCAAACACAACCCTAATGCGGCCCTCAATGAAATTGAGTTTGACACCACTTCTGTGGCTCTCTGTGGCACCTGTGGGACAGCTAATTCAGAAGAATTGTTTGTTGTTTGAGATAATCCAAAGGAATGAGTCTCTACATTCTATATTTAGGCAAGAAAAACAAAATGGTATTAACACTTCACGTGATCTTGATTCTATCCCTCTGTTTATGTGGTATCTTGCTCAATAGTAGTAACTGTGAGAGGGATCTTGGAGTCCTAGTGGACAACCATTTAAATATGAGCTGGCCGTGTGCAGCAGCTGCCAAAAAAGCCAACACAGTTCTAGACTGCATAAACAGAGGGATAGAATCAAGATCACGTGAAGTGTTAATACCATTTTATAATGCCTTGGTAAGGCCACACTTGGAATATCGCATTCAGTTTTAGTCGCCACAATGTAAAAAAGATGTTGAGACTCTAGAAAGAATGCAGAGAAGAGCAACAAAGATGATCAGGGGGCTGGAGGCTAAAACATATGAAGAATGGTTGCAGGAACTGGGTATGTCTAGTTTAATGAAGAGAAGGACTAGGGGAGACATGATAGCGGTGTTCCAATATCTCAGGGGCTGCCCCAAAGAAGAGGGGGCCATGCTATTCTCCAAAGCACCTGAGGATAGAACAAGAAGCAATGGGCGGAAACTAATCAAGGAGAGAAGCAATTTAGAACTAAGGAGAAATTTCCTGACAGTTAGAACAATTAATAAGTGGAACAACTTTCCTGCAGAAGTTGTGAATGCTCCAACACAAAATTTTTAAGAAGATGTTGGATAACCATTTGTCTGAAGTGGTGTAGGGTTTCCTGCCTGGGCAGGGGGTTGGACTAGAAGACCTCCAAGGTCCCTTCCAACTCTGTTATTCTATTCTATTCTATTCTATTCTATTCTATTCTATTCTATTCTATTCTATTCTATTCTATTCTATTCTATTCTATTCTCCAAGTGAGAAGCAAAAGACGTTAGGAATGGATTTCCTTGAGAAAGATTCTCAGCCCTTCCATAATTTCATTATTTAATGCAGTAATTGAACTGATAATGTAAGTTAATTGTTAATGTTGTGCGGTACTTTCCTGCCAAACTGAATTTGCTCAAAGAAATCCATCTCGGCAAAAATAATAATCATATTTTTTTTAAAGAAAAACTGGTTCATAAGTGTACCAAGTTAGATATTTAAAAATGATGATCATAAAGAAACTATCAATGGAATAGATTTGCCATTATTTAGACATAATGCAAGTCTATACTTAGGGATGAATAGAAAGAAAATAAGCAGGAGGTTCAGTTGCACAATGGCCTTTTTTGCATCTAAATCGACCTTCCTGTTTGAAAACATGTAATTTGTGCCGGAGATTCCATAATGCCACCAACCAAGAGACAGCAGAAAGATAAATGATCATTTTGGACCCCACAACCTCTCACTCAGATAACAATACCCTGAAAAAAAATGTCAGTGGAGAAAGTAGAGAAAACAATTGCAATGCTTAGCATTTATTAATTGACAAAAGATATAATCATGGGGAGTTTTGTCAATAGCCTCTCAAACCACGTATTGAAAGGATGATCTAAGCTTCTTATCGAAAGCGAAATGCACAATCAGAATACGGGTGATCCTCGACTTATGACCACCATTGAGCTCCAAATGTCACTCATGTCGGGGCACCTGTGGTGACCCAAACACTTCTGCCAATGAAAACGGGCTCCCGAGCTCTGTTTTCAGCTGCAACAGCCTCTTACAACCCTCTGCCAGCAAAAACGGAGCTTGGAAGGGCCGCTCACGGCCCTCCCAAACTCCATTTTCTCTGGCAGAGGCACCATGGGCCGGTCCTTTGCTGTTTCCCAGGAGGCCCCACGGGCAGAGTTGGGCTTCAAAAATTTTAGCAAAGGGTTCTCTGCCCAGTTGCTGGATGGGTGTGGCCATGGTGGCCATGGCCTAGTCCAGTGGTAGGCAAACTTGGCTCTTTCATACCCTATGGACTTCAACTCCCAGAATTCCTAAAACAGCTTGGCTGTCTTAGGAATTCTGGGAGTTGAAGTCCACAGGGCCCTAGTCGACTTCCTGCACTATGGTGCGGGGTGCGTTTTTGCCCTCCCCAGGCTCCAGAGGCTTTTCTCAAGCCTCTGGGAGGATGAAAATGGCCTCCCCAGGCTCCAGAGGCCTTCTGGAGGCTGGAAATGGGCCTGCTTCCAGCCTTCCCGAACTTCCAGTAGGCCCGTTTTTCGCCCTCCCTGAGCCTCCGCGCATTCCCTGCACTTACCTGCATCCAAAATGGGCTGTGTAGGGACTCCTGGGAGGGGAGGGGTGGGGTGGACGGGGCCAGCCAGGAATGGCATTTGGGGGTTCTCTGAACTGCACAGAATCTTAGCTAGAGTTTCCCCTGAACCCCTGCAAATCCCCAGCAGCCCACCCCTGCCCACGTTCCAGATCTAAACACCCCACAGGCCGGATCCGGCCCCAGGGCCTTGACACCCCTGTTTTAAAGCCTCCAGCTGAGAGCGAAATCTTTATTATTCAAATCGTAGAGACCCTTTGCATACGAAACCTGGACACGGCTAACTTTGCGGCTTGTCTTTTGTTCAACTCAGCGGAGTCACGATTTTATCTTGTCCCCAAAAAACTGGTCAGGAGAAAGGATGAGGTAACAGGAGTGAGTTGGACAGGGGCAGGGAGGAAAAGGGAGGAAAAAAAAAGAGGAATATAATGCTAAATTTATGTGCCACCAGAGTAACATATCGGGGCCTCTGAGCTGATTAGAGCCAGATGTTGCTAACAATGTTAACGTTTATGGTGCAACGGCAGGTGAGGGAATAAACCGCCTTCTTGAGTGCCTTCAAAAATCAAATTGGCAGTTTCTCCTGACTCTTGACGCCAACGTTCCTGTTAGGGCTACAATGCCATTGTTGTTCCCTAATATTAGGCGGTGTGTCATGTAAATGAACTTGAATATATCGTTTGACTTGACAGGGTGGTTAAGGCCAAGGTTACATATGTTTGGCATTATAAACCAGCCGAGGTTAAACAATAATTTTATTAATAACAGGTTTGGGAGCTAAGAAGGGGAAGGGAGACAGAATGGCTCTGATGTTGCCACATACGCCTATGTCAAGGGGTGGTTTTTTTTTAAAAAAACCCTATTATTTTGGCTTATCAAGAGATATTTGCATTTTTATTTCCACCGAAACAAGGTTTGGTATTAATCTGTCATGGCTGTAGCCCAAATGGTTACTTCCCGGTAAAAAGATGGATTAAATGTTTATAAATCTTCAGCTAGCTGGTTTTGTAAATGATAAAGTGAAAAGCCCAGAGCTTCACACTCTGATGCTCATTTGTTTCCTTCCTTTTGTATCCATCTTTCTTAGTTTTTCCTTGTAGTGCAAAGGACGGGTGCATTTACAACTAACTTCCAAGAAAAGGGAACGGAAGAGGGGAAAAAAAAACTAAACAAATTTCCATCCTTAACCAATGAATTGACCTCATCAATGCCAAGAAAAGCCTGTTCAACTCCTTTGGGGGTTAAGATATTTAGAACATTATAGTGGCTGCATAAAACATATTAAGCGCATTCATCGCTACATATCTGTCACGAAAGTCAGTGAAGGGTTACGACTGGCTACAAAGAAAAAAATATCCTCCTCTCTATCCTTCTGTCTCTATCTCTAAGTCTGACGAGAAATACCTTGGAGTGGTGGAGAGACATTTAATCTGAATGATACACAATAAAACATGGAGCCATGATGGGAGTAATGAGGCAATAATCTACTTGGGTCCATGAAGTATTTATTTCTAAATGAATTGGCGAAAGTGTTGAGCTGGGCATGGTTTAAACAATAAAAGGGCTGCAAAGGTAAATGTAATGCGTCATTTTTACACAGCTGCTAAATATTCTTCTAAGTTTGGGACGAAGCAAAATAGAACTGCACAAGATGTTCTACTATATCCAGGGGTGGGGCTGCTGGGGGTTTGCAGGGGTTCGGGAGAACCTCTAGCTAAGATTCTCTGCTGTTTGGAGAACCCCCAAATCCCACTCCTGGCTGGCCCCACCCACCCCACCCCTCCCAGGAGTCCCCACGCGGCCCATTTTGGATGCAGGTAAGTGCAGGGCATGCACAGAGGTTCTGGGAGGGTGAAAAATGGGCCTAACAGAAGTTCGGAAAGGCTGGAAATGGGCCCATTTTGGCCTCCAGAGGGCCTCTGGAGCCTGGGGAGGCCATTTTCGCCCTCCCGGAGGCTCGAGGAAAACCTCCGGAGCCCTGGGAGGGCAAAAATGCCCCACCCCCACTGTGGTTCAGGAGGCCGCCTAGGCCATGCATACCATGGCCATGTCAGGGTGACAATTAATCCCATTCTGCTTCTGGGTAATTGCACCTTGATTTTAGAGAAAGAATGGAGGCTTTTCCTTGAAGTATACTTAAGAAAATAAACCCGAAGATATGTTTTCTAATAAAAACTCATTTGTTTGTTATAAAGAAAATAAAACATCTCACTAATCTAATTAGTTACATCTTGGCAATGTTCTTGCCGGCCACATCTTCTGGCTGGACCTCTCCTGGCTGGAGAACAAAGAAAGTTAGAAGAAAGTAAAAGAATGTAGACATGCGCAGTTAGCTTACTGATAAGAAACTTGGCAAGCTATGGTAAGTCTGAAAGTCCAAAAATATGAGCTCATCTGGTAAATACAAAAACGCAGTGACAGGCCACACCCACCCAGCAACTGGGCAGAGAACCCTTTGCTAAATTTTTTGAAGCCCACCCCTGATTGTGCCTGACAATCTTTGCTTGCCACGGTCTTAAACGGATGGCCAAGATGGCAGAGGGTCTCCTTGGGCCATTCTTGTGGAAGTGTTTCATCCACCTTAAACTTTGCAGTAAGAGATAGTCACGGGGTTCTACAGGTAGATGATGGCAGGAAGAGCTATGGGGGTACAATGTATTTAGCGGAGATGCATGCATAGTTGGGGAATACATGGGAATGCATCCAGGTCCCATATGCTAATTTTAAATCTTTATGTTCAAAGACACATTTAGTAATGGTTATGGAAAGGCTGTACTGAATTATGCTCAACTCCTGGTGGTTTGATGGACATGTCTCTAGTTTTCTTGGTGAAGAGAGAGAGAGAGAGAAGGGGGGGAGGGAGGGAGGAAGAGGGGGAGAGAGAGAGAGATGATTTACCAATGCTTTGTTCCAGAATTGTTCCAGAATGTTCCAGAATAACGAAGGTCTAAACTCAGTTCCTAACCTGATGGTAGAAAAGGCATAAGACAAAAGCAGGATGGATATCACTTTTATTGGCCACGGTTTCACGTGGTCTGAGTTGAACATTGGGGATCACATTCCCCAAAGAAACCAGACATCATTCAGGCCAAAACAACCTTCGCCTAAATTAAAAACAGAGAATTTGGTTACTCCCTATGATCACTTAAAAAAATTAATTTGGGGAGTGACATTAGGAGCTATATAAGTTCCAGGAAGGCAGGAGAAGAAGCAATGGATGGAAACCAATCAAGGACAGAAGCAACCTAGAACTAAGGAGAGATTTCCTGACAGTGATTAACAATTAACCAATGGAACAACTTGCCTCCAGAAGTTATAGGTGCTCCATCACTGGACGTTTTTAAGAAGAGACTGGACAACCATTTGTTAGTCATCTAGCAAAAGGTAACAGAATTGAAAGGTTATCAGAGGGCTGGGTTCTAAATTTTTTTACTACCGATTCTGTGGGCGTGGCTTATTTTGTGGGCATGGTTTGATGGTCATGTGACAATTCTTTTGGATTTAGCAGAGGTACTGGTCTATCAGGCTTTTAACTGCTTGCAGAGCTGTACCGGTCTACCCATTTGTTCTTGGAGCGTTCCGGTCTACCCATTTGTTTTTGGAGGCACCGGTCTACCACCACTGCCTTTTAACACTGATCAACAGCTGTACATCTCCACCCCAGACCACCCCAACGATGCCCTTGATGTGATGTCTCGCTGCCTGGAGGCTGTGCGGGTCTGGATGGGGAGGAACAGGCTCAGACTCAACCCTTCCAAGACCGAGTGGCTGTGGCTACCGGCGTCCCGATATAGTCAGCGGGTGCCATCGCTGACTATTGGGGGTGAATCTTTGCCCCCCACAGAGAGGGCTCGCAATCTGGGTGTCCTCCTGGACGCACGGCTGTCTTTAGAAGAGCATATGACGGCCGTGGCCAGGGGGGCCTTTTATCAGGTTCGCCTGATCCGCCAGTTGCAGCCCTTTCTGGACTGGGACACCTTGCGCATGGTCACTCATGCCCTTGTCACCTCCCGGCTGGACTATTGTAATGCTCTCTACATGGGGCTCCCCTTGAAGAGCACTTGGAGGCTCCAGCTGGTCCAGAATGCGGCCACGCGGGTGGTTATGGGCGCACCTCGTTGTGCCCACGTGACACCTCTCCTGCGCGAGCTGCACTGGCTCCCAGTGGTCTTCCGGGTGCGATTCAAGGTGTTGGTTACCACCTTTAAAGCGCTCCATGGCATAGGACCCGGGTACCTTCGAGACCGTCTTCTGACACCAATAGCCTCCCACCGACCAGTCCGTTCCCACAGAGAGGGTCTCCTCAGGGTGCCATCAGCCAAGTTATGTCGGCTGGCGACACCCAGGGGGAGGGCCTTCTCTGTGGGAGCCCCAACCCTGTGGAATGAACTGCCCCCGGAAATACGTAAGATCTCTGACCTCCGGGTGTTCTGCTGCGCACTGAAGACCCTGTTGTTCCGCCAGGCAGGGCTGTCAATATAATAATTTTAAATTGGGGTATTTTAATTTTTGGGGTTTTAAATTGGCCAAATCTATTTAATTATTTTAATTTTTAATTATTGTTGTGTCTTGTGTTTTTAAATTGGCTGTACACCGCCCTGAGTCCTTCGGGAGAAGGGCGGTATAGAAATAAAATTATTATTATTATTATTATTATTATTATTATTATCAGCTGTAGGGCGGCTCTTTGAAGCCCCGCGGCAAGAGTTTAAACAGTTTTTTTCCTTCTAGCCGATCAGCTGGGCCTTGGGAGGCAGCAAATAGATTGGGGGTGGGGCCAAATAAAAGGTAAGAATAACAGGGGGGCAGGAGGGCCCAGCTCCTGAACAAAGAGAACCGGTTAGGTGACATCATATCGTCTCCGCTACCGGCTCTGCCGAACCGGGCTGAACCAGGAGGAACCCACCACTGGTTATCAATCACCTTACCACAAGCGTCCTCAGCTGACAGGTGGGAGGTAATGAAAAGCCTAGGGCTGCCTGTTGGTACAGGTAGTCCTCACCTTATAACGTTTCCTTTAGTGACCATTCCAAGTTACCACAGCAGTGAAAAATGTGACTGATGACCATGTTTCACAGTTACAACCTTTGCAACATCTCCCACGATCAAACTTCAGGATCAAAATTCAGATGCTTGGCAAGTGGTTTATATTTTGTGACTGTTGCTGTGTCCCAAGATTGTGTGATTTCCCCTTTTGCGACCTTCTGACAAGCAAAGCCAATGGGGGGAAGCCAGATTCGCTTAACAACCGGGTTACTAACTTATCCACTGCAGTGATTCACTTAACAACGGTGGCAAAAAAGAAATCGTAAAATGGGGCAAAACTCACTTAATAAACGCCTTACTTAACAACAGAAATTTTGGGCCCAATTGTTAAGTCGAGGACTACCTGTTTTATCTGCCTTTCCTGTTAGATGTAGACAAAATAGCCCTTTGTGTCCGTGCGCCAGCTCAGCCGCAAGCCGCCAACTCACACACACACACCGTCCGATCTGCAAACTCTACACACCATCTCGGCTTTAATGAGTCATATCAAAAGAAACAGGAATGCCCGGGACAGAGGGGGGGCCCTCAGTCTATACTCACAAAATCTCCTCCTTGAGTGTTTACATTATGGGCCGTTCATTAGGTAAACTCAAGGAGCGAACAATAGGATTATTATGCTGCAAACTTGAGTAAATCTGCTCCACCTTTCATCAATAACTTTTTTTTATGAACTGGAGGGTCCATAGGGGATGAATAGCATTATATCACAGAGCATAGCTGGAGGAGGAAGGGGCAGAGAAACAGAAGGCATTGTTCACCACACAATGGCTCAGTGATAACGAAACAGAGGCAGGGGCCTACTGAATACTTCATTATTTCAGGCAAAGGGTCCGCAAACGAAGAGAACAGGATAAGCCTTCAGCAGGCCTCTCCTCTTGGTTTAAACTTTAACAAATGTGTACACAGAAATAGAAAGGATGTTGCAGGTTCTTCGTTGCATTTTTTGGGGACTTTCAGAATTATTCCATGTGGGCAGCTCAAAATATCTTTCTGCATGGATGTGCATATGTGAATAGTCCTAGAAGGAATAATAGAAAAACGGAGTTGGAAAGGACCTTTGTGGGGTGGGGAGGGTGTCTTCTAGTCCAATCCCCTGATCAAGCAGGAAACCCTGTACTATTCCAGACAAAGAGTCCAATCTGGTTCTTAAAAATCTCCAGCAGTATTGGAGCACCCACAACTACTTGAAGAAGTTGTTTTCAAGAAGAGACCGGACAGCCATTGGTCCAGAATGGTGTAGGGTCTCCTGCTCAAGCAGGGGATTGGAGTAGAAGACGTCCAAGATCCCTTCCAACTCGATTATTCTCTGTCCTATATTTAACACTTCAGTGGCTAAAGAGGGATTTGAATCTGAGTCTACCCTTTCTTAGTTCAACATCTCACGAAAAATAGAGTAGAGTAGAGTAGAGTAGAGTAGAGTAGAGTAGAGTAGAGTAGAGTAGGGTAGGGTAGGGTAGGGTAGGGTAGGGTAGGGTAGGGTAGGGTAGGGTAGGATAGGGTAGGATGGAATGGAATGGAATGGAATGGAATGGAATGGAATGGAACGGAACGGAACGGAACGGAACAACAGAACAGAACAGAACAGAACAGAATAGAATAACAGTGTAGTGTAGTGTAGTGTAGTGTAGAGTAGAGTAGAGTAGAACAGAACAGAACAGAACAGAACAGAACAAAACAGAACAACAGGACAGAATTCTTTATTGGCCAAGGAATTTGTCTCTGGTACATAAGCTCTCAGTGTACATACAAACAACAAAGTGATAGCATTTATCATAGATCATAGTTACCATCATTAATCATAATATTCAACAAGTGATAAATTATAGATACCAACAGGAGAAGGTAGTAGGAAAGATGAGAAGATAAGAAGGATTATATCAATACAGCCCTACATAGCCGAACACAGTGCTATGGGAATTAAGGTGTTTAGCAGAGTGATGGCATCAGGTGGGGTGGGGTGGGGGACTTTGTGTCTAATTGTTTTGGCATGCAATGCCCTATAGCAGCATCCAGAGGGAAGAAGTTGAAACAGTTTATGTCCAGGATATGAGGGGTTTTAGATATTTTCTCAGCCCTATTTCAGGGACAGGGACAAAATCTCCTAGAGAACTTTCATGCTAAAGGGGGAATTGATTCTGGGTATCCTCACTCTTAATCTAGCACCTTACCTTAAGCACTCAGCTGGTTAACCAGCTTAACTACTACAGCACAGTGGGATGGTGAAATCTTCCTAAAATTGAGCATGAACCTTGATGACTTCAAGACCATTGAGTGTAGTTGACCTGACTTGCCATGGCCATAATGGTTTGCCATTGCTTTGACCTGGGTGGTGGTGATGATGATGATGATGATGATGATGATGATGATCAATAGACTTGGGATTTCCTGGTAGTTCCTTTGCTATCTAGAGACACTTTTGTATTGAGCTCAAGTTTGCTTGAGGACCTGGTAGAAAAACAGAAGCCTCTTTTGTGTGAAAAGTTCAGAAAGACACTGCATTCACTCACTGAATCCCGACACTGCCTGTTGTGGCCTGTCGGCCGCCAACCCCTCCAGCAACCGAATCAGAGGAGGAGGAGGAAGCATGGGAGTCAGGGTCGGCATCAAGGCAACCTGAGAGCTCCAAGGGTTCCCAAGGGAATGAAGCTGGCAAAGAGAGAGGGAGGGAGGGAGGGAGGGAGGGAGAGAAAGAGATGGAGGTGGAGCCTGGGCCGTCCGTCAGCCCTCAGATGGAGAGTCAACAGCCCCCAGGTCTGGAGGTGGCTGATGAGGAAGAGGAGGAACAGCTGAGTCCAGTGCCTGATGCATGGATGTGCAGAAGGCAGAGGAGAGAAGAGCAGTGGAAATCTATAGGCCGGTCCTCGGGACAGAAGAGCCATCGCTGCTAGCGAAGCCTCACCCTAGCTCTGGGGATAAAAGGCAGGGGGCGGAGATGAATAGATGTGGCAGACAACTATTCATCTCCCCAGCCAGACAGACTTGTTAGCCTGAGGTGAAAGAGAAACTATTTGTCGGGGCTGCTGGTGCTCCTAATAAAGGAATCATTACTTCAACTACAGAGGGTTTGTGTGTTTGAGGAGCTGGGTCCGAACACTGCCTTTCATAGCAATGGGAGACCCACAGACAGAAAAGCAACGCGTACATAATACCCTTTGCTTTGCCGTGCCGCAAACTCTGTTTGTCTTTGTTGTTGAAGGTGCTGGGGGGTGGATCTCTTTGTCTTTAAAATGTGAGCCTCCCGTTAAAATCATCAAGGTCCAGTGAGTATTCACTGGAGGTGGTCAGTTCATCAGCGTGGAGATGTATAGAATGTTTCATGAACTCCACTAGGCCGATGGGTCATTAATAAAAACTAGGAAAGTAAAAAAAAAAAAAAAGGCTTTTAATTAGCTTCTGAGGTAAGCCAGTGCATAACATTTTCACCTCCCGATTCGGCGCCATTAAACAAAATGATTGGTGTTTGCTCAATAACGTAGCTAAGGAACCATTTCCTCGTAGTTAAACCCCATTAAACAGAAGACAGAAAAATAAAAAAAGGAAGTAGAATCGGCTGTGATTTATGAGAGCACGGATTTATATCAAGATAAGTGTTTTCTGCCATCTCAAAGGGGGGAGGGGAAAGGGGAAACCTTGCAGATAACAATCTAATCAAGGCTATTTTGAATAGAGAAAGGTGGTTGTTGTTTTTTTTTAAGTTAAAAAAAAGTGAATGAGAATGGATTATTTGGGAAAGAGAAGGTTATTAATTCTGGGGCAATTTAGAATAGAATAGAATAGAATAGAATAGAATAGAATAGAATAGAATAGAATAGAATAGAATAGAATAGAATAGAATAACAAGAGTTGGAAGGGACTTTTGAGGTCTTCTAGTCCAACCCCCTGCTTAGGTAGGAAACCCTACACCACTTCAGACAAATGGTTATCCAACATCTTCTTAAAAACTTCCAGTGTTGGAGTATTCACAACTTCTGGAGGCAATTTGTTCCACTGATTAATTGTTCTAACTCATTTGATCCAAACGAATAACAGCAGTCACGTACTTATTTATAATAAGCGTGTGATGCCACATACATTGCATCCGCTCAAATGATCCGTTCAAATCCATTGTTATTTCTGATGCTGTTATTTCTTACAACAGCTCTCACAGTCTTTAGATTGGATAGTTTCCATTGACTCAGGTTCCTAAAGGCCCTAGGGATCACGGGGATATCTTTGGAATATGTAGAGATCGCATAAGAAAATTTGCATTATCAGAGATTGTGGATGGGGAAGTCCATGGAAATATAAAGCAGTGGAAAAATTACTGGAACAGTTAGAACTTCCCATCAGTAACCATCTCACAAGGCAAACTCTAATAAGGAAGCGGGAACTTATCTGGGTTGATCATGAAAAAATAAAGAACCAGATTTGGCTGTTACTTGAGCTCCAGAAAATCCCAGGTCTGCAGATTAGATCAAGAAGTTTGAAAATACTGCTGTATGGTTGCAAATGAGAGCCAGTTTTGTCAGATGTAAATGCCTTATTCTCTAATGTGTAAATAATGTATATATGGAACATCAGGGGTTAACTTATTCTTTGGACTTTAATGTATTCATAATTTACCACTCCCATTCCTGGCTCCACCCCTTGTATATAAAAGGAGCCATCCTCCCCATTTTCCTTGCTTCTATCTTGAATATTCAGCGAATATAGAATGCCTATTATGAATAAAAAGAGATATATTTAAATCTCTAACTTCTATTATCTTTATTGAGTCTGATCCTGAAAATATTGCAACAAGCTGGTAGCAGAGGATGGTTAATTGACTCAATAAAATAAACATGTATAAGAAAGAAATAGAAAGCAACGATCTCAGATCAGAGATACTGAGAATAATAAAAATACAAAAGGATGACTACGATCTCATCGCGAACCTTCAAAACTTCTTGAAAGAAAACGAAGCAGCGAGAGAAAATAGCATCGAGACAGCTGAATTCAAAGAAACAAAGACGGTGAGCAACCCATCTATAAAAGAGAAAATAACGAGAAGAAAGAACAGAGATCCCGCTCAAAATTTCGAATGGCAGCCATCTTGTCTTCAACCGGCCACTGAGACAAGCAAAGCAGAGCCAATCACGATACACCATTCAAAATCTCTGGCGCGAAAAGAATCAAACAGTACAAAAAATAGTAAAGAAAACCTTTATTCTTCAGAAGGATCAAACACGGACACAAAAGAAACATCTATTGAACTGAAAGTTGAAGCGATAAAGAAACAATTATTTAGAACTTCTGATCCAAATTTAAAAATGGCGAAAAAATCAACGGAAGCCAATGACCTAAAAGTAAAAAGACAAGCAAGCAAAAAGAAAAACCAGAACATATCCAATTCAACTCGTACAGAAAGGATGACGACACCTGAGCCCAGAGGACCCTGCAGTTTTTTTCCCACACCGCAGACGGTTCCGGAGGTGGAGAGCTTCAAGCGGAGCGGCTTTGGCGAAAAGAAGCAAGCATCAGCCATCGGCAAGAAGATCAAGATAGAAATGGAGACCGAATCGTCGGAGGAAGAACCTTACGAAGAAACTGCAGCGACAGAGGCTCCCTATGACAACTTCGACAGAAATACAAACTATGCACATGCGCAGATGCATTCAGAGAACTACAGAAGACATTATGATGAAGAAAAACCACTCAGACTAATGCACAGCATACCCACTCCATCCTGTGACTTTCAACACTTACGAGACCATGGACTACCCTCCGTTGTAAGTAGTGGGGATAATAATACTGGGGACTTACCTAGCGATTTTCCAAAACTTAGAATTGATGGCATTAATTTGCAAGAGTGGTATCAGCAACTTCAGGTTGCCTTTATGAAAGAAAATCTAATGTTTTTTATCACCAGTCCCCCAAGAAGACCTTGGACTTTAAAAATAGATTGCTTACACCATAGAGCATTTTTTCTGACAATATCTAGCGTGTCTCCTGCAATGTATCATAGCATCAAACCAAACCTAACTGTATCAGAAATAATTCAATGCATGTTTAATCTATTTCACAGCGATAGCGTAGCCACAACCACAAGAATGTCTAAGGATTTCTTTTCTTCTAGAGTGAAACCAGGGGTTTCTATAAGTGAACATTTGATAAATCTAAACAAAATAAGAGCTGAGCTGCAATTGAGGGGGGAAGTGATTTCAGATCAAACTATGAAAAGTGTTATTATCAATTCACTTGATCCATCATGGGATAGCTTTATGTCACACTTAGATACCATTAATTTGGGATATTTATCAATAGAAAGTCTATCTAACAAATTGATAGCAGAAGACAATTCAAGAAAAAATCGTTCCAGTAACCAAACAGAACACAAATCTTTTAGGAAAGTAGTCTTTCAAGATAAATATAATGAGGCCTTTAGATGCCACAATTGTGGATCCAGGGAACACAGCAGAAGAGACTGTCCCAAAGTCCCAAGGGAGAGACATAGGCCAGAATATAGGAGCAAATACAATTACAGACAATCTTCCACAGATAGACACAAATATAGAAGTCCACCAAATTACAGAGAAAGTAGAGGGGGTAGAGAAAATTCAAAAGAGAGAAAATCTGGGTCACTAAATGGGCTAAATAAACAAGACAGCACCAAAACACAACAAGATGAGAACAATAATTGGCTTATTGATTCTGGTGCAACAAATCACACCACTAACAACAAAAGTATATTATCTTCATTTACAGAAGATAAGTTTGTGATAAAGGTAGCTAATCAAGAAAAGGTTCAAGTATTAGGCAGAGGAAATGTGACCTTGCCTGGTTTAGGGAAAATAGAGGGGGTATTATTAATCCCAGAAATACCTCACAACATACTAAGTGCTATAAAACTAAGCAGAGAATCTGACATCAATATAGTTTTCTCAAAGGGGAAAGCAACAATAGAAAAGAACAAAACAAATGTAGGCACTGTGATGATAAAAGGGGGTCTACCCTATCTGATAACCAAAGAAAGATGGTTACATAACATTGATTCAAATATGGAAGATTGTATTGAAGCAGATGATGAAAATGTCAGTAACAGTGACAATGATGAATGTAAAATAACTCATGATAACAAAAATACACACAATGAGAAGAAACCAAAAATAGGTAAACCAATTCATGATGAGTGTGCTCACATCTTACATAGGAAGTTAGGACATGCAAGCTTTCCTGTAGTACAAAAAATGACTGAACACGCAGAAGGTGTAAAAATAAAAAATTGTGAAAATTATTTAGAATGCTCAGTATGTAAATCCACCAAACTAAAAACCAGTCCCAGACCAAAAAAATCTAACAGATCAACTAACAATATTTTTGATTTGGTACATATGGACTTAGTTGGCCCATTAACTCCATCAATTACCTATAGAAAACGTTACTTCCTAACAATAGTGGATGATTACAGTCGCTATGGTTTTGTTTACACATTAAAGCACAAGGATGAAACCTTTCAGAAATTTAAGGAATTCTACAAACGCATAGAAACACAACATAATATCAGAATAAAACAAATTATGACAGATAGGGGATGTGAATTCATGTCTAAAGAATTCTCCCAATGGTTAAAGGATAGAGGGATGCTACATTTCACGTCCAATCCATTTTCTGCATTTCAAAATGGGATTGCAGAGAGAAAGAACTCCACACTACAAACCATGATTAGATGCACATTAGAGGATGCTGGTTTAGGCAAACAATTTTGGTCAGAAGCCTTACATTATTCAAATTACACTCAAAATAGAACATGGTCCAGTATTGTGAATAAGACACCATATGAGGTGATGTACAATAGAAAACCTAAATTAGCACACATGCACATATTTGGAGTTACTGCAGACGTGCACATACCTAAACAATTGAGGAGAAAGGGAGAAAACGTATCCAGGAGACTAAGATTCATGGGATACGAAACTGGAACCAAAGGGTACAGATTCATTGATAATAATAACAAATTTATAGTATCCAGAACAGCTGTGTTTCATGAGCAGGCCAATTGGTCTAAGTTGCACCTTAATGAAATTTTTCCTAATAAAAACAAAGATAATATATCTTACGAGGAAGGAACAACAGAAAATCAAAATATTAACAAAAGTAAGAACAAAACCAAAACTTGGACAAATAGTCAGCATAAAATAAAGACAGACACATTAACAAAAAAGGAAGCCAGATATTTGCATGACAACCATAGCAAACCTGAAAGAAATATTAGAAATAATAGAAACCAAATACCAAATAAATACAAAGATTATATTATGCATATGGATGGAGAACAAATAACACCTAATACATATGAGGAAGTATTGAAACTTCCCCGTGAAGAAAGAGAAAAATGGGAACTAGCTATGGAAAAAGAAATGAAAAGTTTACAAGGATTAAATGTATTCACACCTGCGATCGCACCTAAGGATAAAACAATTATAGGTACCAGGTGGATTTATAAAATTAAGAATTTAGAAGGAGGTAATACCTTATACAAGGCCAGACTAGTTGCACAAGGTTATGCACAAAAATATCCAGAAGACTATACTGACACATATTCACCCACAGTGAGAACAGAGAGTGTCAAAACAGCTCTTGTAGTAGCATCTGCACTCAATCTAGACGTGTTTCAATACGACATACAGACTGCATACTTACATGCGAAATTAGATAAGGAAATATATGTAAGAGCACCACACAGTCAATACACTAATAAGAACGAAATTTGGTTATTAAATAAGAGTCTGTACGGATTGAAGCAATCTGGCAAAAGATGGTACGATTGTTTGGTAAAAGTACTAAAGACCATGGATTTCAACGCCACCACTGCTGATAACTGTTTCTTTGTAAAAAAGAGTAATGATCATATTGAATTTGTATTAATTTATGTGGATGATATTTTATATATTGGAAAACATAAAGAGAGCAGGGAAATCTTTGTAAATAAGTTAAACGAACACTTCTCATTGAAATCACTAGGTAGAGTGAATAAATACCTTGGTGTACAAATTAACAAAACAAAAAGGGGATTCAAACTTACTCAGAAAGATAAAATCATTGAACTCCTAAACAAATGTAACTTAAATAATGCCAAAACATGTGACACACCTATGCAAACTGATTTTCTTAGAAACAATGATGAATCTTCCCCTGAGTTTAAAGACAACACATTTTACAGATCAGTTATAGGTTCACTCCTTTATATATCTAATTGGACTAGGCCAGATATTGCATTACCTCTCAATTTATTGTCAAGATATGTTAGCAAACCAACCTTGTATCATTGGGAAGCTGTCAAAAGAATTTTAAGATATCTAAAAAGTACATTAGATTTTTGTTTAATATTGGAACCCAATAATGACAAAGAACCAAAAATTACTTGTTATGCTGATGCAGATTGGGCTGGTGATACATCATGCAGAAAGAGTACCTCTGGTTATGTTTTTCTATTGAACGATTGTCCAGTTTACTGGTATACTGGTAAACAAGAACTGGTAGCCACTTCTACCACAGAAGCGGAATATGTTTGCTTGTCTAAAGCTGCAAATAACCTTGTATGGTTCAATGATTTGATCACAGATGTTTGGAAGAAACCTACTTTACCATTTATTATGCATGAAGACAATAATGCGGCCATTGAAATATCTAGATCCGATGCAATTGGACAAAGGTCCAGGCATATTGATATAAAATTTAAGCACGTGAGACAACTATCTCAAGACGGATTCATCAAAGCAATACATTGTGATACTTCTGAACAATTAGCTGACATATTAACAAAACCCTTACCTTCTAAACAACACAAATATTTAACTTCTAAATTATATGTATTATATTGTCCTGAATCTGAATATAACTGGTGTTGTATAACGAACCGGCATTTAGAGGGGGATTTGTCAGATGTAAATGCCTTATTCTCTAATGTGTAAATAATGTATATATGGAACATCAGGGGTTAACTTATTCTTTGGACTTTAATGTATTCATAATTTACCACTCCCATTCCTGGCTCCACCCCTTGTATATAAAAGGAGCCATCCTCCCCATTTTCCTTGCTTCTATCTTGAATATTCAGCGAATATAGAATGCCTATTATGAATAAAAAGAGATATATTTAAATCTCTAACTTCTATTATCTTTATTGAGTCTGATCCTGAAAATATTGCAACAAGTTTGATGTCATCTTAGCCATTGAAGCCAACTGGGTGGTTTTGAACCAGTTCTTCTCTCTTAATGCAAGAGGAGGAGGAGGGGGAAGAGGAGAAGGAGAAGGAAAAGGAAGAGGAAATGGAGGGAAAGAGGAAATGGAGGAGGAGAAGGAGGAGGAGGAGGAGGAGGAGGAGGAGGAGAGGAGGAGGAGAAGAAGAAGGAGGAGGAGGAGGAGGAGAAGGAGGAGAAGGAGAAGAAGAGGAGGAGGAGGAGGAGGAAGAAGAAGAAGAGGAGGAGGAGAAGTAGGAGGAGGAGAAGGAGAAGGAGGAGAAGGAGGAGGAGGAGGAGAAGGAGGAGAAGGAGAAGAAAAGGAGGAGGAGGAGGAGAAGAGGAGGAGGAGGAGGAGAGGAGGAGGAGGAAGAAGAGGAGGAGGGAGAAGGAGGAGGAGAAGAAGAGGAGGAGGAGGAGAGGAGGAGGAGGAGGAGAGGAGGAGGAGAAGGAGAAGGAGGAGGAGGAGGAGGAGGAAGAGGAGAAGAGGAGGAGGAGGAGAAGAGGAGGAGGAGGAGGAGAAGGAGAAGGGGAAGGGGAAGGGGAAGGGGAAGGGGAAGGGGAAAGAGAAGGAGAGGAGGAGGAGGAGAAGGAGGAGGAGAAGAAGAGGAGGAGGAGGAGGAGAAGAAAAGGAGGAGGAGGAGACGAGGAGGAGGAGAGGAGGAGAAGAAGAGTGGAGGAGAAGAAGAAGGAAAAGGAGGAGGAGGAGGAGAGAGAAGGAGGAGAAGAGAGGAGAGAAGAGAAGAGAAGAGAGGAGAGGAGAAGGAGGAGAAGAGAGAGAAAAGAGGAGGAGGAGAGAAGAGGAGAGAGAGAGAGAGAGGAGAGGAGAGAAGAGGAGGAGAGAAGAGGAGGAAGGAGGAGGAGGAGAAGAGGAGGAGGAGGAGGAGAAGGAGGAGAAGAGGAGAGGAGAAGAGAGGAGGAGAGGAGGAGAGGAGGAGGAGGAGAAGAGGAGGAGGAGGAGAAGAAGAGAGGAGGAGAAGAGGAGGAGAGGAGAGAAGAGGAGGAGGAGAAGAAGAGAGAGGAGGAGGAGGAGAGGAGAGGAGGAGGAGGAGAGTG